>NC_137773.1:54486527-54826527 GCF_963455305.1 Plecotus auritus
GGGCATACAGGAGGCAGCCGATCAATAATTCTCTCACATTGATGTTTCTATCTCTCTCTCCCTTTCCCTTCCTCTCTGAAATCAATAAAACATATATTAAAAAACACACCACACACACCAAAAAACAATACTTATCTTCAAAACTTGCCCTACCAGTTCTGCCCGTTTTGTCCAGGACTTTCTGTCCTGGGGACCTTGTGTAAACTGGCCCATGGTTTTTGCTCTGCTCAAGTCTGTCTAACTGCCTACCACAGAAACACCTTCTCAATGTTGCAAGTGGAAGAATCACCTAAATTTCGAACTGGAACCGCTATTACACAATCATAGGTCATTGAACCTGAAAGAAAATATGTAAGATGTCATGTTGATGTAAGGGAAGTCAGATCAGATAAAGTGTGTTCATGAGTTTGGCATCCATGCTTTCTTATTTTCAGATGCAAAATTAGTGATTGCAAATGTTTCAGAAGAATGAAAAAACTCATAAAGACCTAAAGAAAACATTACCCAGATTTTGTCAAAAGCAGTCAATATATTGGATGCTGAAATATAGAGTTTTCCTAGAATTTCCTAATAAAATTATGAAATATTATACAAGTCATTGAAATAGATGACAGCATTGCTCTCTCAAGGTTTCATTTTTAAAAAAATAAATAGGTTACTTATCCTGAAGGGACTGTCAAAGTCTACTACCAAAAGTGCTATTCTTGCCTTAAGTTTTCTTTTAGCAAAAATGAAAAAGAAGGTCACGTGACCAACGGCGGCACCCTCATCCCTGCTGCTTGTATTTTAAATCAGAAATAATATTGGATTTCATCTCTCATGACAGTTCTGAGAATTAATAGTAACCACTTGGAGTACAGACTTGGGAAACTTACAGATTTGGGGAGATCAGCAGAAACATACATCAGTCATTGGTTCATAGAAATGAGAGAATCTGATAGACGAGAACTGTGAAGACTCCTGCCCAGAATGTAGAAGTGTTCATTGTCCTCTGTGCACTAGGCTTTGCACTTTGAAAGGTTCTTTCAAAAGTAGAAAAATAAATAGAATTCCAACTGATTTTATCTCATCACACTTCCTTGCATCAAAGTCGTGGCATGTGACTCTTTGACATGGTTTTTTGTGTTTTGTTTTTGTCTCCTAGAGCCTGTGGGATCTGTGAGGTCTGACAATTGTGACAAACACTCAGACTCACCCAGGGCCGGAAGAGATAGTAGGTCTGGAGGCTGAAGCATTCTTAGCTTGTTCTTTCATGCTTCCCTCGACCCTGCCCTGCACTTTGGGGATCTCTTATCTGTTTTCATTAAGAGATGCTTTTACTATATTAATAGTTCTATCAGTCTAATTCTATATATTAAAGGCTAATATGCAAATCAACTGAATAGCTGAATGATTGGTCGCTATGATGTGCACTGACCACCAGGGAGCAGACGCTCAACACAGGAGCTGCCCCTTGATGGTCAGTGCGCTCCCACAGAGGGAGCGCTGCTCAGCCAGAAGCTGTGCAGTGGCGGTGGCGGGAGCCTCTCCTGCCTCTGTGGCAGTGCTAAGGATGTTTCGACTGTGCTAAGGACATCCCCCGAGGGCTCCCGGACTGTGAGAGGGCACAGACTAGGCTGAGGGACCCCCCTCCCCCACCAAGTGCACAAATTTCAAGCTTGATCCCCAGTATAGGGCACCAAGTGCACCGGGCCTCTAGTGGTTTTATGTTGAGTGAATAAGACTCATAGGATACAAAGAAAAATAACTTTAGTTATGTCTCCTGTGTCCTTTAAAATATATTCTATGGAACTGGTTCTTCTCTTGCTTCCCTGTCAAAAGCTGGGTAGACCCTCTTAATATCTCCAGGTGTCACTGTTAGGTAACACCAATGGTACAGGTATGTGCATGATATGGGTGAGATTTTATATTGATGTTTGCATAAATGATTCTAGAATAAACCAGAAGGTTCTCACTCAGTTACTGTATATTAATATCACTAAAATACCCCTTTTCCCAGGTCCTTCCTTGGCTTCCCATAGCCTCCCTTCACAGTGTCTCTCACTTTCCCCCTTCATTTTCTCCCTAGTTTAGACCTTTTGCTCACACACAAGCAGACACCCAGGCCTGAAGGATAAAATTTTCTAATCAGCTTCACTCCTATCCCCCACTCCAGTCCCACATTTTAAGAAATTCAACATGAACCTGTCATGGGATCATGTTAGCTTTATTGGTCGGATTTCTTTACTATAATCTAATGCTAATCCTATATAATAAAAGGGTAATATGCAAATTGACCATCACTCCAACACACAAGATGGCCGCCCCCATGTGGACACAAGATGGCCAGCAGGGGAGGGCAGTTGTGGGAGATCAGGCCTGCAAGGGGAGGGCAGTTAGGAGTGACTGGGCTGGCAGAGGAGGGAAGTTGAGGGGGACAAGACCTTCAGGGGAGGGCAATTGGGGGCAACCAGGCCTGCAGGGGAGGACAGTTAGGGGTGACTAGGCCAGCAGGGGAGGGCAGTTAGGGGTGACCAGGCCGGCAGGGGAGGGCATTTAGGGGCAATCGGGTTGGCAGGAGAGCAGTTAGGCATCGATCAGGCTGGCAGGGGAGTGGTTAGGGGGTGATCAGGCTGGCAGGCAGAAATGGTTAGGGGCAATCAGGAAGGCAGGCAGGTGAGCAGTTGGGAGCCAGCAGTCCTGGATTGTAAGAGGGATATCCGACTGCCCAGGATTGGGCCTAAACAGGCAGTTGGACAACCCTTGAGGGGTCCCAGATTGGAGAGGGTGCAGGCTGGGCTGAGGGACACAAACTCCCGCCCCCATGCACGAATTTCTTGCGCCGGGCCTCTAGTTTAATTATAAAATATTAAGAGAGTAAAGGTCATTTCTTTCCACAAACTTTATTTTATTTTTAATATAATGCTCTATCCACTGAGCCAAACCAGTTAGGGCAATATTCTTTTTTAAAGGTTATATTTCTATTGATTTTAGAGAGAAAAAAAAGAGAGAAATAGAGAGATAGAAACATCCATTATACCTCCAACATGCCCTATACTGGGGATCAAGCTTGCAACAGGCATGTGCCTTAAGGGGGAACTGAACCAGTGACCTCTTAGTTCATGGGTCAAGGCTACACTGCGCTACACCGGCTGGGTTCTTCCCACAAACTTTAAATTCAAATGTGAGAAGTCCATAGATTGAAGTACACAGAAATTAATTGAAAAAGTTCAAGGAAGTTGAAACAATTTTTGCTTTAATCATTCTCTTAATTCTCTTGCTCTGGTTTAGACGGCACAGTCACTAGAATCCTATTGTTTTTGACTTGTAAGTTACTTCAGAGACAAGGTTAGTCTCATGTTCTCTTTTGGTTCAACATTTTATTTTTATTGAAAGACATACATTTTATTATTATTTATTTATTTAATTGATTTTTTTTTTTCCAGAGACGAAGGGAGAGGTATAGAAAGTTAGAAACATCGATCAGCTGCCTCCTGCACACCCCCTACTGGGGATGTGCCTGCAACCAAGGTACATGCCCTTGACCAGAATCGAACCTGGGACCCTTTAATCAGCAGGCGGACGCTCTATCCACTGAGCCAAACCGGTTAGGGTGAAAAACATACATTTTAAAAAGTACATTGTCTTGGTGCTTGGGTCATCCATGTGATTAGATATACCCAACAATACTGTTAAAACTACTTAAAAAACATATACCAACAGAATTGTGCTGTTTTTATTTTAAAAAGACAACTTAGTATAAGAACATTCTCTGAACATACAAGCAGGTTAAGATTAAAATTTTTTAATTTATTAAAAAATAAAATTTAAGTTGGCAGGCCAGATATGTACATAATATTCCTCACTTATTATCGCACAGCAATGGAAAGCCACATGGATTTTTACTAATATGAAAGTAGAATATCACAGGAAGGTACTTCTTTGTTTTTATACTGCTATTTATGTTTCACTATAAATGAGTGACAGCTGTATAGGCACAAAGCCTTAGTCTCATATCTAGAAATTTCTTTTAAATTATTTAAAACAAGTTTCAAAACTTTCTTAATAAGAAAACCTAGGACTGGATGGATTAAAGAATTTAACTGAGAACACTAAAAAAGAATGCAACAGCAACCTATTAAAATATTCACCTGCATGTCGAGTTCACACATCTTGTTGCATTTATAGAGTTAAGTTTCTTTTGCAAGGAGAAGTCATTAATTCTTTTCTTTCTCAAGATTCTCTGACCATTTACATAAGTACTAGTAACTCTTCCAGTGGAACACAATGAATGCATCATAGAGTGGCCTGGAGAGGTTAACGCCGTAACATCAGAAAAATTTAAATGAGCCGTTTATATATATGTAACATTTCACTTTTTTTAAATGGGAAAAACTTTTTGTATTGATTTATGCATTAAAGGATGAATGTGTCACTTTATATATCTATGTCTATGCACACATGTGTCTGTATGTATATATGTATGTATGCAAGGAATTTATTTCCAAGTACATACTTTTTATTGTGACTAAAAATATCATCACCATTAGTGTATTAGCATATCTTGCTTATTCAGTAATGAAGGAAATTATAGGATTTTATTTAAAATGAAAATAGATTCAGATGTTTAGAATGCAAAAAGAACTTAGATTTTACCTTTAATATTACAAGCCTTTCATTTGATAGCACAATTATTAAAATACAATAGAATAGAATTCCAAATCAATTAACTATAAAAATTATGTTAACACACAAAAGCAACTACTTGAAAAAAACTATTTGTTTTTCATTTTGAAATATTAACAAGTAGAGGCATTTTCCATTATTGAGTCACAGGGCTCATTATGATGAAATTTTCATCCTGAAATTGTACAATTTAGGAATGTATACAATTTATTAGCATGTCCAGTTTACATGTTAACTTTTCACTTGACTGAAGTCTCATGTCTTTTAGTTCTTCCAAAATTTGGCTCGGTGAGCAGATCTCATTGATTATGTATCTATAGAAGAATTATAAAGGGAAAAAAAACAATAGTATGAGACATAGTTATATTTAAATACAACAGAAAATTAATGCATAAAATAAATTTCAGAATTCTACATTCTTACAGTGTTGTTCTTACATATAATTGTTGGGAAATGAAAGAAATTTTCTTTCAGACTAGATTTACTAGAGTTATGTGCAAAGACACAGAATTTCTTAGAAAATCTATTCTAAATGCTTTAGGTAAGAAACAAACATAATTGCTCTGCTCCTCGTTTCTACAGAGATGAGAAACTAACAGAACTTGTGCAGGGGCAGAATATAGTGGGAAGGCAGTAAGTGTTAAGTGAGTTGAATTACCTATGTGTAACTTCAAAAAGTTAAGGTGAGCCTGGCTGGTGTGGCTCAGTGGTTGAGCATCAACCTATGAACCAGGAGGTTGTGGTTCGATTCCTGGTCAGGGCACATGCTCAGGTTTCAGGCTCGATCCCTGATGGGAGGTGTACAGGAGGCAGCCAATCAATAATTCTCTCTCATCATTTCTGTTCTTATCTCTCTCCCTCTCCTTTCCTCTCTGAAGTCAATAAAAAACATTTTTTTTAATTTTTATTTTTTTTATGATTCCCAAAGTCTAGAAAACCTAGCTAGTCCTTTGAAGGTAGGGGCTTGGTCCAGGGTTAAAACTAGAAGCTGAACATTTACAGGACCTTGGTTCTGTCATGATGTATGATAATCATAGGAAAACCTTCCATCGATGCAGAATCAGATCCTTTCCTTTGAGCGCTGAAGCCCATTCCACAGAGACTTGTTCTTGATGGACATCTCCCAAAATAGATGCCACTTGGGTTTATGCTTCAGTCAAAGTTTAATAGGCACTAGATATTTAATCAGTGATGTTATCTAAGAGGCCATTATGAATGAAATACATGAAACTGACTTGGTATTTTAATAAATATTCGAGACAGCAGCCATTACGCAGCTCTTATGAATTGCTCTCATGCTGGTATGGAGGCTTCACATTGTTTTCTGTAAGGGAGTACCACCACCTGGGTGTTCTTTAATGTAAAAATCTCCCACTTTTTAAGGCTGGCAATAAACACGCTTTTAAAAAACAATACTGCGTAAGGAAATAGTATTCTAGATGACAGACTAACTGTACCCAGAGTTCTCCACATGTTGTGTATTTACTTTGCAACTGGGAGTGAAAATGAACCCTAACTATGGCCATGAACTGTTCTATATGCTGTAGCTCTTGTATTCCTCATAAAACTCCACATGATTGACACTATCATTATGTCCCTATTAAATTATCTTTGTGTTAACTATCATTATCTCCATATGAGTAGCTTGCTCAAGGTTTTAAGTGTTGAAATATGGACTCAAATCCAGGTCTGGCTTCAGATCAGGGGCTCCTTGATATAACTTTATAGTTTGGAAAATAAGTGCACTAAGGAGTTTTGTTTTTGCATTACTTACAGCAAGCATGTCAAACTTGTGGCCCACTGGCTGTGAGTTTGACATGCTTGACTTACAGTATTTGTGCTGCTTTTCTTAAAAAAGGATCCTTTATGCTCTGTCCAGTCTTGCTTAGTAATTAGAGCATTGGACTGAATGCTCAAGGGTTTGATTTCCGGTCAAGGGCATGCTCGGTTGCAGGTTCCCCAGCCCCGGTAGGGGCCTGTTCAGAAGGCAACCAATTGATGTCTCTCTCTCACATCAATGTTTCTCTCTCTTTATCTCTCTCTCTCTCTTTCTCTCTTCACAGCCTATCACCCAGCAGAGGAAGGCTCTCGACTGGGGGCAGGGAGGTGGCTCCGTGATCACCCCAAAGAGGGAGGCCCAGGCCACCCTCTGCGCAGTGATGGATCGTAGAGCCCCGGCCGGGTGGGTGGGGCCTCTCTCTGTGGAGCCATTGATCTGGGGGCCCCATAATCGATTGCCCCACAGAGGGAGGCCCACGCCACCGGCCAGCGACGCTGTGGCGGGTGTGCAGGGCCAGCCAGTGATTGCCCCGCAGAGGGAGGCCCAGGCCAGCCAAGCAATCTCACCCCATGCCTGTCGCCTGCAGAGGGAGGAGACCAGTGTGTGTGTGTGTGTGTGGGGGGGGCAGTGCTGCACAGATGGCAAGCAGTGGCAGTGGTGGGGGTGGGGCCAGCTGCTGGCAGCCGGGAGAAGGATAGGCCCTAATCCCCGGCCATGCCTAGGGACCCTATCCGAGGGGTCCTGGATTGCAAGAGGGCACAGGCTGGGCTGAGGGACAACCTTTCCCCTCCTGTGCACGAATTTTATGCACCGGGCCTCTAGTAGAATATAAATGAATTCCAGTTGGGCACACCCTTCCCAAATAAGAAAGATGTAATTCATTAATTTATTTTCCTTCCCCAAAGTCAAAAGGCAATAGGCAATAAGAATAGTAACACCAACCTGGATTTCCTGTTTCTACAGAACTTAAAGGAGCATCTGTGTCATGTGAGAATGTGGATTGCACATTAAGTGAACGTTTCTATAAGTAAAAGGCAGAAAAATATTAATGTCAAAATTTTCTAAACTTAAGACACTATAAAGAAAAAGATCTCAGATGAAAATTTTTTTTTTGGCTAAAGTTGTTCTCTTTGTAAATCACTTTGTAGAGTCCTTTTTTCTTCTTCTTTTTAGAAAGGTCATTATTTCATAGATACTTATGAACTTTTATAAACTTGTATTTGTACTTCTAAATAGTAAAATACTATTTGTCATTTCCATATCTGAATTATTATTTCAAACATTGACTGTCTTATTTCCCTGCTATAATAAAAAGCCAAAATGGATTTTTTTTTATAAAGAGATAAAAATCTCTTAGACATACTGACCATGATCCAATTCTACTATACTCATGTAGAAGATTTTCTCTGAATTTTGTCAACTAGGCATTTCATTGACTTTTTCAGATTTTAGATCATCAACTAAGAGAAGACAAAAACGTACTTTGTCATATATGCTCAAACACAAGAAGAAAATCTCTTTAATATTTATTCTGCAGACAAGAGAAGACTGCCTGTATTCAAGTTTTCACTCATATTAGTCAAACACTCCATTAATTTACTTTTGTTAAGAAAGTGTTATTTAGAGAAGATCCATTTACATGGAGTAATGACAATAAGGCATAACTTTAGGTGAATAAGTCACATAAAAGAAGTAGTTAGAAAAAGAAAAGGGCAAAGGAATTTAGTGTAGATTTACCATCAATCTTGCTATAGCTTCCCCATTGCAGTGTTGTTACCCCATTAAACAAGCCTTTTAAAATTTTATTTATTTATTTAAAAATTGATTCTACAGAGAGGAAGAGTGAGAGAGATAGAGAGACCAGAGAGAGAGAGAGAGAAAGAGAGAAAGAGCATTGATCAGCCACCTCCGCAGGTATCCCAACTGGGGATTGAACCTGAAACCTGGGTACGTGCCCTGACTGGGAATCCCCCTTTTGTTGTACTGGACAATGCTCCAAATCAACTGGTGTGTTGTGTGTTCGATCCCCAGTTGGGCCTTTGGGAGGTGGCCAACCGATGTTTGTTTCTCACATCGGTATTTCTCTCTCCTTCCTCTCCGTCTCCCTCTCCTTCTCTCTAAAAACAATAAACAACAAAACCCCAATAGCCTCAGGTAAGGATTGAAAACAAAACAAAAAACCAAACTAAATTCTTACCTTAGTTAGTTTGCCAATAACATAAGCAAAAAGGAGTATAGTTCCAATGATACCAGCCAACACCCCCAAAATAATGACTATTATCACTATGGGAGAAAAAGAGAGCAGAAAATTACAAAACTGTGACATAAATGACCGCATATCAATGAAAGAAACATTAATATATTTTACCTTTTAAAAAATAAGACAGCTGGGGGAAGGTCAATGGGGAAAAAAAAGGAGACATATGTACTACTCTTTATAATACTTTAAGCAAGAAAGTGAAAAATAAAAAAGACAGAACGTTAATATATTTTATCTTTTAAAAAACAAGGTTTTCCAAAGTAACCATGTGAGAAACTGAAGCTGTGGATAGCAAAGTCTTTTGTCCAAGGTCACACATCTGACAGAACTAAGACCCCAGGTTCCAACTCCAAATCCAGGGTTCTTCACAGGGCCTCACAGGCGACCATGGATGGCAGCTGTGTGGATGTTCTGCCCCGATATGGGAAAAACCATGAAGTGTTTCATAGGCTCAAAGTGATGAGAGAAAATAATGTCTTGACATGGAAAGGGGTATTGGACAGATCATAGAATCAGAACTTTGGAAGGAAACGGGTATAAGCAGTTTGCAAATGAAGAAAAGAAGCCCAGCGAGTTTAAGTTACTTATCCTAGGTGAGACAACTAGTTAGAAGGAACGTTACCATAAATCAGGTCACCTAGATTCCAAGCTTCTGGTCCTTCTACATTATCCCTATGCATACTCTATAATACACTCACTAAAAAGATTTTTTCAAATCTTACATGCTGGGAAGGAAACAAAGTTTACGTTAGTGGTACTCTCATATATTCATAGCATATTTGTAGAGATTCCAAATTAAGTAAATAGAAGGCAAAACATATAGGTAAACTAGAGGCCCGGTGCACGAAATTCGTGCATGGGGGGGAGGGGGAAGGTGTCCTTCAGCCCAGCCTGCACCCTCTCCAATCTGGGACCCCTTGAGGGATGTCTGACTGCAGGATCAGGCCTAAACGGGCAGTCGGACATCCCTCTCACAACCCAGGACTGCTGGTTCCCAACTGCTCGCCTGCCTGCCTTCCTGATTGCCCCTAACCACTTCTGCCTGCCAGCCTGATCACCCCCATACAACTCCCCTGCCAGCCTGATTGATGCCTAACTGCTCCTCTGCCAGCCTGATTGCCCTTAACTGCCCTCCCCTGCAGGCCTGGTCAGCCCTAACTGCCCTCCCCTGCAGGCCTGGTCACCCCTAACTGCCCTCCCCTGCAGGCTTGATCGCCCCCAACTGCCCTCCCTTGCAGGCCTGGTCCCTCCCAACTGTCCTCCCCTGCTGACCATCTTGTGGTGGCCATCTTGTGTCCACATGGGGGCAGCCATCTTTGACCACATGGGGGTGGCCATCTTGTGTGTTGGAGTGATGGTCAATTTGCATATTACTCTTTTATTAGATAGGATGACTTATTTATTTGGCTAATTTACACTTAAAAGTCTTATTATTGATTAAAAGAAAACAAAGTAAAAGCCCAGCCTTTCTGTCCACTTAGCTTTAATGCAATAGTGATTCAGTCCCACAATTCATTGTGTGTTTGTGTGTTTGTGTGTGTGTGTGTGTGTGGTGTGTGTGAGGTTTGGACACAGGTCAAGCGTGAAGGGCAGCTCAGAAATGCAGACTAGTAAATCAGCACATAAATTATTAATGTCAGATCTACAGCAGCACCTAAGGGAGAAAGTGACAGTCCCCAGGTATAGAGGGTTTGGAAGACAGCCCCAAAGTGGTAGCATAGGGCCAAAAATGAATAGAGATTGAGACATGAATGGTCTGTATTTATTCTTGATAAGGGGTCAATTAATGAGATGACTTAAAACTCTTTGCTTTCTTTATGGTAGGGATATGAGAAGTTCAATTGTTTTATAAGCTCTTAAGAGACTTTTCTCTAGTAACTACGGTGGTTAGAAAGCTAAAAAAGTCTAACTTAAAAGAAAAATTATGGTAGCCCTAGCCAGTTTGCTCAGTGGACAGATTGTCGGCCTGGGGACTGAAAGGTCCTGGGTTCGATTCTAGTCAAGGGCACATGCTGGGTTGTGGGCTCAATCCCCAGTAGGGGGCAGGCATGAGGCAGCTGATCAATGATTCTCTCCCTCTCCCTTCCTCTCTGAAATAAATAAAAAAATATATAAAAATAGAAAAAATATTATCAAGTTATATATTGCTATTTCCAAAATGTTTAAGAAAATAAAAAATGCCTATTTTAATTTTAAAAAGAGCATATTTTGTTTGCCTTTACAATATTGTGTGATTAAAATTAATAACATATGCTTTTGTTTTTAAATTTGACGCTTATTTTTTTTAGGCATTTGGAACTAGCAATACATAATTAAACTGGAAAGATTGTTAGTCCATGTAAATATTAACATACCTGGTTCTGAGAACATGTGCACAAGTTGTTTTCTTTCTCCTAAAAAGACAAAATTTCAAAATAAATCAGAATGTGTAAGTTACCATGTCTAAAAAATACCATTTTGGAATTAGATTACTTAGTGGGTTTCTTTTTTTTAAATTATGTTAGTGAGCTATTGTTCAAATTTTAACAGCTGCTAAAACTTATGAGATACTGTCTTACTACTAATAATTCCATATCTACTTTCAACTACCCAACAAGCTTTCAAGGTCAGAAATTAGCAAGCGGTCTTATTGACTGAAGTGTAGGACATTGCATTGAGCTATCACCCCACATGGACTTCAGTCGAACCCGAAAGAAGTCACATTGCTATCAATTTTCCAGATTTATGCCACAGCCACTAGTTGAATCCAAACCCCTGTTGTGTCTCCTCTGAGCTTTTGTCAACAGTCCCCCTAAATGCTTTGTCTGCAGAAGTTCCCAGTACAGTTGCCCTAATGCTTCACCAGTTACCTCCCCCTTATCAGTCCACATTTTACATTTCTTTTTCTGCTGTCTACAAGTACCATTTTATGTCACGAAGCCCTCTTCCTACTACAACTACACAATTTTCCTGCATTTAGTTATTACCAATAACATACACTGAGTGGCCAGATTATTATGATCTCTGAACGCATAATAATCTGGCCACTCAGTGTATATCCTATATAATCCTTATAATAAAAGGCTAATATGTAAATTGTCCCCTCGACCAGGAGTTCGACCAGCAGGCAGGCTGGCCAACCGCCCATGTTCCCTCCCCCTGGCCAGGCTGGCTGGACCCCACCCATGCACGAATTCACCAGGCCTCTAATATCTACACTAATAAAAGAGAAACATGCAAATTGACTGTACCTCTGCTATGCCACCAGCCACGCCCCCCAGCCAATCAGGAGTGAGTATGCAAATTAACCCAACCAAGATGGCTGCAGCCACGGAGCAAGCAGGAGGCTTGGGTTTCCTTGGCAATGGAGGAAGTCAAGCTTCCCGCCCTGGCCTGCCCTGGCCTCCGCTCAAGGCTACAAAGTTTCAATTATAGAAGATGAATAAATCCCAGATACCAGGGCCTCCGCTTGGGTTGCCGGGGGGCATGGCTGGCCTGCAAACCACCACAGGCCTCTCGCCCAGGCTGCCCCACGCCCCAAGAGAACCCCTACCCTGATCCGGGACACCCTTCAGGGCAAACCAGCTGGACCCCACCCATGCACCTGGCCTCTATCCTAGCTAATAAAAGAGTATTATGCAAATTGACTATCACTCCAACACACAAGATGGCTGCCCCCATATGGTCAAAGATGGCTGTCCCCATGTGGACACAAGATGGACACCACAAGATGGCTAGCAGGGGAGGGCAGTTGGGAGGGACCAGGCCTGCAAGGGAGGGAAGTTGGGGGTGATCAAGCCTGCAGGGGAGGGCAGTTAGGGGTGACCAGGCCAGCAAGAGAGGGCAGTTGGGGGGGACCCAAGCCTGCAAGGGAGGGCAGTTGTGGGTGATCAGGCCAGCAGGGGAGGGCAGTTGGGAGGGACCAGACCTGCAAGGGAGGGCAGTTGTGGGTGATCAAGCCTTCAGGGAAGGGCAGTTAGGGGCAATCAGGCTGGCAGGGGAGTAGTTAGGCATCAATCAGGCTGGCAGTGGAGTGGTTGGGGGTGATCAGGCTGGCAGGCAGAAGTGGTTAGGGGCAATCAGTGGTTGGGAGCCAGCAGTCCTGGATTGTGAGAGGGATGTCCGACTGCCCGTTTAGGCCCAATCCTACCAGGATCGGGCCTAAACGGGCAGTCGGACATCCCTCGAGGGGTCCCAGATTGGAGAGGGTGCAGGCTGGGCTGAGGGACCCCCCCATGCACGAATTTCGTGCACCTGGCCTCTAGTGTATTTGTGTATACACACACACTGAGTGGCCACATTATTATGCATTCACAGATCATAATAATCTGGCCACTCAGTGTATTGCACTGTATCACTTCACATTGTCCAGGTCTCGGTGATGTCCGCTCATTCTGGAGCAGTCATTTATAAAGGTTTACTGGGGCTTGTCTTCTCCTCTGTGGCAGGTACAGCTGTGGCTGGTGGATGAGCTCTGGCGGAGAACAGATGGGGTTTCAGCCTCTCACTACTGGGCGGCCTTGGATCTGTTATGTAATCTCTTTGTGCTTCAGTTTCCTCTTGAGCAAATGAAGACGGTAATACCTATCTCTTTGGGTTCCTACAGGATCAAATCAGGTAGTGCATGAAAACTCTTAGCACAACGCCCACCGCGCTACCTGTTATTTATAGGATTCACGGCAGGAAGTGTGTGTGTCTGCAGTTGGCCTTTAAATGCTTTCTGGTTTGACACCACCACATCGACTTCACGTCTGAAAACTGGGTTGTTTAATTGGACTCAGAAGCCCAACAATTAGTTCCAAGCACTTAGCATAATTTTCCTCTCTTGGTCTTTGTTAAAATGCGTTGCTTCCATTTATCTTGGTATATTTTCTCAATGATTCTATTAGCCAATGATCCCGTAGCCCCTGTAAGTCTTCTTTGGGGCCTTATTTTAAATCTGAAATATCCTGCTTTGAACCCATCACAAGGACCCTCTTTCATTCAACTTGCTCTTGTCAAGTCATCTTCTCCCCAGAGAAATCACCAGAGAGTGGATGCCACCAGACCACCCTTATCTCAGCACCCAGCTTGGCTTATAGTGATAGTGATTAGGCACTTCTAATGTGTCAGACTCCAAGCTAAGCAATTTTACACACATCTTCATCTTTAGAGAAACACCACGAGATAACTATGATGGGCCCCATTTAAAAATTTAGGGGACAGATACCCCTTGGGGAAGAGTCTCCCAGGGTCAGCAGCCCCAATAGTCCAGCCGCACCCAGATTCACCACATCCCTCCTCTCCACCGCATCTGTGCTCCCTCCATGTGGCCCCGTTTCACAGTCACATGCATCCTTCACGTGTTTTTGCTGGATTGCTTCATGCCTTTAACCCAAATATTCTTTCTGTGAGATATTCCAGAAGTGAGGCCCTTTGGAAGTATAGGGACTGTGTCTATTTATTAGCTTCCGTTTCTTAGACTTTGTCACAGTTTCCGTGCACTGACAGGTCCCATGAAATAGTACTGTGTCATAACAATGACTCCAGGGCAACTATTTAAAAATATGGACAAACCTTTTGCAGCGGGTTGATCTCTAGTAACTAAAACTTCTGTTGGTCTTGGATTAGCAGGAGTAGGGTCATTTGGTAATTCGCTCACTAAGTGAGGCTCAGCTGTATAAAATAGATGTTGAGAAAGGCATTAAGAGTGAGGTGATGGCATAGAGCACAGAGCATATCACAAAAGGCAAATTTATTCCACGTCTCTCCCATATGCATAGCATTTTACATAACTTGGGGAAATTGTCTATGTTCCATGCCTCCCTCACTCCATTTTTCCAGATACAGTCCTATTTCCTCAGTAAAAATTAAAACAAAGATTTTAAATTCAATTTTCTCTGGCCTCATAGGAGGTAAATCAGTTCTAAGGTTTCTTACCCACACTTCTTTTCTTTCTTTCTACATCCTCAGGGACTTAAGCTGCTTTCAAATGTCAAGGTAAGGAAATGAAAATTCCACAATACGTACCCCCAGCAACCATCAAGGGTGTTCTAACACTGCTTTTCATAGCCAGATCCCTCACGTCTATCTGGGCCTCCCAGGTTTCTCAGGCCCTAATCAGCTAATAGACATCTGTGGGTATAGTTATGCAAAGTTGTGAACTTTCTCTTGAATAAGTGGATTAAACAGGGCTTTTTTACAATGGACTCTTCAGTTGGGTCTCCTTGGTAGAAAAGATCCAAGTAAACTTGTAACCATTAAACAACAGGTGTGGCCCTGACTGGTTTGGTTCAGTGGATAGAGCGTCGGCCTGCGGACTGAAAGGTCCCAGGTTTGATTCCGGCCAAAGGCATGTACCTTGGTTGCAGGCATATCCCCAGTAGGGGGTGTGCAGGAGGCGGCTGATTGATGTTTCTCTCTCATCAATGTTTCTAACTCTCTCTCCCTCTCCCTTCCTCTCTGTAAAAAACCAATAAAATATATTAAAAAATAATTAGGTAGTTTTCATTTTGATGACTTTTCACACCAATTTATTATTATTATTTTTTAAATATATTTTATTGATTTTTTACAGAGAGGAAGGAAGAAGGATAGTCAGAAACATCGATCAGCTACCTCTTACACACCTCCTACTGGGGATGTGCCCGCAACCAAGTTACATGCCCTTGACCGGAATCGAACCTGGGACCTTTCAATCCGCAGGCCGACGCTCTATCCACTGAGCCAAACCGGTTTCGGCACACACCAATTTATTATGCTATTTACATCACATCTCTTAGCCCTCAGTGTCCTCTTGCTACTAAAAGAAACTGTTTTCTGCCCAAGCACTACTGACATGTGGGTCATTTTCTCACTCCCTTCACCTCTTCTAACAAGGACACATCTTCTACACCTGAAAAATGCCACCTCTCTCTCCAAGAGAGGTATGTTGACCTTGAGGTATGATGGAAGATGTGTTCAGCATCTGGCTACCCAGCAACAGGTGGACTGTGGGACAGCACTGCGTATTTCCTCAGCTGCTCTGGGCTCTGGAAAACTTACTCTATCCTATTTGCAATGAAGCACTGGCTGGACCTTGAAGGGAGGGTAGAGTTTTAAGTGGAAATGTGGAGGAGGGGGAATTGAGGTAAAGAAAGGGCATGCGCTAGCAGGGAGAAAGGAGAGGATGTGTGCATTCATGCGGAGGCCAGGGGGCAGTGTGCAGGCAAAGGTAGGCAAACCTCTCAGGTTGACAAGAATTTAATGTTAACGTGGAAAATTAGTATAAAATAAGATAGAAGGGAAGGTTTGGCAAGGCCTCAGACCCCTAGTTTAAAAATCTTTTTTCATTCCCTAGACACTAAAATGCCATTTGCTATGGTGCTTTGTACAAAGTACATATTTGTGACCTGAACGGAATGCCAAAATTTTAAGTTTGAGAAGGGTGGAATGAATGAATGAACGAATGGAGGAATGAATGACTATACCACCCAGAATAGGAAATATTCCAAATGTGCATGCTTTACAGTTTACATTTGCATAACATTTAAATTGTTTCAAAACATTCACCTCTTTCCTCTCATCTTCACCGCCCTGACCTCGCAGTTGCTCTGCAACACTCTACCAGCCTGCGAGGTCTGTGTGTTGGGAGAGGGCCCTGCCATTGCTCCTCTTGCACCCAGGAGGTTGGGCAACTTGTGGGCCCAGAACACAAGGGATACAATTGGGACTAAAAGGCTAGCCTCCCAACATTCTGCTCTATGCCCTCCCCACGAAACCACCCGGCTTTCCCCAGCAGCGGGCACTTCTAACGTGGAATGTTATCAGAAAGAACAACAGTAAAATGCAATGTTGGGCGTGTCCCCTGCAGTTTTGCTCAGTGCCAAAACTTCCAGCAGCCGCGCTCCTGTCTCAGAGTGATAAGTCAGCTCACGCAGCAGCTAGCTTGGTTTTGGGTCCCTCCGGACCTGCAGTTGATAAAAGTGTTATCTTGCAAAAGCAAACTCTTACAAGGATACTCCCTGCCTATGAAATATTTGCCTTAAATAGTTTCCAAGTCAGAAACATAAATGTTTTGAGTGTTATAGTTTGGGGCATTGTGGTGACCGTAAAACCTGATAGATAAATTTATTTGTGGAAGTTCTGCACAGTTAATTTGTGGTAAAACCTGGGGCAAAAACTCACATCCGCTGATTTTCAATCAATGCTTTTTTCTGCTGAACCGTACTGTCTTATAACAAATGCATGTGTGAATGGGGATCTTGCCTGTTCCACATAGTGTTTGGAGAAGGCTATTGCTGTGAAGAAATATTTTAAGGGAAACATTCAGTTTTGCTGTTGAACCAAAGGCTGAAAAAGTCAGGCTAGGTCAAGATGTGATAATAGAATCATATGTCCATCTGTCTGCTGTCATTCAGTTTGCATTTTTGGAAGGGTTTTATTAAGCTAAAATAGCCACTTAAAATTTAGAACAATTGAACTTTCTAATAGATTAAGTGTTTGGTGTGATAACATTTGAACCTAGTCTTTGTTGACTTTTCTCCATGGGTTTAAAATATTTCCAAATAAAAATTTTGGGAAAAGAAATACAGTAATATAGTGTATCATATTCATGTATACACATAGAAAATATTTTTTTTACCTATTCTATTGTTATTATTATTATTATTTGATTAATCCTCACCCAAGGATATTTTTTTCATTGATTTTTTTTAGAGAGAGTAGAAGGGAGAGGGAGAGACAGAGAGAAATATCAATGTGAGAGAGACATATTGATTGGTTGCCTCCTGCACGCAACCCAACCAGGGCCCAAGAACTTCAACCAAGGTACATGCCCTTGACCAGAATCAAATCTTCAGTCACCTGAGACATTCTATCCATTGAGCCAAATTGGCTAGGGCTTTTTCACTTACTCTTTTTTTTTTTTTTTTTTTTTTTAAATCTCTTCTACTATAATTGGAATAGATGGCTACTTCTTCAAAATATCTTCCATGCTAAAAATTCACATGTAGTAGTGATTTATAAATTTTTAAAAATATAATGGGCAAAAATTTATTTAGCTTTTTGGTAGCCAATGCATATGTACTGTATATACACACAAATAAATTGCAGAAAAATTTTATGTATCACAAATATAGATATAAAGATCTTAACACAAATATTAAATGCAGTACAATATTAAAAGAATATTCTACAATAGCCTAGTGGTTTATGCCAGGATGGAAGTAGTGCAATATTATAATGTTCATTGATATGAATCATCATTTCAACATTTAAAGAATAAAAATACATTCATATGAAGAGAAGCTAATAGGATTAACAGACATTCCTAAAGAAAGGAAACAGAAGCTTAAAAAGTGTTCCTGGCCTGGCCAGCATGGCTCAGTGGTTGAGCGTTGACCTATGAACCAGGAGGTCATGGTTCGTTTCTCCGTCAGGGCACATGGCCAGGTTGCAGCCTCGATCCCCAGTAGGGGGCGTGCAGGAGGTAGCTGACCAATGATTCTCTCTCATCATTGATGTTTCTATCTCTCTCCCTCTCCCTCCCCCTCTGAAATCAACAAAAATATACTAAAAGAAAAAGAAAAAGAATAAGAAAAAGAAAGAAGAGCTCTTTATGGGTCACATTCGGCCTTTGTGCTCTTAACCTCCTGTTACCGTAACTTATGGCAGTTTCCATTCCAATTACAGATTTTCCACTTTACTTTTGTACCACCCATGTCCTTAGGCACTGTGAATCCAGTGATACAAACATTTATCCAGTGACAGAGAAAAGGAGTTCTGTACTTCCAAAAAACCAAACGTAAAGAGAGGGTCATGGCATATATTTTGTTTTCACATCTTCATTAAGGAAAAATGAGAATTTGATGATGTTAATAGTTTTTACCGAATATTTTCTATGTACCAGGCACAATGCCAAGCCCTTTACATAGATTATTTCATTTTATCCTGATAACTTCTATATGGAGTAGGTATTATCCCCATTGCACAGACAGAAAAACAGAGATTCACAAGATTTAAAAATACAGTCAGTGGGCAGTGAAGCTAGATGCAAACCCAGGAGGTCTGACTGTAGAGTCCTTGTCCTTAACCAACATTTTTTCCTTCCTTCCCCAGGAGAGGATAACAATTCATCCCCCTCTCTGCTCTCCAGAAATCTGCACTGTTGACATTTTTGTGCAAATCTTTCAGATACTTTTTCTAGATATGTTTATAAATATACACTTAAAAATTACTCTGTGTAATATTCTGAAACCTGCCTTTTCCTCATTTAAAGAACATTTTTGTCCATATTAGGGAAAACACTTGTAAAACATTTTAATGGCTTCATAATGTTACATTTGATGCATAAACCATGGTTTACTTAACCTCTGTCATGCTTTTGATTACGTCATAGGCTGTTCATGCTTCATATTAAACTTTTTAAAAAAATATTTTTATTGATTCCAGAGAGGAAGGGAGAGGGAGAGAGAAATAGAAACATCAATGATGAGAGAGAATCATTGATCGGCTGCCCCCTACTGGGGATTGAGCCTGCAACCCAGGCAGGTGCCCTTGACCGGATTTGACCCCCGGGACCCTTCAGTCCGCAGGCCGAAGTTCTATCCATTGAGTCAAACAAGCTAGGGCAAGAGGTCTCCTTTCAGATTGGACTGGAAGAACTCAGCAGACCACCTTTAACTTGACTCCTTCTCATTTACTACCAGGGATCTAAACTTCTCTTCCCCGAGGCAAGAGCATTTGTTTTTCTTGTTCTACCTTATTCGTTGATTAAATTTAAGAACACCTCTGTGGATTTATGCACACCTCAGTGGAGAGAAACCCAGACCCTTTTGCTTTGGACCTTCAAAGCAAATTGCTGAGTTGGAGTCTGACCTAAAATGTCAAGGGGACCAGGTCCTCCAGGCCATGAGGGTCAGACCCTTCTTCCTGCTCTGTGCACTGGGGGTTCTAGGAGGCTGAGAGAAGAACTACCACAAAGTTTAATGCTTTGGGGCTTACAATGCTTTTGAGCTCATTTACTTTTCTGAGAGAGGGATGAGCTTGAACACTGCCTGACTCCCACGATGTGATAGAAGTCTCCCAGTGAATGGCCCTAGCTGGTTTGGCTCAGTGGATAGAGCATCGGCCTGCAGACTGAAGGGTCACAGGTTCGATTCCGGTCAAGGGCATGTACCTTGGTTGCGGGCACATCCCCAGTAGGGGGTGTTGCAGGAGGCAGCTGATCGATATTTCTCTCTCATCAATGTTTCTAACTCTCTCTCCCTCTCCCTTCCTCTCTGTTAAAAAAAAAAAATCAATAAAATATATTAAAAAAAAAAAAAAGAAGTCTCGCAGTGAATGAAGTGACCAAAGGTCCTATATGTGGCCACTTTTCCGATACTCTTAGCTACTGAAGCATGGTCTTTGGGGACTTGGGGAATCATAACAGGAGCAAGCCATATAAAAAAAACAGAAGATGGGATACTTATTAATGATGGGTTATCACATGTTCACATCACTTGTTGCTCTTTTCTCTACCAAATCCCTGAAATCAGTTTCAGCATACACCATAACCAAGTGTTCGAGTAGTAGCAAACTGTGATGAAATGAACGCAGGTATCTTGGTTTTCCTCCACTAATGTTTGCTGGTATTCTTTCTAAGAAGGAGACCTCTTAGAAAGCAAAGATTGTATTTGTTCAGTCCACTTGTAAAAATATTTTAAACTTTTCCTGATTACAAATTATGATTCTCTTGGCAGGAAATTTAGAAAGTATTAAAAAGCAGAAAAAAAAAAAAAAACATTCCCCACTCCCAGAGATAACGCTGGGATGTTTCTTTTCAGTATTTCTTCTTTAGTTTTAGTTTAGTTCATTTATCATAAGAAACTACACAGATAGGTACTTATTAAATGTATGGATATGATGATAAAGGCTGGAAATCTATTACCCACTTGTAGGTTTAAAATTAAAACTTGGGAAACCTATTACCCACTTTTTTGATCTTCAGCAATGCCGTCCGTAGAAGTTGGAGAGGTGGCAGTTGATGTAAAAATATAACCTATAACGACAAGTTGGGAAAATTACTTAAAATGTGCTTCTCAAATAGGTTCATAGATGTTTTCAATAATCTAGAAACCAAACTAGAAAGAAATTTATCACAAGTATGCTAATTTTGCAATTTAAAATCAGTATAAGTTAATTTCAAGATACCATCCATTCTTTTCCCTCTCTTAGGATTCCTCCTTCAAAGAAATTCACAGTAGAGTGCCTATTTCTTTCCAAAAACCCAATTTCACAGCAAGCTAAAGAGATGTATAGATTTGAGAACCACACTCCAGTCATCTCAGGCTGACCTTTGAGGACTCATTGAAGTTTAGAGATGAAAAGGATTTTAGATGCCATCTATTCTGTACTTTATTTAATAGACACAAGGAAACTGAGGCCCATGGGGGCTCGTTGATTTTGCACAGTTAAAGTAGTCCGCAGCCAAGTTCTGGTTATTTGTCATTTGTGCCACTATTGTTTATTGAGTGCCTTCTGTGTGCCTAGCAATGTGTGGGATACAAAAATGAAGACCCAAGTTTTAATTTTAAGAAATGTATAAAGTCTTGTGGTCCCTGAAGCCCAACTTAAGAACTCCTTCCTTTAAGAACTAAGTGGTCAGAGAGGCTCTTTTCTTGGGTCCCTGAAGAAAAAGAGCTGCCTTGTTTCTTTATGTCATTCTAAGCACTGGTGTGCCTGCAGGTGTATGTAATAAGATGCACAGGTGATCATTGTCTACCTACACGAGTTCTCATTTTGCGTAAACAAATAAAAACAATATTCTCTTTTTGTCTTCGCTTCCCTCCCTCTACTTCCTTCCTTGCTGATTCAACCAATATTCTACTACAGATCATGAGCTGGGCTAGATTCTGGGGCTACACTAATGAATAATACAGGTGTGATAATACCTGTCCCTTTGGATTTTCCAATTAAATCAGTATATTATGACCTAGAATTCAAATGTTGCATGATTTTTAAAGCAAAATCAGGAAACTTTAGAGGGTGCTGGTTTGTGATATAATTTCCTAGTTGAAGTGATATAATATTGTATTCTCAAATTCTTAGCATTGGAAGCTGATTTTCAAACAAAAACGTTGCCTTTCCTACTACACACTGAGTTCTCTCCCATCTCAGAACTTCCACCCTCTATCTTTCCCTGCCCTTCCCCCAGATTTTGCAAGGTTGGCTTTTTCTCACTGTTCAACTCTCAGCACAAATGTCACCTCCTAGAGAAAAACTTCCTGCTACACATTTCCAAAGCAGCCTCTGCGTTGTTTATCACCTTACCTGGTTTGATTTTCTTCGTCTTTTTTTTTTTTTTTTTTTTTTTGGTCAGTTATTTTAACAGGTTACTTGTTCTGTTAATTGTCTGTGGACTTTCCCACTGTTTCCCGCAACCCCCTCACTGAATGTACCCTTCCCGGGAGCTCATTCGTCTTACTACTCTGGCCTCAGTGTTGGGCACCTGACATAGAATTACTGAATGAACAAATGAGGGAATGATTGGAAAGAAAAGCATTTGCAAATAACTTACTCTCCATGAGGCAGATGATATTTGAGGTTAGAAACACTGGCTTTAGCCTTAAGATTACTGGAGAAAGCAAAACCATCATTTCTTTTTCCCTTGCCAATGATGTTTACCCTTCCTCATATTTTCAGGTTTCCTCTTCAATTAGAGTCAAGGGGGGCTGTTTCCATACCTGTCTATGATTCTGTAAAGTAGTCACAGTAAGAGACTTTCCGTGAAGGGCTTCGGAAGATGTAAAGATGGTAAGAGCACTAGCCTTGAGGGCCAAGGGAGCCTTCAGAGTCATGTGGCCTCGCTGACCTCCCGTGAAGTATCATTTAAGGCATGAATCCACTGTCTGCTTGAGCAGTTGTAGACATGAAGACTTTATTTCTTTTCCAGGCATCCTTCCCAAATTTGGGGCAGCTCGAAGATGCATACTGTTTTTCCAGATATTGGGCCCCACTCAAAGGAAAGGGTAGTGTCTACTTTGATTGAGTGGCCCTACCTGGCCCTCTGGACAACACAAAGAAGACCTCTCCTCTCTTCTTGTAAAACTCTACAAATATTTGAATATATTTAAATATCACACCCTGTACCCTCCATTTATTTTTTTCAAGAGGAATGTTTTCATACTTCGCTTCTTAAAAAAATTTGGAGCAGCTTCATTAGTCTTTGGTTTTCCTATAATTTTCCTCTGCTCCGAAATCACCATTACATATCCAGGTTTGTTTCCTAGTCATTAATTATTATCATTCTTACATACTTATTTAGTGCTTTGTTATGTGCTAGGCACTGGAGGAAGTACATTGATTACTTTCTCAAAGTCCTTATGTGATTACTATGGAGCAGATACCAACACTGTCTACATTTCATAGATGAGGGTGTTGAAACAAAGAGAGGTAAGCAATTTGACTTCATTGTTCCCCAACCTTTCAGATGTGGAACCAGATTTGAACCCAGTTCTCTCTGTCCCTCATGTCAGCGCTTTAACTGTTACACTATTTCCCCCCCTGAAGTCCCTTAGCAAATGCTGGCTCTCTTCCCTGCCTCCCACAGGGTGCCCCGGAGCTGCCTGCTACTTGCTCTGACTGGAGTTAGAGAAATGTTTGTCGGGCTAAATACACTTCAAATTACTGCTTCTCCTTCTCTACATGCTGGGCGCTAGTATTTCTAACACACAAACACTGCCTTTCGAGATGATCACCATAACATTCTCGGGAAGAGGCCAAAAATAATGATAATTTAATATGACGTAAGAATACCCTTACATTATTTCTTTATTTTAATAAATTAATTTAGTTGTGTCCCCAAACCAAGTAACACCTAAGCCAAGACAGTTGTTATTTCTTTTTCCTGCCTCACACCTCAGTAATGGACCCACAGAGTGACCCCTATGGTTTCTGAGTTCATGCGTGTGTCTTGTACCTTTTTGACAGGAGGAGGAGGAAATCATAATATTCTGGGAAACTTGTTAAAAATTCAGGACCATGTATCTTTCTTTGTCCTTATTAACGACTCTGATTTAGAAGTTCATCTCATGAAAATGTAAACAAAGCAACTAATTCATTTGCACAGAAATAGTTCTCACACTAGTTGATAGAATTCTTTTAATCTAGGAAGGCTGAGAATTAAACATGCGCCTCACCCTGGAAAATGGTGCCCTGGCCACAGTTATTGGCTTACTCGTGCCATTTCCTCCACTTTGACAGACAAGTCTCAATAAAATCCCTCCAGCAAACTCGGATCTGAGATGGTACTCATTTATTTATTCATTTGAATAAGCTGGAACTAAAGTAGGATAGTTTATATTTTAATCTATAACTTTATACCCAATATAACAAAAAAAATTCGGCTAAAAAAAATTCCACTTACCTGACAATAGTAATGCAATTATTATTTTTTCGTACATCCTGAGATCATGAGCTGGCTCACAGAAGTCAGGGCAAGAGGAGCAGCTGGGCCGGTGGAGTGTCAGCCTCCAGCCCCAGCCTGCACGTTGTTATCTGCCAGGCCCACCTTCCCACCGGCATTGCTGATAGGCTGGGGTGGCATTTTAAATTATGCAAAGTGGTTAAACACTTGTCAATAAAGATGTGTGGATATCTGCTTAATTGGGATTATTAAAGTGTTAAGTAAAATCTCCACTTCAAGGAACTGGCTGCTCCATAGTAATTTTACTTTACATAAATTAAGTGGGCGTTGCAAGGTAGTAGGAGTCAGGAGCCGCCCCATTGGACAGACAAGAACTGGATTGTGGAGGCTTGAGGCCAGGACACAAGCAGGCTGTGGGGACCGTTAGGGAGTTAGGAACCTGTACATTTTTTTAAAAAATATATATTTTATTGATTTTTTTTACAGAGAGGAAGGGAGAGGGATAGAGAGTTAGAAACATCGATGAGAGAGAAACATGGATCAGCTGCCTTCTGCACACCCGCTACTGGGGATGTGCCCGCAACCAAGGTACATGCCCTTGACTGGAATCGAACCTGGGACCCTTCAGTCCATAGGCCAACGTTCTATCCACTGAGCCAAACCAGCTAGGGTGGAACCTGTACATTTTTAATGTGGAGGTTCTTGGGTGCCAGGAGGAAAGAGACTCTTCACCTGTGGAATAAATGCTTTTGAGAACTTCAGTGATTATTTGAGTGCTCTGAGGTTTGAACAAACTCTCAAACTCACGACAGGTCACACAGCAACAGAAGAATACAGGAGACACAGGAAATCTCTGATTCAAAACAGAGTTTGAACTGAACAGCTGCCCAAATAGGTGTACAACAAGTGAGACTTTCTCTCTGAAACGTGCCCCACTGGGCAAGGGTAAGTGAACGCCAAGACAATAAATTCAAGTGCTCAGCACCAAAAACAAACAGGCAAACCAAAGCCCTTGTTGCAAAGAGGGTTACAATGAGGGGTAGGGCCAGCTGAGGAAGATCAATTTTAAAGGCCGACAGAACAAGAGCAACAGGAATTAGATCTGAAACAGCTCAAAAGAAGGTGAGTGGATCCTTCACCTAAATTGTCTTACTTCCTGTAAGAGTGTCTGTGAAAGCTGTCAAATATGTCATATTTACATTTTTACCCAAAAATATGGTTTTTAAAAATTATGAAATGATGTTTGCAACTTAGGAAATTGAGTCACAGACTAAAAAGTCATTTATTGGGGAAAGGATGGAGGTAAATATCAACTAACATCCTAAGAGGGGTGCCTGAGGCTGAGGATGAGATGGGGAGCTGAGATGCAGACTTGGGGGGGATTAAAACTGAGGAACACAGGGACTCTGAGGGAGAGTACGAGGATCTTAAAGCCCCAGAAGCCTTGAGCCCCTCTTAAGACCCTGACAATTTATGTAAAACAGTGAAGCAAAATTTGCAAATAGTTAAATTGAATCAATATTTTGTAAACCAACACCTTGCTTAAATTCAGTATTATTGTGGGTGGATATCAGTTGGGTTCAGAAATTGTTCTCAACAGACTGCAAAATGAAGAAGATTTTGTGGATATGAATGTAATCATTTTACATGATTTTATATTGATAAGTGGAGAGCAATTAGCATGAGCCTTAAAAATGTTCTTTCCCTTTGAAAATGTGTAAATAAATTAGTCACTATCCTCCCAATGGACTATTAGGCAGTGATTAAAATCATGTTTTTGCCCTAGCTGGTTTGGCTCAGTGGATAGAGCATCGGCCTGTGGAGTGAAGGGTCCCGGGTTTGATTCTGGTCAAGGGCACATGCCTGGGTTGAGGGCTCGATCCCCAGTAGGTGTGCAGGAGGCAGCCTATTGATGATTCTCTCTCATCATTGATGTTTCTATCTCTCTCCCTCTATCTCTTCCTCTCTGAAATCAATAAAAATATATTTTAAGCCCTAACCGGTTTGGCTCAGTGGATAGAGCGTCGGCCTACGGACTGAAGGGTCCCGGGTTCGATTCCGGTCAAGGGCATGTACCTTGATTGCGGGCACATCCCCAGTAGGAGGTGTGCAGGAGGCGGCTGATTGATGTTTCTCTCTTATAGATATTTCTAACTCTTTATCCTTCTCCCTTCCTCTCTGTAAAAAATCAATAAAAAATATTTAAAAAAAAATATATATATATATTTTAAAAAAATCATGTTTTCAATAGTAGTTAGTGATATGGTGACTCAGGTAAGTTAAAAGCAGCAAAATACAAAACTGTCTATACAAAAATAAAAACCTGTCTGATTCTTTTTTCTTTTGGGCTGTGCTATCTCTCTGCCTGAAACACTCTTATTCTCTTCTTATATGGCCTACTTCCATTCTGCTTAGGGTCTCAATTTAATAACATTCCTTCAGGAGGCCTTCCCTGACTTCCTACGTCTTCATCAGGGACCCCTGCTCTGTACTACTCATATTGTACCCTGTTCTTCCCTTATCATAGCACTTGTCACACCGCATTGCAGTCATCTTTGTGTCCCCACTGGACTCTAAGTTCTAAGTGGGCATGCCCTGCCTGTGACTATCTTATTTAGCCAAGGGTGCTTGGGGCACAGTTAACAATAAATATTTGTCAAGTCAATAAATGACAAATGAATATTTCTATATAGAAGAAAGCAACTTCTTGTAGGCAGTCTTGGGAGGGGAGCAGAGGCGGATCTATGTCATATCTTAGTGTCAGGTTACGCCAGTATGGAGGTCTCTTGCTAAGGCAGGAAGGAGAAAAGGAAACTCAGCCTAAAATCCAGCTTTAATGCCTTCTTCGGCCTGGATTGATTGGACTCTGTGAACACATTCTTCACGTGACCCCCTGCTTTCCTACAGAATCCTTCATTAATCATTCTTGGGACTCCTGTAGCAGGCCTGTGCACTAGTTCATTTATAGTCCTTCATGGTCCTTTACCTTGTGGGTCCTGTCTTCCTTGGTCTATTTCCAGCATCAGGCAGAATGCCCTACGGAGGCTGAGGGGCAGTTAGCAACTTGTCATCATTGCTGGAAACCAGATGACTTGGTAGTCACCTACATGAAATGAGACCACAGGAAAAGAATGGGCTCTTTGTTCTTGGTCACCTAGAAGGACTAGTCAGATCTACTAACGTGGGAAGTGGTACTGAGCTGGGGTCGGATATGGGTTTGGAGTTTCCCGCAGGCAGACATTTTGACCTGATTGTTGGTGTTACATGCTGTTGAGTCGGATCTAATTCCTGGCAACTTTATGATGAGTGATGTTCACCATGTCCTGTCTCAACAGCCCTGCTCAGCTCCTGTAGACTCACACCTATGCCTTCTTTTGTGGAGTCAATCCATCTCATATTTGGTCTTCCTCTTCCTGCTGCCTTCTGTTTTTCCAGGCATTATTGTTTCTTCCAAAGAACCTTGTCTTCTCATGATGTGCCCGAAGTAAGACAACTTTAGTTTTGCCATTTCTGCTTCCAGTGATGTTTCAGGCTTATTTTATTCAAAACCTGTAGGGTTCTCGGTGTAGAAGTTGGAGGTCAGACACGTTACACACTGGGTGTGGATGCAGAACTCTACAGTGACCTCTAGTGGCATATCTGCATAATGGAAGGAAAACTGTGAGACCTGAAAAATACAACAGAAAAAAAAAATACACATCAGATGACAGGTTTCTGCTTCAGGCATTTCCTCCATCTTCTTTATATTCTTACTGAAACACACGTTCAGGACCACCATAATTTTGTCCCAAGTGGTTTTTATAAACATGTTTATTTAGTTGCCAGTATTTTAAAAAAGTATATATTAATTAAAAATCAGGAGGGGATTTAATTGAAATCTAGTCGCTCTTAACACAAAGACCTGTGAAGAGAGCTTACATTCCCATGTAATGACGATCACTGGAGCTGAAGACAGGCTGTCCCTTGGGGCTTTCTTGAATAAGCTAAGTCCTCCACCTGATGTCTGCAGCAGTCAGCTGAGATTATGTTAAACTCTCCTAAAGCCTAAAATCCTCAGTGTCTTACAGCACTTTGGTTCGTTTTGTGCTTAAATGACATTGTCTGTGGTGGATATAAGGGCACATGCCTGGGGGTCCTGAATGAAGGAGCAGCCCCTGTTTGGAATACGCTGTTCTTGCTGCAGAGGGAAAAGAAAAATGGTCACATGGAGCAAAGGCTTCATGCTTCTGCTCACACATGGTATATGTTGTGTTTGTTCACGTTCGATTGGCCAAAGCAAATCATGGGCCAAGCTGACATCAATGGGGCAAGGAAGTCTATTTTCTCCAAAGGGAAGTCCTGCAAGTCATATGGCCATGGTGAGAATAGAGAAAGCACTTATGGGAAGGGCAGTGAATAATTGAGGACAATAATAAAATTGGCCACATTTATTTATACTTTCTGTCTGGCTCCTTTCTGCATTGGGTTTGCAAATCCAATTTATTTATTTATTTTTTTAAATAAGTCTTTATTGTTCAGATTATTACAGTGTTCCTCTTTTTTTCCCCCCACAGCTCCCTTCCACCCGATTCCCCACCCCACCCCATGCTACTGTCTTCATCCATAGGTGTAAAATTTTTGTCCAATCTCTTCCCACACCCCTCACACCCCTTTCCCTCTGAGAATTGTCAGTCCACTCCCTTTCTATGTCCCTGAATCTATTATATTCCTCAGTCCATTCTGTTCATCAGATTTTTTATTCACTTGATTTTTAGATTCACTTGTTGGTAGGTATGTATTTGTTGTCATTTTGTTGTGCATAATTTTTATCTTTACCTTTTTCTTCTTCTTCCTCTTCTTAAAGAATACCCTTTAGCATTTCATGTAATCCTGGTTTGGTGGTGATGAACTCCTTTAGCTTTTTCTTGTCTGTGAAGCTCTTTATCTGCCCTTCAATTCTGAATGATAGCTTTGCTGGGTAGAGTAATCTTGGTTGTAGGTTCTTGCTGTTCATCACTTTGAATATTTCTTGCCACTCCCGTCTGGCCTGCATAGTTTCTGTTGAGAAATCAGCTGACAGTCGTATGGGTACTCCCTTGTGGGTAACTGTTTTTCTCTTGGTGCTTTCAAGATTCTCTCTTTGTCTTTTGCCCTTGGCATTTTAATTATGATGTGTCTTGGTGTGGTCCCCTTTGGATTCCTCTTGTTTGGGGTTCTCTGCGCTTCCTGGACTTGTAAGTCTATTTCTTTCACCAGGTAGGGAAAGTTTTCTGTCATTATTTCTTCATATAGGTTTTCAATATTTTGCTCTCTCTCTTCTTCTGGCACCCCAATAATTCAGATGTTGGTACGCTTAAAGTTGTCCCAGAGGCTCCTTACACTATCTTCATATTTTTGGATTCTTTTTTCTTTTTGTTTTTCTGGTTGGGTGTTTTTTGTTTCCTCATATTTCAGATCTTTGGTTTGATTCTTGTGATCCTTTGATCTACAGTTGACTTTCTGTATATTCTTTATTTCAGACAGTGTATGCTTAATAAATCTTTATTCAGATTATTACAATTGTTTCTCCTTTTTCCCCCCATAGCTCCCCTCCACCCGGTTCCCACCCCACCTTCTGCCCTTACCTTCCTCGCACTGTCCTCATCCATAGGTGTATAATTTTTGTCCAGTCTCTTCCTGAACCCCCCATACCCCTTTCCCCCTGAGAATTATCAGTCCACTCCCTTTCTATGCCCCTGATTCTATTATATTCACCGGATTATTCTGTTCCTCAGGTTTTTAATTCACTTGATTTTTAGGTTCACTTGTTGATAGATATGTATTTGTTGTTCATAATTTTTATCTTTACTTTTTTCTTCTTCCTCTTCTTTAAGAATACCTTTCAGCATTTCATATAATACTTGTTTGGTGGTGATGAACTCCTTTAGCTTTTTCTTATCTGTGAAGCTCTTTATCTGCCCTTCAATTCTGAATGATAGCTTTGCTGGGTAGAGTAGTCTTGGTTGTAGGTTCTTGCTATTCATCACATTGAAAATTTCTTGCCACTCCCGTCTGGCCTGCATAGTTTCTGTTGAGATATCAGCTGACAGTCATATGGGTGCTCACTTGTAGGTAATTAACTGTTTTGTTTTTTTTAAAATATATTTTATTGATATTTCACAGAGAGGAAGGGAGAGGGATAGAGAGCTAGAAACATCGATCAGCTGCCTCCTGCACACCTCCCACTGAGGATGTGCCCGCAACCAAGGTACATGCCCTTGACCAGAATCGAACCCGGGACCTTTCAGTCCGCAGGCCGACGCTCTATCCACTGAGCCAAACCGGTTTCAGCTAATTAACTGTTTTTCTCTTGCTGCTTTTAATATTCTCTCTTTGTCTTTTGCTCTTGGCATTTTAATTATGATGTGTCTTGGTGTGGTCCTCTTTGGGTTCATTTTGTTTGGGGTTCTGTGCGCTTCCTGGACTTGTAAGTCTATTTCTTTCACCAGGTCCGGGAAGTTTTCTGTCATTATTTCTTCCAATAGGTTTTCAGTATCTTGCTCTCTCTCTTCTTCTGGCACCCCCATAATTCTGATGTTGGTACGCTTGAAGTTGTCCCAGAGTCTTCTTACACTATCTTCAACTTTTTGGATTTTTTCTTTTTCTTTTTGCTTTTTCAGTTGAGTGTTTTTTGCTTCTTTGTATTTCAATTCTTTGACTTGATCCTTGTGTTCCTCTAGTCTGTTTTTGGGTCTCTGTATAATATTTTTTATTTCAGTCAGTGTATGTTTAATTTCTAATTGGTCCTTTTTCATATCTTCAAGGGTCTCGTTATATTTATCGGCCTTTTCTAGGATATTCTTGAAAAGCCTTATAACCGTGGTTTTGAATTCTATATCCAGTCATTTGTTTTCCTCCATTTCTTTCGTTTGTGATCTGTTTCTTTGATGCCACATTTTCACTGCTTCCCTGAGTTGGTAGGGTAGATTTGTGTGCTAGGTTTCCTATATGGCCCAGTGGGTCGGCCTCCCCAGTTAACCTGAGGTGGACACTCTTGGTGCACCCCTTTGTGAACTGTGTGTACAGCCTTGTTGTAGTTAAGTCTTGATTGTTGTTGGTATCACTGGGAGGAATTGACCTCCAGGCCAGTTGGCTGTAAGGATCAGCTGTGTCTATGCTTGGAGAAGTTCGGTGCTGGAGACAGCCTTATAGGATTAGACTTGCCAAATTGCAATAGCCTCTGTGCTCAGCTTAGATGGGGTGGAGTCTCAGGGCGGAGCAGACAGTCTTGGCTTCCCGTCAGCCTTGCCCTTGTGCGCACACGCGCGCCTTCAGACCTCTGCCTTCCCCAGCTCCCGAGTCTCCGCCCGAGAGTCCAGATTCCCCCCACAAGAGCGTGGGTCTCCAGGGGCTCGCCTGGAACTGGGGTTCAGTGCAGTCAGAACTGGGGTTCAGTGCAGTCGGGGGCTTCCTTCCCCCTTCCACCAGAGAAAGTCAGCCAGGCTCTCAGCTACCCTTCCTCTCTGCGCGCACAAAGACCCTTTGCCGTACCTCCAATTCTCTGTGAGCTTTTCTCTTTCCTTTTAGTTGTAGAATTTTTACTCAGCCAGCTTTCCTGTGGTTCTGGATGGTGTCCGTTCTTTTAGTTGTAGTTTAGAAATTGTTGTGCGAGGCAGCAGCCTAGGTGCTTACCTATGCCGCCATCTTGGTTTCTCTCTAATGTACACAAATTTTAAGTGTGCAACTTGATGAGTCAGTTGCACACACCACATACATACACACACCCACGTGTGTGTGTGTGTGTGTGTGTGTGTAACCACCACTCAGATCAATATGTAGAACATTTTTAACACTGCCAATAATTTCTTTCTTGCTTCTTCCCAGTCAATACCTATCCTGCATAGAGGTAACCACTACTCTAACTTCTAACACTGTTGAAGATCACGAGTTTCAGTAGGATTTGTTGAATTTGAGATTTCTCTGGGAGATTCCAGTGGAGAGGTAAAGTAGGAAGATGGATGATTGAACTCAGCACTTAGAAGAGGTATCTGGACTGGAGATAGAGATGAGGCAATTGTGAGCCTGTACATAGGAGATAGTGATGGACAAGAGACAAGGGCAAGTCAATAGTGTCTTCAAGCTTGATGGACAAGCCCCAGAATATGTCTAGCCTCACCCTGGGAACTGGAGATACAGAGGAGACCCAGGTCTATTGTCTCAACTAAGCTGTAGTTCCTGAAGCATCCATCTGGAGCCTTATAAAAGATACCTTTTGCCTGGAATTCACCCCTTTTCTTGGAGTCTCTCTCTCCTTTTCAGAGGTGGCCCACAGTAGACATATATTATGTGACCATTAATTTTGACCATGACTGATTAACTCCTACATGGATACCTGATACAACTTGAGCCCATCTGATTCCCCTCTGGGGAATGTTTTATTGAGAAATACAGATGATGGGGAACTAGAAGTTAAACTCTACTAATGATGGAGTTCTTGGGTGAATCTCAACAAAAACTTCCTGAGCTCCATGGAGCTGCCTGGGTTCCCACCATTTCTAATGCCTGGAGTCCATGAGGTACCCCAGTGCCTTTTCATTAAATCTCTTGTTCTATGAAGCTGTTTTGAAGTGGGTTTGGGATACTTGTAACCAAAAGAGTCTTAATTAGGACGGGCCTTGATGTGTCTAATTAGGGGATCGTTAACAGCATGAAGCGAAGACTGAGGCTGAGCTGATCTGGCCAGGGACCAAGACAGGCAGCTTTACAAGTCTCCACGACAGGAGTGAAGAGTGTGGTGACTGCGCTCCCTGAAGTCATTGCAGATCATTTGACATCAAATGACTAAAGGGCCCTTTTGTGCATGGCTAATCATGTGGGGATGTTTAGCACAATCCAATATGCCCCTTGGTCCTGCCATGACACTCCATAAGTGAGATGTGAGCCTTACTGTCTCTTCCAGACAAACCCTGCTGGTTTTTGTTTTTTTTTTGTTTTTTTTTTACTATCTGTCTAGTGGAGAAGGGATTCAATTACCCCTTTAGCCTTAAAAAATATGCTAAAGGATGGTGCTGGCCTTCTGTGGCTTGGAACTAACTTATATTGCACAAATCTGTTTCTCATTTATGTGGTTCAGCCAAATCACCAGGGTTGTTTTTTCCCCCATGGAATGTGACAGCACAGAAGGCTGGCATCCTTTTTATTGGGCATTCCACACAGATCCTGAGCGTAGAGGGGAATACAAGACATTACTGGAAAATTTTGATGTCTGTCTTTATAGGACAGAAGCTCTCAGAATAAAAAATGATGGAAGAAGGCATTTTCAAATACCCAGTTAATCTCTCTGTTACTAGACTCACATTCTATTAGCTGGTGTGATTCACTAAATGAGTCTTATGGTGATGTTTCTAATGCACTGCCTTCAATACAAAATTGTGACTGATGTGAGATAGAGTTTAAAAGAATATGCAAGAAAATACTATGCCCTGACAAGGTAAACAAGGGTTCTGGAATGTAATACTTCCAGAAAACTGAGGGATTTATTTGTTTAAATTTTATATACAAGGTGTCCCCCCAAAAGTATGCACACTCTTTGAATAATTATAAAGGCAGTGTTTATCAAAATATATTTCATTTTCAAAATTGAGCTACCAGCTGTTAAAGTGTGTATACATTTTTTTGGGGGGGCACCCTGTATTATAATGATACTGTAAAATTCAATAGCTAGTAAAAAATGAGAACCTAGACCAGGGGTGGGCAAACTTTTTGACTCGAGGGCCACAATGGGTTCTTAAACTGGACCGGAGGGCCAGAACAAAAGCGTGGATGGAGTGTTTGTGTGAACTAATATAAATTCAAAGTAAACATCATTACATAAAAGGGTACTTTTTTTTATTTCAATAGTTTTATTCATTTCAAACATTTTAACAAGAAGAATGTAAACACTAATTATTATAATTTGAAACTTCAAAAAATGGAGGAATCATAGCACAATAACATACCTTATATTGAAGATGGCAAAGGCAAAATAAAATTGCCTAACAAAGGAAAGGTACAAAAGCCTTTCAAATTAAACTTAAATATAATAAAATAATTTAAAACTAAAACAAATAGAAAAGAACAAAATGTGTAAACAGTAAATAAAACATTTTCTTTAGTGCAACTTCCAAATTATGCCCGGGACATAGATGTAGATGGCAATGTAGACTGGGTTGAGAGGTTTTTGGTCTTTAAAACATCAACTTCAGTGGGAACAGTGTTGTTGGTCTCCTTTTTAGCTAATGCTCTGATACTGTGCTCTCCAGAGGCGTGTCTCCCTACATCACCACGATAATGTGTCTAAGCATTCCCAGGGTGATGTCGGGGGGACGCGTCCACGGGCATTACAAGGAGCCTCTGGAAGATTGAGAGGTTGTTCCTTCTACTGAATGGGCGGATATAAATCCGCCCACTCAGAAGAAGGAGCTGTGGCCGTGTTTCCCAACGTTGCCATGTTAACACTGCTGCTGGTGAAGGATCGGAGGGGAGAGCAAGAGAACCCTCTGCTCTTTCGGCTCCGCGGGCCGGATAGAACAGCCGAACTGGCCGGATCTGGCCCGTGGGCCGTAGTTTGCCCACGGCTGACCTAGACATAACTTAAAAGTTATTTCTTAAAAAGAGACACCTAGTGCACATCATTATTTATCTGGGAGAACATGGAAGTACAACATAAATGTCTCATTTAGTAAAGAAATATGACTTCGGTTCTCTATTTGGTCTTTGCCCTGGGTGAGCAGGTTTGAAGAGATACCCATGCATACGCCACAAGGTATTTTATGTGGAGCGACTCAAACACAGAACATGGTTTGAGCTGGTTCTTCTTAACCAGCCCCTGGAGAGACAGTCCTTTAAAACCCTTTTCCTGGACCACTCAAGGTACTTTATTTATTTACTAGAGGCCCAATGCATGACATTCGTTCAAGAGAAGGCCTTCCTTCCCCTGGCTGCTGGCACTGGCTTCCCTCTGACACCTGGGACCCGGGCTTCCCTTGCAGCCCTGGCTTTGTCTGGAAAGTGGGCTGGAGGGACGTCTGGTCTAATTAGCATATCATGCTTTTAATACTATAGATTTATTTATTTATTTATTCATTTTTATTTTTTGGCTCCCGTTAGCTAGCATTGATTCATTTTGCTTGCAACCACATAATCCTACCTAACACAATAGAAGGCACACAGCAGAGAGAAGTAGCCCGGGATTCACCATCTGAGTTGATGCCACACCTGAGGACCAGGATGCACAGCTTCAGCCTGCATCTTTTAACCCGAGCATGGGTATCTTTGTGGCATCTGGGTCTTTGTGCTGGGGAAGGCGAAGGAGCCAGATTGGGCAGCCCCTCTCTTTCTGGAGGCCGTGCTTCTGCTTTAGTCACTTCACTTTGGGGAAATGCCACAGTGTCTATTTGGAGCTATTGGGAGGCAGGCAGTGCCTTGAGTGTGGGACTTGAGAGCAAGTCAAGGGTTTGAACCTTGTAACACATTCTTCGACATCACCAAATGATGTCCCAACTGCAAAGACCCGGCAGGCGTGCATTGCAATGTCTTTCAATCTTTTTTTTTTTTTTTAAAGATATGTTTTTATTGATTTCAGAGAGGAAGGGAGAGGGAGGAAGGAAGAGAGAGAGAGAGAGAGAGAGAGAGAGAGGGAGAGAGAGAGAAACATCAAGGATGAGGGAGAATCATTGATTGGCTGCCTCCTGCATGCCCCCTACTGGGGATGGAGCCTGCAACCGGGGTATGTGCTCTGACCTGGAATCGAACCATGACCTCCTGGTTCATAGGTCAGCGCTCAACCTCTGAACCACGATGGCCAGGCTCTTTCAATCTATTTAGCTCATGTCACTCATCCCTTCCATCCTTCCTCAGTTTTAATAAACCCAAAAGATGACTGCTTTTACTTTCTGTATTTGGTATTAAGAAACAAAGGGTATGTGGACATAATTTAAAAAAATGACACAGTCTCATGATAGCCAGCATTGATTTCATGCATCTTCCTGGGAGGGGGCTGAGTGTGCAGAGTGGTTGCTGAATACAGGACATCTGTTTGACAGTGTGAACTCAGAAAGCAGCATAGCCAGGAAATTAATGTATACAGTTGGAAAGCATTTCAGAATGTGCTACCCTTACTTTGATAACTGCGAAAACAGATGGCCCTGCTTATCCCTACATTGCAAACTTTACCTGAGCATTATTTATCTTATAAAAAGAAGAAAAAGAGAACTGCGTATTTTTCTTGTGAACGCAAAAGCCATAAACATAAAATTGTCTTCAACAAACACTCTCCATGTACGACCTTCAGCTGATAGCTAGTGAATGGATACTTTATGTAAGATTAGCACTAGCTGCTGATGGGGCAACTGTATATCTACATGTGCTTACAAAACAGAGCTCCTTGGGCTCTGATAGCTCTTTACAAATTTATTTTTTCCAAGCGGCATAAGCTGGAATTAATGGACAAGGGCTATCATGCAGCTCGCGCACAACATTTTTGATTATCCTTGGTTCCCTCTTCAGCCACAGGCCCTTTGAGAGCACTGTGGGGTGGCTGTGTACACAACGTGTCACAGAGCTCCCAGCTTACCACATGCTCCCTTTGGACGACACTATAAATGTGTCTTCTAGGTGAACATATCTCTCGTCCAGTATTACTCGGAAATTTGACACTATGTATTGAAAACCAAACTGTTGTGCATATTTTTTTGAACCTGAAATTTTATTTCTAAGACTTTATCTTAATGCCATAATATTAGAAGGGCTTAAAGACGTAGCTTCAAGGATAACAGAAAAAAAATAAAAACAACCTCAATAGCCAATGACAGAGGAATGTTTAAAATAAACTGTAATGAAATAGTAAATGGCCAGTTAAAATAATATGGTAGAAGGACATGAAAAGATATTCACAATATACTGCTAAAAAGTACAAGTTGCAAAATAGTATATTAGTTTAATATACTATTAAAAATACAAGTTGCAAAATAAATGCCTGGATGATCTTTTTGCGGAGAAATACCTTTTTGTCATGTTGGGCACCTGTATGTAAGTGCATGGAAACAAGACCAGAAAGAATATACTCTCAAATAATGATATTTTGTCCTCTTTTTGCTTATTAATTATTCCACTATGATACTACATTGTTGTTTATTAATAAGAGAATTCAACTACAGTAATTTAGAAGCTGGGTAGAAAATTACCTAAACAAGTCTGTAATTTCTGACTTCGGAAGATTCCTCTCCTCTAGAAAAACAAAACAAAACAAAACAAAAATGTGGTAAGTTTGTTCTCGGTTTTGATCACTAGAGGTCACCAAAGTCATAAAAATTATTAGTAATTTTTTCTATGGTCTTTGAGTTACAGAGGGATGTTTCTGGCCACTCCTGTTAGGCAGTTTTAAAGCAGTTACGGGAAGACTGCTTGCTGCTTAGTCTTAAGGGGAGTAAACTGTTTGGACTAGTTTTTTTCTAACGTTAAATATTCCCTGGAACAGGCAGCCATCTATCTATGGGACTATTCAAAACAGATGGGTGTTTCTGGAGAATGTGATTTATTTCCTCCTCTGATACCAAAGAGCCTTATTGGCCGATACCTGGTGAATGTGAGTTCTGAGCGATGTTGTTGAGACAGAACCACAGAACACCCAGCAGCAGCACACACCGTTTCAAATGAAACAGCATGGACCATTTCAAGGAAAAAACGCCGTGCCTTTCCTGGTAACATGTGTGGTGTATGAAGGCTTCAATGAAGCAGAACATTCAAGAACACCCATTGCATCTTCTGAATAACAGGCCACACTACCTTTTCATATGTGAATAATAATTCTGCATTTTTAAAATTCAATATAAGCCAAGATCCTGGACCCTAAAATTATGGAGAGGCCGGGAAGATTAAAAAACTAGATTGGAATCCTGCAAATATTCAAAGAAATGATCTCACTCCAAAGGGTTCATCAAGCAGAGAAAGAAATTTATAATAATTTCAATGCTCACGCTTTAGGGAGGTGTATTTATGTTATAAGATGAGGTTGCTATAATTAAACAAGATACAGCGTGTGGAAGGTGTTGTTTGTTAGGTCAAATGCAATGGGCAAAGACACAATAGGTGAGTAGACTCATTTTTTCAATGTTTCAAACACCAATACGTAGTGAATTACCTGGCCATGTAGCTGAGTCTGTGTTTGAATCTGTCTTCCAAAGAAACGAAGCAAATCATCCTTTTCCATAACAATTCCCAGTGCTTAGATACCTGACAAATCCAAGGTCAAAGCTTTGGTACAAGCCGTAAACTAAAATTTCAAGCCAATATCAATGTGACACGTTTTGCATTTGGACTTGCTCCTTATTCAGTGGACTGTATTTGACTTTGACCTTGGTTAACTTTGAAGTATTCAAGGTTCCCACTTTCCATAGAGGTTTTTTTTTTTTTTTTTTTTTTTTAGTTAAATCAGATAGGTAGGCAAAGGAATTCTAAACCTTAAAAGAAATGAAAACAACTAGCTACAGTTAGTTATATGTTTTCACTACTTTGTTTAAAGTAGCACATTGCTGTACTTAAAATCACTTCACATCATTGAGTTATTTATTAAGTTGTAAATAAAAGTCACATTTTCCTCTGTATCATAGGAGAGACATTGGGAAACAGGCTGTTATGAACCTGTTGTGTGAAAAATTTAGTTAAATGCTAAACTACAGATTGTTGTAAATTATGACGTGCCGGGGTTCTTGTCCCAGCATTAAGAAGGGTTCAGCAATCTGCAGGAAGGCTGTGCATAGATTAAATAAGAGTCCAAAGACGAAAGATAATTTTGAAAGGCATTGGAGGTCAGAGGAGCTTCAGCTAAAGGAGCTAAAATTCCAAATTCTTAGTTCTTCGTCTCCTTGTCTCAGGACCCCTGCTTTTTATTAACACAATTTGTCCTAAGGCAAGGTGGAGATAATACACTTCAAAGGGTAGGGTTTCTTAAGGAAGCATTGTCAGAATGGGGAATAGCCTACAGCTGTTCAGGTGTTTGGCCAACAGGAGGCAATAACATGTAGATTGATATGCCCTGAGCTGTCTGGTAGCAAACAATCATTCTATTCAGGTTTGGGGGAAGTGCCTTTCCAGCCATTCCAACAGGTGATTACATATGTGACTCAGCCCTTGTTGAGCCCCCAAGTTTCATCAACCTTTTGACGAAACTCTTGTAATTATGACATGCTGAAATTGGCTTCCGGCAATGACCTAAAAACTATTGCCACCAAATAGTTGTTAATTTAAAGGAAATATTTATATAGGAATTCTAATATTGGAGATCTTATATCTGAAAGTTGGCTTTTTTATGGAATTTTACAGACTGTGTATTCCAAAGTCTACTAGAAACTTGGGTTTGCATTTGTGTTTATTTATAAAGTGATTCAGACCTACATATCAAACATTCATTAACTTTATTTCATTCTAATTATGCTTCAGATATATGGGACTATTTTTCTTATTATCATAAAGTAATTTCATTTAATAATGAAGTACATATACACAACCACACACATATATGCATGTGTGTATGTGTATGAAATTATAATTTGACACAAAAATAGAATCAGTTATGTGTTGTTTATAAAATTTGTTGTAGAGAGTATTAAGTGAGAAAAATCTCTTTTCTTAAGAGATTTTAAAATTCATCCCACCCAGGTACCATTTATCTCTTCTGTGACACTTCACTTACCCATCCTCCTTTGTCTAAATCTGCAAAGTGAAACATCCTTCTATTAAAAAAAACACATCAAATTTATGTTATACTAGGTCATTAGCAGATTCTGAACAGTGATGCACATTGACCTTGATACTGTTGAGTTACCCAGGGGCTTGAGAGACGTTTTGGAATGGAATAAAAACTTCATATATCTGGAAACAAGAGGCCTCATTCCTTCACCAGCTCTTTACCTTCCCATGGACATCTAGGGAAAAGCCAGAAAGGAATTTATTAACTTGTCTATAGTTGAGAAGTTTAGGGATGAAACTTTAAAGAAGAGAATTTAGAGACATAATGGTGATGTGGATAAAAATGTGTAAGCTTCTCTTCTTATTCTCCTAGATGAAAATTGTTACCATAGAGTGAGATCTATGTTGGACGCAAAGGCTCCCACGGCTTTGATCATGTTCTTTGGGATGAGGCTGGGAACCACCCCAGTGGACTGGATGTCAGATGCAGAAGCAGGCACTGGATTTTGGGAGTCAATAGTCTCAACTAGAATCCTAAAGCAGTGTCATACTAGACGGGATGCTCAATCTCTTTAAACCTTAATTTCCTTAATTACCTGTGAAATGGAAATGACATGTGCTTTGAAGGACTGTTGTGAAGATTAAGGGAGAGTCTAAATGTAAAGCACTAACATAATGTGTAGCTCAAAATAAATGTTTAATACAAGCTTGTTGCCTGGCCAGTGTGGCTCAGTGGCTGAGTGTTGACCTATGAATAAGAAGGTCACGGTTTAATTCCCAATCAGGGTACATGCCCTGGTTTCCAGACTCGATTCCCAGTGGGGGGCATGTTGGAAGCAGCCTATTGATGATTCTCTCTCATCATTGATTTTTTTCTGTCTCTCCCTCTCCCTTCCTCTCTCTTAAATTAATTTTTAAAAAGTTAAAAAATGGTTTTAAAAAACGGTTCTTTAAAAAGACACACAAATTTGTTTTCTTCCATAGAAAATTGCTGTGGGATTAAATGATAGTATTTGTAAAAGTTTTATACACTACAAAGTGTTAGACAAATATCAGCCAATATTAATATTCTTTTTAACCTGTATTTGGTATACAACTTAGTTCTTTTGGAAAACTTGAAGCAACAAAATAGATAACCTAGAACTGACATGGAAATTCTACCAGAGAATCTGAAGGCAAATTGAATAGTATCTATTTCCTCTCAAGAAAAATCATATGATAATTAATAAAGAACAAATTTTATTATTTGGAGTAACTACCATCTTTCTTCTTCTGAACATCAAAAGGCTCCAAAGGTAGGTAAGAAAATGCATAGGGCAGGATTAGGGAGGACAAGAGACAGAAAGGAAAGAAGAAAAACAGGAGTGTGTTAATACTACCATGTGGATGACTGAATATGGGATGCGATCCTAATTACTTAAAGGAATGAAAAATCATTTTAAAATGTAGTTTATTTTGAAAGACATTTTTTGGCATCTGCAATTAGACAAATGTCACTAAATAGGACAGTACAGAATATATACAGGTTTCTCCTGTGAGCAGGAAGCAATTGGAATTTGTTAAATAAGTTAATGCTTAGTCTAAGGCAGGGGTGGGCAAACTTTTTGACTCGAGGGCCACAATGGGTTCTTAAACTGGACCGGAGGGCCGGAACAAAAGCATGGATGGAGTGTTTCTGTGAACTAATATAAATTCAAAGTAAAGGAGCGGAGGGGAGAGCAAGAGAATCCTCCGCTCTTTCAGCTCCGCGGGCCGGATAGAACAGCTGAACGGGCCGGATCCGGCCCGCGGGCCGTAGTTTGCCCACGGCTGGCTAAGGCGATGTTTCTGCATAAATCAAGGTCCCTAAAGTACAGTGGTTTTTTCAAAGTCTTTAAAGATATCTTGGAAGAATGAAGGTCATAAGTCAATCTGATATGGCACCAAGCCAGGAGGGAATAAACAGCATCAAAATGAAGAGAACTTGCTTTGGAGTTAAACCAGCCTGTTATTGCCCTGGACATTGTGACTTTGGCCAGCTTGCTCAAACTATGAGCTTCAATTTCTTTATCTAGAAGTTGGAAATAATAATAATAAATACCTTGAAGCATTGGTGTGAGGATTAAATGAGAAAATGTGTGTAAGGATTTGAGCACTGTACCCAAGAAATAATTAGCTATGACCCTGAGTAATATTATGAATAAAATGCTCTAGCTTGAGGACAGGGGCCTCCAACCAAGGCCCTTTGGGGAATTATGTTAGGAATGCAGGGGCTGTCCTGAAGAATGTTCTGTGCTAATTTTAACTGAGAGTGAAAAACGACTGCTTAGGTAAAATGAACCAAACAAATTGCCAATCTTTTTCTTTAAATCTTATTTTAATATGTTCTTCGAATGTCTCTTCATATAATAGTTACACTAATCTAAATAGAAACAGCCTCAACGTAAAAGACACATCTTTTCATCTATGGATCAAGAAATTATAGTTTGATTTCTTATTGAGTAGTTCCAATATACTTCCCATAGTCAGTATTTTATAGAAATTCAAATGCAATAGCTAGGCTCCTACATTGATGCCCATTAAGATGTTTTTGCTTTTTAGTTTGCTTACTTCATCAAAAGTATAATGTGACTAGGCTAGACAATCATTAAGGACACTTCTAAAATCCATTGATTTTTATTAAATACATACTAAGTACACGGCATAGTACTTTCTTAGTCAACTGTACTATAGTCCAAGAATCATGAGGAATCAGAAGGTGTTTTTGGAATGAAAAGTTGATGCAAATGTTTATTTTTTATTTGCACCATGAAATCTAGGCCCTGCCCCAACACACCAGAGGTTGGCATTTGGAGATGTAAAAAGCAATAGCAAGTTTTACGAAGTTTTGGCAGTTTGCTGCATGGACTGAAGACTATGTGTGGACTTCCTTAGTCCTGAGGAGTGTCTGCAGATTCCCCAACAAAGGGTTTTCCTGGTGTTTTAATGTTTACTGGCATTTCCTCAGCAGGATATCCGCTCTGCTTGTCTTCCCGCATGAGAGAGTGCAGATGTTCCTGAAAGCGTCTTTGCGTGGATTGACTTGAAGCAAGATGCTAAGACAAGGGGGAGAACTCAAAGGGTGCTGTTGGGACTGGAGAGAGGGAGGCTGCTGGGCAGGGCTTTCCAGGCTGTGCTAACATAAGCTCTTCTCTAGAAAACAGCCTCCTCCCCGCCCCCCTTCTTTTTAATAAAGAGAACAGGTTCCTGCTGTGATGGCAGAGAGATGTTCTGGTACTCTTTTGAGTTTTCAGTATCCAAATATACTCATTATGATAACAATCTTGGATGTTCTGTTTGCCTCACTGAGGTCCCAAGTTACAATTCAATGTGTTTTAATTAGTGAGTGTTTTAAAAAGTGAAATTACTAACATGTTTCTGAGATACAGGAGACCTGGAGATAGGAATTGTAGGCCCAAGGAAAAAGAAAGACCTGATTTGACTCCAAGTAAGTAACATGAATGGGTGATGACAAAATCTAGTCAAAAGAACTCTATAAACATTTCTTAAAGTGCTACTCATATGATAAAGCTATTGCCACTGTGAAAAAGGAATTTGCAACTAGGCATCTAGGATGTGGGTGACTTCTAGTGTGAATCAATAGTTAAATGTTTACTAATCTGTGGTAACTGGACTCTGAGCGAGACTAGGTGCTTCGTTGAAGGGAGAAAGCACTGAGTTCGGCTCTAGGGAGCTGAGGACTCACTAAAGAGGGGGAAATGACTTGTGGGTATTACTGTCAATCTACTAAGTCAAAGAGACGAATTTGGGGGTATGTGTATGCACTGTGATGATGAATACATTCTACAAGAAGGGGGCACCGTACTCTCAAAATGGCACGTAAAGCAATGCACACAACGTTTTTTAGAATCTAGTTTGTGTGCTAAGACAGCTTTGTCCCATTGGAAGCCTAGTGGGGCTTTTAGCTACGCGTTTGTACTAAATCAAACCAATTCAGTGTGCCAATGAATGCAGAAGTGCCTTGGCCATGGTCAAGGCCCAAGGCAAACGGAGAACACACCATGAAGGTTTGTCTGAGAAGAAAAGAATAACCGACTGATAACAACTTTCTCTAACAATTCTCCAAAGTACAACAGCCTGCCACAGAGCTTAATTAAATTAAAGAAAATAATGAATGAATAATGAGCACAGATAGAGCAATATGGGAAGGAGGCCTACTTAGAAGTCCAACCTTCAAACTGTGGTTCATAGCCATGAATTTCTGGCTTCTCCCAACCAAATTCTTAAATGTGTAGACATGGCGAGAATTGCAAAGGAAGAGTTCATAGATGGGTGGACAACAAAACATATCTCCTTTTAGAACAACTGATCATTCCCTCCTCCCCTTCTTCATCTCTAATCCGGCCAAACTGACTCTAGTCTCCATGATATTATGCCTGGTGCTTCCAGGAATTAAGGACACATGCATGCTTTCCCATGAAATTGACATCACTGTACTCAGCTGTTTGGGAGCCCCCCCTCTACAGGGTCCCCAGAACCTGGTTGTCAGGTTATAATGACAGTGTAGTAGGTGCTCTGCACAATTTTTTTTGCTGCTACTTCTGTTATTAACCTTGAAAAGAAGTATATTAATTTTCTGATACTCATGCCTTGCCTTTTGGTGAAAGGAAGTATTATTCATTTTTGTGTGGATTAATTAGGCCCATTGAGAAAGAAAGAATTAATTTGGTAGATTCCTTGTGTTAAGATGTCAAGGGCTCTTTATGGAACAAAGATATTCTTAATTGTAGAGATGCAGAAAAATTTCTATTGCAGCTCTGCTTCTTTGTCATATCCCATATCACAAGCATTAACCTGCACTTCCTCCCTGGCTTGAAACAGCAGTTAGTATATGAATGATTAATTAATTGCATTAATCTACGTAGGAGAGTTGGTACAATGTTTTCTAGGATTAGACAAAATTTGTTTAATGTTGCTCTTTCCTAAAGTAAACAAATAAAGTAGAAAGGAAGGAAGGAAGGAAGGAAAACAGGAAGCAAAGAAAAAAGCTGGTTAAAGAAGAAATGAACCAGAAATCAATATGTTTGATTTTGTCAGCGATAATCAAATTCATCTTTCATGATTATTACTTTGATGATATGAAAGCTGTACACAACTGTTTTCCTAAGCAATAGACCTGAACAGACAAAGCTTTATTTAAAACCTTCTTATTGCTCTAAGATACATATGTTAAATTGCAGCATTTATTTATTTATTTAAAATATTTTTTATTGATCTCAGAGAGGAAGGGAGAGGGAGAGATAGAAACATCAATGATGAGAGAGAATCATTGATTGGCTGTCTCCTGCACACCCCACAGTGGGGATCGAGCCTGCAACCTGGGTATATGCCCCAGGAATCGAACTGGACCTCCTGGTTCATAGGTCAACGCTCAACCACTGAGCCACGCCAGCCGGGAAAATTGTGTATTTATTTTAAGTGTACACCTGATGAACTTTTCACAAACAAAACAGACCTGTGAAATTAGCACCCAGATAAAAAACAAACAAATATAACCAGCACCCCAGAAACCCACCCTCCATGTTCCTTTCCAGTCATGAGATGAAACACTATCCTGACTTCTAACAGCATAGTTTAGTGTTATCTCTTTATATAATTTATGCAAATGGAATCCTACAGCAGGTACTATTGTGTCCCACTTCTTTCACTGAATATTTTGTTGGCAAGATTTACCCAATTGTTGCATGTACTTGTAGACTATTCCTTCTCAATGCTGTATAAAATTCCATTGAGTAAATATGCCACAATTTATTTATATACTCTACAGCAGATAGACATCTAGATAGTATCTAGTTTGGTTTGGGGCTATTACAAATAGTACTGCTATGAACATTCCAGTTAATTCTTTAAAAAAATTTTTTTTAGTATGTATATTTGTTGAGAAAAATATATATACTTAGAGAAGAATTTGTGATACCACTAAACAGTTTTACAAAGTGGTTGTACCCAGTTCACAGTGCTACCAGCAGTGTATAAAGATGTGAGTTGCTTCATATCTTTGCCAATACTTGGAATTTTTTGTCTTTATTGTTTTAGACAGTCTGGTGGGTTTTTAGTGATATTAAATTGTGGTTTAATTTGCATTTTCTTGATGACTAATAAACTTGAGAATATTTCCACTTGTCTATTGGCCATTTGGATATTCTCCTTTATGAAATACCTGTTCAAGTCTTTTAACCTATTTCTCTATTGAGTTTTCTGCATTTTTCCTATTGATTTGTAGGAGTTTTTTTTATAGTCTAGCTAGAAAATAATCCTTTGTAGGAATATATATATATTCCTACTCTGTGGGTTGCCCTTTTCTTCTCTAATGTTTTTTGATGAACAGAGTTCTGAATTTTAATTAGAAAAAATTATAAAGCAACAATAGTATTATGCTAAGCTTTAAAAAGAGGTGGTATGATGTCATTGATATAAGAGGGGTTAGGATTCCTAGCATTACTGGGCCATGTATCAAACTCCCAGAAGTCATGTGACATCTTTGTGCAACTTGCTGTATCCAATCATAATGTTGGAAAAGCAGCGGTTGCAGCCCCACCCCCTACCTCCTGGGAGTCCTGGGAAAAATGGGCAGAGTTTTGAAACTGTATTCCCATCAGAGGATTCCCATCTGAAGATTTAAGCAATGGGAATATCTTAGCAAAGATGGTTAGAACAATAAGAGCACTAGACTGCATTTTTCATTGTCAAGTTGACACTATTCACAGACTCTTTCAGGAAACTGTTAGTCTTCTGAAAATAATAAATCAGAAAATTAATTTTAGTTTTTGATAGCACAGTAAGAGGTACTATTTTAAGTCCAAAATTGTATCTATAAGATTTTTTTCAGGCCCTCAGTTGTTAGGTTCTATAATCAGTGATATTTTTAGTTAAAGAAAATCAGAACATGAGATAGTATTATTTTAATGCCTAGCATTGGCTTATAGCCAACATTCATGTTAAAACAACAACAACAAAAAAAGCAGATTACAGCTCTCTATGCAATAGCATTAATGAATGGACATATTCCATGGAAAATGGAATTTACTATGTGAAATCTTATAAATAGGGTATAGTTTTTTTTTAAAAAAAATCTTGGCTTTAAAGTGATTTGGTGAAATGAGTATTTCCCTCATAAAACAAAATAAATTCTTACCATATTATTAAACACTAGAGGCCCAGTGCACAAAATTTGTGCATGGGGGGTGTCCCTCAGCCCAGCCTGCACCCTCTCCAATCTGGGATCCCTCTCACAATCCAGGACTGCTGGCTCCCAACTGCTTGCCTGCCTGCCTTCCTGATTGCCCCTAACCGCTTCTGCCCGCCAGCCTGATCACCCCCTAACCACTCCCCTGCCAGCCTGATTGATGCCTAACTGCTCCCCTGTCAGCCTGTTTGCCCCTAACTGCCCTCCCCTGCAGGCCTGGTCACCACTAACTGCCCTCCCCTGCAGGCTTGATAGCCCCAACTGCCCTCCCTTGCAGGCCTGGTCCATTCCAACTGCCCTCCCCTGCTGGCCATCTTGTGATGGGCATCTTGTGTCCACATGGGGGCAGGATCTCTGACCACATGGGGGCAGCTATCTTGTGTGTTGGAATGATGGTCAGTCTGCATATTACTCTTTTATTAGATAGGGTAGAGGCCTGGTGCATGGGTGGGGACCAGCTGGTTTGCCCTGAAGGGTGTCCCAGATCAGGGTGGGGGTTCCCTTGGGGTGCGGGGCAGCCTGGGCGAGGGGCCTGTGGTGGTTTGCAGGCTGGCCATGCCCCCGGTGACCCAAGCGGAGGCCCTGGGATCTGGGATTTATTTATCATCTACAATTGAAACTTTGTAGCCTGGAGCAAAGCCAAGCCTCCAGCTTGCTCCATGACGGCAGCCATTTCTGTTGGGATTTATTTATCTTCTATAATTAAAACTTTGTAGCAGAGGCCAAGACAGCCCAGGGCTGCAGAAGCTTGGCTTCCTCCTTCACCAGGGGCAACCCTAGCCTCCTGCTCTCTCCAGCTCCATGGCTGCCGCCATTTTTGTTGGGATTTATTTATCTTCTATAATTGAAACTTTGTAGCCTTGAGTGGAGTCCTGTGCCCGACAGGGTGTGTGGAAAGCTTGGCTTCCTCCATCGCTGGGGAAACCCAAGCCTCCCTCCTGCTCGCTCCGTGGCCGCAGATATCTTGGTTGGGGTTAATTTGCATACTCGCTCCTGATTGGCTTGTGGGTGTGGCTTGTGGGTGTACCGGAGTGGTGGTTAATTTGCATATTACTCTTTTATTAGATGGGATTTTACAACCTCAAAATGCTGTTTAGTGGACCGACTAGGAGTTAGGATAAAAGCTGACTGCATCATGATCTGGTCAGGGTTTAAGCAGAGGATACAATTTCTAGAAATTCTCCTTCAGTTTGAATGTCAAGGCTTGTTCAGCTGTTTTTTGCCTTGAGCAGGCCTCAGGCTCATTGTCTATGCATGCTGCCTGTCCTGTTCCCTATCCTATTCCCAGTTTTCCCAAGTACTTTTGTGCCCCTTTTATGTTTTCATCATAGTTAATTGCAGAAATCTTCGTTGAGCACAAAGCCCTAGTCAAAATGAATAAACAAGCAAAACTGTCACTGGAAACACCGCCAAGAAGTACAGATGAGTAGAAATAAGAGATTGAAACATTACTCCTCAGACATTATACAATTTGTTTATGAACCCTTAAGTGTTTGTGCATTAAAAAATTTTTTTAATAGATTTTAGAGAGGAAGGGAGAGGGAGATAGAGATAGAAACATCAATGATGAGAGAAAATCATTGATTGGCTGCCTCCTGCACACCCCCTTCTGGGGATCCAGCCCACAACCCAGGCATGTGCCCCTGACCAGGAATCGAACTGTGACCTCCTGGTTCATAGGTTGACACTCAACCACTGAGTCACGCCAGCTAGGCATTTTGCTAAATCATCAGCTCCTCAAAGGCAGAAGCAGTTTTATTCACCTTTATGGCTGGTTCTGTGCTTAGCAGATTGCTGCACATGCCCAATTTATGCTGGTGGACTAACTGAAGGTCACCCTGAACCTTTGAAAATATAAAGTGTGAGTTTAACAAATGTTGTCTCTTATTCTTCATTTTCTAACTACTTAGAACTTGGAAAGTGGATCTTTTCACAGGAAACATTTCTCTCTAGATAGGATTTTTTTTTCTTTAAAAATGAAATAGAAAGAAAGGAAAACAAACTGGAACCATTAAAAAAGTCTTAAAGTACCAGATCTCTCTTCTAGGAATGTGTAGAGATAACTTAAGCCAGCCTACCATAATTTCTTTATGGGTTAAATTTTCTCTAAATGTGATCTTGTTTCATTTTGAAATACACATATTTTTAAATGCATACATTGTAAGCAACTGGAAAATTGGTTTTAAGCACATGTGATATAAGATTTCACAAATGTTTAGGGTCCTGGTGTTATTTCCATGACTATGAGATTTCATAAACAGGGCATCTAGCAACCATTTATGGTTCAGTACCCTACTGCATAACTGAGGTGGCTTATTGAACACAAAGGCATTTTCTGTCCATTACTGTAGATAGCAATGTTTTGTATTTTAAATGAACATTTCACACAGGCCTGAGCAAAAGGTAAATTTTATAAGGCTATGTACTTGCTGTAAATGCATATGTAGCTTGCAGTCTTTAATCCCAACTAACCTTCAGACAGCCCTGTGAAGGTAAAAAGAATCATTTTTTACCTTCAGAATCAATTCTTTTTCGTGTGTTGCATTTAGAACCGTTGATGCCCACACTATTGAATTAATAGAATTTGTATTGCCTGTTTAGCCTAGCGCAGTATTAATTCTGTTTACTTATCCTTACCATACAGTAGAATTAAAACTATAGAGGAAAATCTTTTTCTGTTATTGGACTGTTGAAAAGAAATCTCATATTCCGTGATATCTGTTTCTAATTTGTCTTTGGGGAAAGGAATGCCAAATAGTTGCCTTGTTTCCCGCTTCAGACATTCAGAACCTCACCAAACTGCAGTCAAACCAGGATGCACACCCCAGGATGGGATTGTTTCCCCCCTCAGGATCATAGTCAATAAATTTGATTAGTTTGTAAAGCATTCCAAGCCACCAGCCCACAAAGCAGGTTGAGCCAATACCTTCACTCACTCCCTGTTCCTTCTAGACCACCAGGGCTCTAGTTTGTATTTTTAAACCTGGGTTAAATTGTGGCATAACCACAAACCATTGTATGCTATTAACAGTGGGGTTCCAATGAATTACTGACAAACAAAATCTTAGCACACGAAGTCTAGCTCTCTCAATGGTAAACACATGTTATTAATGAAACGTTTCTAACGAGCCCAGGCAGCTTGAAGTCTGCCTTGACTGACAAGACTGTATTTTGCTATCTGGGCTAAACAAACCAAACAAAACATTGTAAAATAGTATATCAGAATATGTTTTGACGAATCACAAAGGTATAATTTGCAGCTGTGGATTCTGAACTTAACTCCCCTTTCTCCAAAACTGGATGATTGTGTGACATTTCTCCAGGGTTGAAAGACAGCTCTTGGTTCCTGAATCTTTCTTAAAGTCTGGATGGAATTCAATTCAAACCTTGGTCCAGCCCCAAAGATGCACAAAGGACCCAACACAGGTGTCACATAGGTTATCGAGGAGGATCCAGGTGAACATCTGTTTTGTGTGCAGTTCTGGAGCCCAGCATCTGGTTGCTCTAAAAGAATCACCGCTGTGAGGTAGGATGCTAAATAAAGGTCAGATGTGATTCATCCTCAGCTTCCTCTAAGTTCATGAGGCAGAGGAGTGGAGGCTTCATTCATGTATATTTGATGTTTTTCTTTATCAGTAATACTGGCTACTTAGCATGTAGGCATCCATGAAAACAGACAGTGAGTCTTTTGTGCAATTTTTCCAAACTCCCGCTTAACATAAAGGGATAGCAAACCCCAAACCAAATAAAACAACACTGGCATTGCATTTTAGATGTCTTTGAAACATTCCAGTGTTTTGGACCACCAAACTCGAACCCACGATGCTTGCATTTCATTTTGATCAAATTGGGCAGTGCTGCCTCAAGCTGGTTTGCATTTCTTCCCTTCAAATTTACCCTGACTCTGTTAAAGAACCAGAGAATTACAGGGGAACAATGTCCTGTCAATCTGTTCTGTAGAGTTCTTTTAAAAAGGAACTGAGTAGCGAGGAAACCAGTATCATCAAAACAGTTCCTAATCACAATGCTTCTAGGAATTTTCACTGTCTCTAACAACATCAAAGTAACCAATCAAAGGCAAGACTTTACACAAATCACATATCCATGCTGTAAATTATTCTTTCGTCTGAATTAACTGGGTTGCTTTCCTTTCACTGAATTCATAGGTATGGTCTAAAATGAAGCTGAGATAGTACACCCTAAAACAATTTAAGGGCAATGCTGAAGACAAAATGTCTAGGCTATGCACTAATGACAAGTTGCGTCCATGAATGAGTCTAACCAATCCCACTCATACTTTGTACCACTCTTTGTTTCTTTTTGGTTTATTCCACATGGCCTTCCTAACATTGTCTCCACATTCAGCCTTCCACTTGCCCAGCTGATTTTCCTGGCATCTGTGTGGTCTCCTCGCTTGCTGCAATGGTCCTTACTATTTAACTTTCCTTGAAGGATGGCATAGCCAGGAGCACGGGGGTCCTGGCACCATTGTTTTGGTGTCCAGCATCTTCCTCTGCTCTTTGAGGGCCCTTCAGGGACCTGACTTGCAAGGCAGATTCCTGTCACTCTTCTTCATTAAAACCTTCCTACTTGGCTATTTGTGTCTCTAAAGCTCCGAGGAATGGACTGGATGATCTAAAAATATTTTGTCAGGCCCAGGTGAAAACGAGGGACTCAAACACTCTCATACAGATTTCAAAATAGAATGCTTGGCGAGATCATGTCTTGAAACCCATTAATGAATTGCAACTGGCAAACAATGAAGATTATATTAGGGAGCAAAGAAAGGCCACCTGTTATCCCATTTCTAACCCCATAGCTGAGTAGCTGCCCTAATGATCTGTTAAATGCTGCCTAGAGCCCAAGTAGTCTTCTCTACCTGAATTCTTGATGTTTGGAGATTATACCTTACAGTACGATGACTCACATTCCCATTTCTCAGGTTAAATAAGGGTCAATTTTTTGGAGTTTAATTAAAGAAGCTTGAGCTATATTGATTTGATTTGACTAGTAGGTAGAGAAAAATAAAAGATACCTCTAACGTATATGTTATGATAGAGAATTAGAGAATTCTAAAATTTTATAGCTGGTAAGGAATTAAAGGAATGAAATCTAGAGAAATTTAAATGATTAATAACAGAATGAAGACTAGAACCCAAGTCTTTTTTTTTTAATTGTTTTGTTTTTGTTAATCCTCACCTGAGGATATTTTTCCATTGATTTTTAGGGAGAGTGGAAGAGAGAGGGAAAGACAGAGAAACATCGATATGAGAGAAACACATTGATTGGTTGCCTCCTGCACAGCCCTGACCAGGGCCCGGAGCCTGCAACCAAAGTACGTGCCCTTGACTGAAATTGAACCCGGGACCCTCTGGTCCACAGGATGATGCTCTATCCACTGAGCCAAACTGTCTAGAGCTAGAACACAAGTCTTTTTAGCTTTTCAATTCAGTGTGCTTACTTGGTATCATACATTGCAGTGAAAATTATGTTGTATAAATTTTCTACTACTAGTATATTACTTTTAACATATTTCATGTGGAAGTGCTTAAATTTGGCAACTGGTAACTTGGTTGAATAGTACTTATACTAATGATACAATACATATGTGTTTATGCCCACACACGTGTAAAGACTTGGAGACTGAGGCACCACTTTAAGTATACTTTCAATTTGTTCTTTTAAATTTTATAGTCTTAACAAATTTCAGAATAAGAAAAAAGCTATATGTCATCATCTCAGTATTAGGAACCAGCCAGAGTAAAGCATCAACATCCATTTCTTGCCTTGGTTCCTACACTGGTGAGTCTCTATGATAAAATTAGTGCTTCGAAGATTTGGGAGAAGATGCACGTGGATGACACAAATGTTCCTTCATGCAGAATTCTCAGATCTTATCCTAAATGAGGCACTGCAGCATCAAGGAATATTTCATTCGCTCATTCGCTCCACAAGTACTTATGAAGTATCTATATTAAGCCAGGCATGGTGCTAGACACTGGGAAACACACACTTCTGCCTGTGGCAGTGCCCATGAATCTTTCCCAATCTTTGTGTTCTCTTCTCTTTGTGGGGCACACAACTACACTGCATTTCCCAGTCTTCTTTTCCATGTTCTGGCCAACAGAATAACAGTGGAAGTGTTATGTACCTCTTTTAGACCTGCCCTGTAAATCTCTCTCATGCGTCTCTTTCCTCTCTTTCCCAGCTGTGACATAAATAAAGGGGACTCAAAGAACCTAGAAGAGAGAGGAAACACAAGAAGACAGGGGCCTGGGTTCCTGAATGGCTGTGTAGAAATGAGAGTCCTTCCAGCACCATCAACCTATGTTGAACTGTGACTCAAACAAGAAATAAATGTCATTGTGTGAAGTTACAAAGATGCTCTGTTTTTTAAAAAAATATATTTTTATTGATTGCAGAGAGGAAGGGAGAGAGAGAAAGAGAGATAGAAACATCAATGATGAGAGAGAATCATTGATCGACTGCCTCATGCATGACCCCCACTGGGGATTGAGCCTGCAACCCGGGCATGTGCCCTGACTGGGAAGCGAACCATGACCTCCTGGTTCATAGGTCAATGCTCAACCACTGAGCCATGCCAGCCGGACAAGATGCTCTGTTTGTTAATGCAGTTAGTCACGGTATCAGTTTTGCTGTATAATAAAGAACACCCAAGCTTAGTGGCTTAAGACAAAAACCACCCTGTGTCGGTAAACTGGGACATGGCTCAGCTGGAATGGCTCATCTCTTCTCAAGACTCTGACTAGGCTCACTCATGGGGTCATGGTCACTTTTTAAGTCAGGTGGAAGCTGGCTGGTATCACATGGTCTCTCACACACGTCTGGCAGTTGGTGCTGGCTGTTTGCTGAGCTGTATTTCTAGCATGCTAACCTGGACTTCAAGAGGAAAGGCTCTGCTTCATAGGCATTTCTAGTATTCTACTGCCCCAAACAAATTGTATAGCTCAGCTTAGAGTCAGTGTGGGAGAACTATGTGAGGTCACAGGTAGCGAGAGGCATGATTCATTGGGAGCTAGTATTTTAACAATCCCCACACCACACTTGATGAATGAATTCTTAAGGAGCTCAGCATTCTAAGAGAGAGGCATATAAATAAATAATCACAACACTGAGAAGTGTTAGAAACAACGCTATAGGGACACTAAAAGGGAATAGTTAACTCTGCTTGCCCTGGGCATAATGGCAAAATTTTCTCTTTCTAAAGGAGTGGAATTTTGTTAGGAGCACCAGGAGCACATGGTGTGGTTGTGGGAAAGGAGGAAGGATGGTCCAGAAAAGGGAAATAACATCACAGGAGAAAGCATGAAAGTCAGGAAGAGCAAGGCCTGTGTGGGAGCAGAGAAAAGTTTACTGGGGATTTTGTAGAAAATATAAGGAAATGGGCACATGTAAGCAGGGCTAGGTGGTGCTAAAAGTGTATGCCAAGGAGTTAGGAATTTACACCGAAAATGTTGGAACATTGAATGTACTTCATCAGGGAATTCACACTACTGGTAATTAAACCATGATTGGTGACACTGGAAGACTAACCGGAATTACTAGTAGACTTTTGGTGGAACAATAAGGTGAAGGTGATACCCGCTGGCACAGGAGGAAGAATGAATTTCAGTGCACACGCTTGTGAGTGCAAGAAAGATGGTTTTCTTTTTTCTTTATATTTTTATTGATTTCAGAGAGGAAGGGAAAGAAAGAGAGAGAGAGAGAGAGAAACATCAATGATGAGAGAGAATCATTGATCAGCTGCCTCCTGCATTGAGCCACACTGGGAATTGAGCCCCCAACCTGGGCATGCACCCTGACCAGGATTCAAACTGTGACTTCCTGGTTCATAGGTTGATGCTCAACCACTGACCCACTCCTGGCCGGGCTGTTTTCTTTATTTTACTTATAATTTTACTATACTTATTTTATTAATCATTATACTTAATTCTAATATAATTCAACATATTTTCTGTCTTACACCTCCATTCTACAGGAGTACAAAAGCTGATCAGTAATTTTAGGGCTACCTCTTTACTTCAGAGTTATAGACAGGCTTTGCAGGGCTGACCGAGTACGGAAGTCTCCAAGCCTCTGTTGAGCACATCCATAGGCTCTGAAAAGGTCTCCAGTACTCTCTCTTCCTGCCATGCACTTAGGGGATATAGGGGTCACTCTAGGGAACGTGTGCCATAGAGAACAGGGTGGTTCTATGAGTCGATGCCTGACCCTTTGTGCCTGGACACACTACAGTGTTTCTTCACTGGGGATTTTATCTTCCTGGGCTCCACCCTGGAGATGGACATAAGCATTCTTTGCTCCCCGATTCTAAGGTGGACCTGTGAGGTTTATCTTCCACAAGGAATTACTCAAAGACAGGGAAGCCATTTCCTCTGTTCCATTACTGTTGCTACATAATAAATTAGTTTACAGTTAGCAGCTTAAACAAGCTTTCATTATTTTGTAGAATTTGGTGGGTCCAGAATTCAGGCCAGGCAGAGGTATGCTGGCTCTGCTCCACCATGCCTGGTCCTCAGCTGGGGGGCTCCCAGGCTGTGGGCTGGAATCACCTGTTCCGAATCAGTCACAGCAACTGGAGAATTTGAATATAGTCATCAGTCCCATATTTGATGAGTGTTGGCTTCCTGGAAGACACTTGGCTGCAGGACAGCAGTGAATACCTGGGGATTATTAGGATTCTGTTGTGGAGGAAGAAGTGGAGCGTAGATGCAACTAATTGTATTCATGACAGAGAAAAAATGGAAAACTTGAAGCGTGTAACCAAAGGGCCAATATCAATGGCAAGTGCCTATGAGCCTAATATTAATTCAAGAAATGGCCAGCCATTGGGTTCAAGGACTGAAAGACTAAGCATGTTGAGAGTGCTGCTGGTTGAATTCGACATGACATCAAGGTAAGGGGCAAGGCAGCCAGTGTAGACAGCAAAGTGGCCATCCCTCCGCCAACTTGTGAAGATTACCAGGAGAAGGAGTAAGCTTCCACAGACCACCAGTAAGGTCAATACTAGACTCTTGAAAAATGGTGCTCACTAGATCCTATATCAGCACTAGATCCTCTAGCTTTCAAAGATACTAAAGATTCACAATCCTATTTGGTAGAAATACAACAATGGCTACACGCTTTAACCTATTTTAGGCAACTGGGACTTAGAAAGAGATATGCAAACAAGTGGACGAATGGCCTTTGGGAACTTGACTGTGAGCTTTTGTATATTCAGGGCACTTTTCTCTGCTTCGGGGCTGAATGGCTCTTTGAAATCCCAGGACCTTTTGGCCAGCGTGAAGCACAGCATTAAGAGGCTAATGTTGGGGAGCCATTTTTCTTTTGAGCTAGAACAGGAGTTTGAATAAAATCCAGGCTGAGTCAGCTTCTAAACAAGGATGAAGTTCAAGTTTATGAAGCTAACTTGCAAGCCTGAAGCAGCATATTTATATATTTTTGACATTTGCCTTAAAAAGAAACATCGGTCTGCATCTTTGTGAAATGCTGAGCTAAATACTCAGCAAAAGCAAACTTAAACTGCTTTAAACCCTTTTCTAAGAACCAGGGCTGGTAGCAGTGCTGTGGTGATAGCACAGCGAACAAGACCCTGGGTGTCAGACAGGACTCCTGAGAACCCATCCTGCCTGGGCACGAAGGAACCTTTGACCTTGGACAAGTCACTTCACTTCTCTAGGTCAGAAATAGACTAATTTATTAGACAGGATGCCTAAGGCACTACAACATGTTAATTGCTATTTTCATCTGACTTTAGGTTTGAGGAATCTGAGCACAGTTAAGCCACTGGTCCCTAGTCAAATATTGAGTCAGTAGGTTAGGAATGGCCTGCGTGCCCCTTGCGTCTCAGGCTGCGACTCTCTCTTTCTCCTCCACTGCTTTCTAGAATGCAGCGGTAAGTCTGGCTGTGTCTAATGAAAGGGCTCCCGCTGCTAGTGCCACCCACAGAGAAGCACCTTTCAGTCCGGAGCTCCCGGTCTTTTTGGCATTCAGGTAGGCTTACCCTGCGAGCTCCACCTGCCTCGGCATCTCTGAAGCACAGTCTATAAACAAGCGCAGGACGTGAGGAATAATCCTTTGCAGTGAACAAATAGCTTCTCAAACCCTGAGCATGCTCAGAGGAGCATCACTTGGATTAGTGGATTACATACATTAGCTTAAATGATCTTACTAATTTTGCATTATATAATACATGCAAATCTTAGAGCAATGGGGATGTTACTTTGAAGAACCAGCTATAGCTTTCTAAAGGAAAGTTTAGAGAGAAGAGAGGAGATTGTGACATAAACAGCATTTAATCCTCGGGTCATTGCAATGTCTCTGATGCAGTATAAGAGATAGGACGGCAAGGCTGTGATGTGCTCAGGTCAGTGAGGATAAAGAAAGAGGCACTGGGCTCCCAGACCTGTGACCTGCCCGTGCAGTTCCATCCAGAGCCGTTTATGAAGGTGGTTCACGGTACTGGGCCTTGTAAAGCTATCCCCTCTCCTGAAACACCCTCAGTTATGGTAAAATGCTCACACCATATATGAAAAGCTTTTATTTTATTTTATTTTATTTTATTTTATTTTATTTTATTTTATTTTATTTTATTTTATTTTATTTTTTGTAGAATATATTTTTTGCCACCTCACAGTTGAGAAATAGTATGATCTTAAATGCTTGTCACACAGGATTATGACAACCCTCTATTTCATTCACCGAGGGAACACTCAGCCTATTAGGTTCTCGTGGAGATAATCTCAGAATAGCACAGGCCCCTTGTTTCCATAACCTGGGATCCTGAGGAGAGAGGCTCAGTGTGTCAGACCCTGACTGCTTCTGGCTTCTCTCTCCCTCCTCTTCATACATTCAAGGGCCAACTCACTCCTCTGACAGGCTTAGGATTGCCTCCGCGGAAGGTAAGTCTTTTTAACCAAAACAGTTCGGAACTGTGCCTCGATTCACATTGGTCTGGCCCTGACCTTGCCTCCCCAGCTGAATGATGGGATTTGTCTTTAAATCTTGGACATTAAATCTCCTTTGTTTTGCTCCCCTGGGACCCTGGCACCTTCTGTATTACCCCTGCCAGTCCCTATCCCCCAGTAGCTGAGGGTGTGGGCAGAGGAGTCAGGGAAGCTTAGGTTCAGGTCTTTGCTTATGTTTATTAGTAGAATGACCTTGGGCAGATTGTTCCTAGGGCATAATAATAATTAAACCTATCTCCAAGGGTTGCTATGAAGATTAAATGAGATACAGTATATAAAGCACTTAGCACAGAATCCATAAAAACTGCTCAGTAATTTTAAGCAATTAATATTAACATCAATAAAATATATACATCTCTGCTCCATTGATGTAGAATAGGAGTTTTTCCCCCCCAAACTGGATTTTATATATTTTTTAAAATCATGGACTATGTTTGAAAGGGTTTTCAGATCTCCTTCAGAACTGAGCCAAATGTAGGGGACCTGGTGGGAGTGAATAGAATTTTTGATTGATTTGAAACCAGAGCAAGATAGAAAATAATATCCTATCAGCAGAGCTCAGATTGAACCTTTGTGTATGCATACTGAGAAAATGCAGAGTAAGTCAGTCTTCAGAAAGCAGGAATTGTGAGCCCCATCAATACAGAGCCCCGTTAACTACATCATGTCATGATCCTAGGGCACACCCACCACAAAGGACAGAACTGGGCCTTCCATTGGCCATCAGTTACCAACCACTCTGCACAGAACCTGCATTAAAATTGAGCTATTAGACTAGACACTCAGGAAGGATTGCTCCGTTTATACACTAAGTTTTCTTCAAACTGGTTTAAGTAAGACACTCTTGCTCATCACCTTTGACTCCTAATTATCAATTAGACGATCTAGCAGTTGTAAAACCCCAACAGGTATAGCTTCCCTCTGTCAGATACTCACTGGAAAACAGCTCTCAGAGTAGTAAAAGCAACACACATCAACCATCATCGGCATAAAACAACTCTTTGGGTGTTTATGTGTGTGGAAAGTTTTTTGTTTAAAACAATGTGGTTAATAAACACAGATACATGAAGTCCTTTTTTTCATCAATGAACTATGGCAAACGAGAAATACATGGATTATATTTCTGAGTGATGAAATTCAAAAGACAGGAAAATGCCCCAGGAGCAGATTCTCAACAATAATCACATTTTTTACTCATTTGGAGATTTAACCCTGACATTTTTTCTCAATTGTATTTAGGCATCCAAGCATGGGTCTTCGTCTCAACTTTTAACTAAAATAATCTTCACCGTCTACGTAGGTTGCCTTAGAATGTAGCCAGAGAAAGGAAAGGTAAAACTATCAAGCATATGGCAAGTATTGTTATTAGTAATTTGGAGAGCTTGAATATGTAATTAGTCTCAAAGATGATAATCACTAGCATGTATTCTTTGGAGTTGGAATTTCTCGTGAAATTGAAGGGACACACTGTAAATTCTATAGAAAAAAAAATATTTTGCTTGGCTTGTTTCATTGCATGGATAAAGCAACAGAGCCTCTCCAAGCACCACTGGCTTTACAATTAATTATGAAAGGGCAAGAGTGGACTTTTCCCCATGGTTTTCTTTCTTTCAGTTATTTGTTCTGATATTTCCCATGTATTTTCATCCGCCCCTGTCTCTTTTAATGGTAATTGGTGCAAGGAACACTGGGCAGTTTCTTTCTATTTTAAAATATGTTCTTATTGATTTGATTTGATTTGATTTTTTAAAAAATATATTTTATTGATTTTTTTACAGAGTGGAAAGGAGAGGAATAGAGAGCCAGAAACATCGATGAGAGAGAAACATCGATCAGCTGGCTCTTGCATACCCGCACTGGGGATGTGCCCGCAACCAAGGTACATGCCCTTGACCGGATTTGAACCTGGGACCCTTCAGTCCACAGGCCAACGCTCTATCCACTGAGCAAAACCAGCCAGGGCTGTTCTTATTGATTTTAGAGAGACAAAGGGAGAGGGAGAAAGATAAACATCCACGAGAGAGAAACATCAAATCAGCTGCCTCCTACAACCCCCCTACTGGGGCTTGAGCCTGCAACCCAGGCAAGTGCCCTGACCAGGAATGGAAGTTGTGACCTCTTGATGCATGGGACGATGCTCATTCCACTGAGCCACACTGGCCAGGGCTGGGTAGTTTCTAAAATCAGGTAAAAGACAACTTCTTTTTTAAAAAAGTTATTGCCTGACCGGTGTGACTCAGTGGTTGAGCGTTAACCTATGAACCAGGAGGTCACGGTTAGATCCTCGGTCAGGGCACATGCCTGGGTTGTGGGCTTGTTCCCCGGTGTGGGGCGTGCAGGAGGCAGCCGATCAATGATTCTCTTTCATCATTGATGTTTCTCTCTCTCACTCTCTCACCTCTTCCTTCCTTTCTGAAATCAATAAAAATGTATTTTAAAAAGTGATTGTTCGAATAAATGAAAGTTTAGTAGGGATTAAATCAGTGTGTGCTTCGGAATATCAGAACTGTTTATCCAAAAGAAGAGTTTTACAAACATGGTTCTTTTGAGCTGATGTGTTTTGTGGGCTTGCAAGGTGCTGTACTGGATGTAAGCACGTCCAGGTAATATTTATTGACATAAGGGAAGCAAAGTTCAGGACCCTCAGCCTGCTGGTTAGGCACCAGGTATGAGATGGAATACGGACTCTCCAGGAGGCTCCCAGGTCATTATGTGTGAGTTTCCATGTGTGCAATTGTGTGCATTCAAATTAATCTTCCTATGCAGTGGTTCTCAACCTTTCTAATGCCGCGACCCTTTAATACAGTTCCTCATGATGTGGTGACCCCCAACCATAAAATTATTTTCGTTGTTACTTCGTAACTGTGATCTTGCTACTGTTATGAATCGTAATGTAAATGCCAGTGTTTTCCGATGGTCTTAGGCTCTACAGCAGCGGTTCTCAACCTGTGGGTCGCAAGAAGCACTAGCAGCGTCGCCTAAGACCATCGGAAAACACAGGTATTTACATTACGATTCATAACAGTAGCAAGATCACAGTTACGAAGTAACAACGAAAATAATTTTATGGTTGGGGGTCACCACAACATGAGGAACTGTATTAAAAGGTGGCGGCCTTAGAAAAGTTGAGAACCACTGCAGAGGCTATGTGTTCTCCACGCCATCTTTTCTTCCTGCTGCCACTCTGCCCCTTGTCCCTTCCTCCCTTTGATTGCTGTATGGCATCTATGTCAACATTTCTGAATCGGGAAGGCAAGTCTATTAAAAAGCTGTACATATTGGGGATTTCCTCTTGTTTCTTTCCTATCTGCACAGTCTAGTGCAGCAAAACTAGGTATTATAGATCCAAATTTTCACAAGGCGTGGATTCAGGATGTGGGACGTGAATGGTTAAAAAAATAAGCCATGGGCTGCATGTCTAAGCCACTACCTCTGATTTAGCTATTGCACAAAACTGGCATTTTAATCACTAACTGACTGACTCCTCATTCACATATTCAGAATTTAGGCAATTGTTGAGAACTCAGACAGGGAAAAGGAGTGTCATTCACTGGGCACCCCCAAATCCTCACAATTATGTGGACAACTATAATTTAAAATATCCAGTTATTCCACTGATTTACTTAGCCTAGAGATTTTCTCAAAAAAGGAACTGTTGAAAATAATTCCCAGGTTGAGGTGGCCTCAGTCCTTGGTAAGAAGGTGGAGGTGTTTCCTGTTGCATTCTTACAATTTTTATAAAGTGACTTTTTAGTAGCTGTAAAATAGTTGTAGTTTATATCACCATATGATTATTTTATCAGAATTAGGTCCCTTTAAAAAATCTGCAATTTTCTACAATGTAAAACTTCTCAGAGAATTTCTAGAATTTAAACTATTTATATATTGCCAACATGTGTCTGCAATTAAATTCTTATAAACAGTGGAGTTTTAACATACCCAGGGAAGTTGATTTCTGACAGCCGTGGGATAAGCAATGGTTTGTGAAGCAAATGAACTAGAATCAGAGCATGTGGCTCCTTAACACATAAGCTTGGACCATCACTTAACTTTTCTGGACGTGTTCTTACCTGGACTTTGAGAAAAATAACATGTGTCTTGCCTACCTCAGAAGACTGATGTAAAGGTCAGATGATGTGAAAATTGGATAAAACATGAAGTGTTTGCAACTTTCTTCATTTGACTGGTCCTCTATAATTCAGCATAGTTGACACCCTCCATTTTTTCTCTGGGCGTTTGTGACACTGATTTTCTGTTTTCCCCCCACTACTTTGGCTTTCCTTTCACATCTACTGACCTAGCTCACCTGGTCAGTTTCTACCAGACCATCTTAGCCTGAGTGTCCCAAAAAGGAGAGAAGCTTGCAGACAGAAACTTTTTTGGGCAGTGATCCTAAAAAGCAAGGTTGAGAGAGGAGAGTACAATAAGAAAAAAAAAAAAAAAAAAAAAAAAAAAAAAAAGCAAAAATGTGTTGACATCACTTTGGGAAATTAGTCCTGAATCCTGCAGGATCTTTTGAGGAACCTTATGAAATGCTTCTCAGAACTGTCTGGTGGGGATGAAAAGCAGATGCATCGATCCATCATTTCTTGACCTCCTATTAGTGATCCCATGGGCAATGACTGTTCTTGACTTTCAGGTTACACTTGCATGAGTGCAGCGTGGTTCCTGAGAGTGTCCTGGGAAGCACAGCACAGAAATCCCAGTGTTGATTAGAAGATCTGGGGCTGAGAAGAGACCTTGTCAATTTGCACCTGTTCAATGACCATAGAAGAGTGCATGGCACCAGTCAGCATAACAGTGGCTGAAGTAAGAGGGGGTCAGATGGACTAAAGGGTGCAAAAGAGGTGCAAATATATAGACACTTAGATATTTGGGTTTCTGGATCCCCTTCTTTTTTAATATATCAAACTTTTTCTTGGTGATCACATCTATTCTTACGGTTGAAATAATCATCTATAAACTTATTCCCAATTTTATACCACTAGCTCAAATCACATTCCTGATTTCATATTTATTTATTCTGCTTTCTACATGGCATCAACTCTGTAATATTTCAAGGATACAGAGTTCTATATGTGTAAAACTAATTCTTGACCTTTCCTCACTAATCTATTCCTCCACAGTCTTTAGCAGGTTAGTGCATAGTACCCCCGTTGCTTAAGCAAATGCATTACTTATCTTCTGCTGTGTAACAAATCACCACAAAATTTAGTGGTTTAAAAGAACAATTAATTGTCTTCCCGTTTCTGTGGGTAAGAAGTTCAGGAGCAGCTTAGTTGGGTGGTTCTGACTTGAGGTCTCTCATGAGGTTGCAATCAAGATGTTGGCTGTGCTACAATCATTTGAATGCTTGACTAAGCCTAGAAGTCTCACTTCCGAGCTGTCCCCTCACATGGATATTAGCAAGAAGCCTTAGTTCCTCAATTGCTATTGGCAGGAAGCCTCAGTTTCCTGCCACATGGGCCTCTTCATAGGGCTGCTTACTCAAGAGCAAGTGATCCAAGAGGGAGGGAGCAATGTCTTTTATGACCTCACCTTGGAAGTCACATGTCATCACTACTGTCTCGTTCTTTTGATCACACAGACCACCCTATTACGATGTGGAAGGAAGTTACACAAGGGTATGGTAAGGGGGTAGGGAACATTGGGGGCCATTATATAGGCTGTCTATCACCACAAGAAACTTAACAGTAATCTTGAATCTTTCTTCTTCCCAGATTCGTTTTGTCTCAAAAAGTCTGGTTGATTTATCTCCAAAATATATCTCAAGTATGTTTACTTCTATTTCCACTGCCATTAAGTCCACCATGATATCTGGCTTGGACTCCAGTCTTCTTACAGGTCTTTTTTTTTTCCTCTCTGCTCATGCTCCCTTATAATCTCTTCTTCAGAGTAGCCAGAGTGATATTTTTTTTTTAATAAAACAATAAAATAGTTTTATTGATCTCAGAGAGGAAGGGAGAGGGAGAGAGAGAGATAGAAACATCAATGATGAGAGAGAATCATTGGCTGCCTCTTGCACATTCCCTATTGGGAATCAAGCCTGCAACCCGGGCATGTGCCCTTGACCGGAATCGAACCTCGGACTCTCTGGTCCACAAGCTGATGCTCTACTGAGCCAAACCAGCTAGGGCCAGAGTGATTTTTTGAAGATATACCACATTATATCACTTTTGTGATTCCCCAATCCTGCCACATTACTCTTAGAATAAAATTTAAAACTCTTACTGGATCCTGCAGGGCCCTCTGGTTCTGAACCCTGCCCATTGCTTTGATCTCATCTCTCACTGCCCTCCCCTAATTCTGTATGCTACGACCCTATCTCCCCCTCCCTACACATCTCTTCACCAGCTACTACCACATCAACTCTCTTTCTTGGACTAACTTTGACTAATCTTCAATTATCAGATTAAATTTTAGGGAGACCTTTCCTAGCTCCCCAATTATGTCCCATCCTCTTATCCTCTTGTTTAGGACACTTGCTGATATTTATCATTGGAAATGTTGCGATGTGATTGTTTGATATCTATTTTGTTCACACATGTCTATTCACAGACATGCACAATACTTAGCATAGCATAGTTATTAATTAAACAGTTGTTGAGTAAATGAATGCTATACCAAAGAAAGTCTTTCTGTTGTCATAGTTCAAACAAGACATAGTCCTGTCTATGTAAAAATTTCCCACAAGTTATGAGTGATTGTTTATTAAAGAATAAAGAAGAATTCTACTAAAGGATATAAAGTATGGGTCACTGTCCTCAATGCTATAAACTTTATGGAACCAGATACAAGCAACCAGAAAGATAACAAATACAAACAGAGAGAAACAAAAAGTTATTTCAAATGAGGCCATAGAACTCATGAAGGATGTTGTTATAAGTGAACATGCCAACGTGGACTTGCAATATAGTTAGAGTCAGGGTCAAACTGAAAAAGAAATGACTTTACATGTAATGTTTTGCTTTTTAGATGATTAATCTCCCAATAGTGACAAAACATGAAGATACAGCTAATATTTTTTTAAAAATTTCTTTAATGTTTAAAGTATTACATATGTCTCCTTTTCCTGCCATTGACTTCTCTCTGGTTGTTCCCACCCCCCAGCACATACCCTAACCCCCCTACTGTCTATGTCCATTGGTTATGCTTATAAGCATGCATACAAGTCCTTTGATTGATCTCTCCCCCTCCACACCCCCTCACCTTCCTTCTGAGGTTGGATGGTCTGTTCAATGCTAACATCTTTGAAAAGTTTGCTGTTCATATGCTGTACCCTGAGCATGATTAATCAAATGTATTTTTTATACAAAACAATCCTTTTTTCATTCTTAATGGTATCAAGCTGAAGCTTATACATAGAAAAACGGAAGTGTTCACACATGATCTTCATACAATAGGCCACTCCTTCAGACCAGAACATTTCAAATCTTTACTAAATTACAGCTTTTTGAAATTATTTCACGTTCTCTATCATTACTTGTCTTTCACCCACAAACACTTGTGTTCTGCATTATGCATCTCTTATTCCTTTTTCAGGAAAACCATTAAGTATTTTTTTCCCCTTTAAAATTCAATTAATTATTACACTATCTATTGTGTAACACCCAAAAGCATTAAAATATTCTCTACTCTCTTCCCTTCCCCTGTATTCTCTTTCCTCTCTTGTCCTCTTTTTTCCTTTTTAACCACCCACACATCAACTCAGGGACCCGTAATAAATTTAATTATCATTTTCAATTTCATCCCAGTACAAATTGTTTTTTCTTTAAACATTTTAACAAACCTAGCTGACGAAGAGGGAAAATGAACTGCTCTAAAGTTGTGAAGGGCCAATCATAACCATTTCATGTACATATATAATCAAAAGAGATTTCCAATGGCTGAAGTGAGAACTGAAGCCTCTTTGAGAATATGAACTTTCAGGGTTGCCTCTATGACTTCTCTTAGGTTAGAGAAGCAAACGTAAAATTACCTTTCCATGGTCGGTTGAGACCTAACTCCTTGGAATGAACATATAATTTCTTAGAAGGTGATGAAAGAAACAGTAAAAAGAAAATGAATTTCAGCACTTGGTCATTTAAAACATTTCTGGAAGCCCTCACTACATCTGCAAAGTTGATCTGGCCTAATGAGCAAGTAAATGTTTCCTTAAGTAAAGGGAAATATATTAAAAAAAACACACCTATGTACCATTTAATTTGAGTTACAAATATCTTGTAGCAACACGTTGATGTTTCAAATCAAAAATTTTTTTATGCATTTCAGAATTATTGATACAATGAGACCTTAAGAAATATGAAGGGAGACTTGTTGATAGAATACACATGTTACTATGGTGATATTTTTGGATCATACTGTTTGCCAGGAACATGGTGTAATTCTGACTAATTTCAGTTAACATTAAAGGCTGTTGTGACAAAACAGAAATGTCTCTAGGTCACATCAGTGTGATTTGCAGTGGGAAATTAGATTAGTCTTCATTGCAAACATCAGCGACAAGGCAACTCTGCACAGCCACATAAATCTTTCTGATTTAGAAATGGAAAATGTGCTCTTGTAATGTAATCATTATTATTTTTTTTTAAAAAATATATTTTATTGATTTTTTTACAGAGAGGAAGGGAGAGGAATAGAGAGGTAGAAACATCGATGAAAGAGAAACATCGATCAGCCGCCTCCTGCATACCTCCTACTGGGGATGTGCCCGCAACCAAGGTACATGCCCTTGACCAGAATTGAACCTGGGACCTTTCAGTCCGTAGGCCGATGCTCTATCCACTAAGCCAAACCAGTTAGGGCATAATGTAATCATTATTATTAAGTGTTCTACATTCTTGGGATACTTACTAGAAAACAACTCAGAATGTCACCTTTCTACTACTCTAACAAGTCCCTATCAGAGTTCCGATTATTAGTTGATGGGTATGGAGCTCGCACAGAGCAAGCACAGATGGAGTCTGGATCATAACTTTCCTGGATCACATCTACAAATTTTTTGTTTTTAAATCCTCACCCAAGGGTATTTTTTTCCCATTGATTTTAGAGACAGTGGAAGGGAGGGAGGTGGAGAGAGAGAGAAACATCTATGGGAGAGAGACATATTGATTGATTGCCTCCTGCACATGCCCCAGCTGGGGCCAGGGATGGAACCGTAATCCTTTGGTCCATTGGCTGACACTCTATTCACTGAGCCACACCAGTCAGGTCTCATGTACAAATTTTAGTGCACATCCCAGCAACTTCTATTTCATGGTATACTTTATGATAGATTCTGTTTTTTAAAAAATATATATTTTATTGATTTTTTTACAGAGAGGAAGGGAGAGGAATAGACAGTTAGAAACATCGATGAGAGAAACATCGATCAGCTGCCTCCTGCACACCCCCTACCGGGGATGTACCCGCATCCAAGGTACATGCCCTTGACTAGAATCGAACCTGGGACCCTGTAGCCTGCAGTCTGACGCTCTATCCACTGAGCCAAACCGATCAGGGCAATGATAGATTCTGTAAGACCTTGCTTAATTTGATGTCTTTGTGTGGATTTGCAAAACGCTTTTGGAAGATAGATTTCTGTACTGTGGAGGATAGAAACAGCTGGCCCCACTATTTGCTATGTGACATTGGGTGTCGGTGGGTACCTAGGGGCTAAGCCAAATGCACACTTACCTGACATCAATCAAAGTTCAGAATGTTCCGGTGTTAGGAAGAAGATAGAACGTTTATTTGAATAGTATTTTTTGCTTACCTTCTGAATATGGGCTTCTAAGTTGTCCTTTGTATCTCTCAAGTATAGATTAAACCAGTACTTCCCAACTGTGTGCAGATGGAACACAGAGGAGATGATAACATGTGTACAGCACATTGAGGTGAGTGAATAGGATTGTGTGAGGCTGGAGGTAACCTACTGAAGACTCTAGGCCGACCTGCTGTCAGGATGGCTGAGGTGATCAATAACCTGGAATGCCCAAGAACTGTGACACCTGAAGGTGCCATGGCTGAAGAATGAGAAGCTCTGGAGAACCAATCTGTTTCTCTACTTTTTCCACAGTGAGTCCCTCTGATTCCAATCTAGTCACCTGTACCAATTCAAAGTGCACAGCCCAGAACAGTATCCAGCGTAAGGAAAGTAATGTGATAAATTTGTTCAGATATTTATCTTTAGTAGTTCCTACAAACGATGGCTCTTGGTTAAACATTTTAGTGTCACGTTTATTTTTCTAAATAACAACCATAAGCACCAACCAATAACAATAGAAGTACATCATTTAATGCAGTTTTTTGTCAACTAAAATCCCTGGAACTTTAAGTCAGGTCCCTATTACAATTTCCCAAGGGCCAATAAGTGTTAGATACATTCTTAAGAGTCAACAATTGAGAAATACTAAATTCTCTTTAAATGTAAACCATCCATTAGATATTTGACCCCCAAATGATACCTTCAATATGCAGACAACTGGCTATTTTTCTGAGTCGAATGAGACCTGTTAGTGACCATAATTCTCTCTCTACTCAGTTGTTTGGTAGGTTTTATATCCCCAAGGATGAAGAGTACTTTATTGGACTTTATTTTCTATAATCTGTGCATACCGCACTTTCTCATACCTACATTGGGTGTGTTTGGTTTCTACACATCTGTGGATATGTATACATGTACATGCATACCGTATGTATATATATGCTTATGTGTATACATCCTTAATGGAAAAATGTTTTCTGGGCAGAATTTGTGGAAACAGGATTCTGTAGGTTTCATGGAGATTAGAGGTTACACATTGCACTTTATTTTATTTTAAATATTCTTTCCTTTAGCACTTGTCTACATAGATTCAAATGAGATTTAGCACGTTATTTTATTGGGAATGCTTAATTCAATGTGTTTCATCTCCTGAATAAGTTTGAAACCAACTTGTCAAAATAGCTACACACAAAAGTGAAAAAAATAGGCCCTGTTTCCCAAAGTTTTATAGGCAGCTTCCTTTTTTCCCCTCCAAAGTACTTTTATCTATGACTATCTAGAACCAACAGTCAAAAACTCATTCCAATGCCACAGGACCAAGAAACTACAACTGGAGAATGTTAAAGCTGGGGAAAAAAATCTTAGAGGTTAACTTGTTTAATCCTATAATTAAAAAATAAACCTTAGAGATTGACTTTTTAAGCTCATAGTTTCAAAATGGAGGAAACTCACATGGAAGGATTAAATGATTTTCCCTCTCAGGTACTAGTGACCAAAGTAGGACAGGAACGTACGAATTCTGTGCTTCTGCTGGTATACCTGCTAATTATCAGAAGAAAATAAGATTAAATTAAATCTCAGGAAATGATCATTTAGTCTTTCATTTATGTATATTTTCTAAGTCCTCTTCTTTAATAAAAGTACTAACAATATTTGTATATTTGTTCATCTGAGTAAATAAATGGTATTAAAAAAAAATACATTCATTGTGAAAATACACCAAAGAAGTTGAATATCAAGAGTTTGTGAGTTTGGTTTGTGTATGAGGACGGGTCATAGAATTCATATCTTGAAAAAGCTGCGGAATTTCCGGTGACCTTTTTCAAAGCTTACATGTCATTTACACTATTTGTCTACCCTCTTTTTGAAATTCTCTCCTCTCTTTGTATTCCTGGGCCAGTTAATTCTTAGATCTGCACTCTTGCCCTTTTGCTGTATACATTTCTCATCCTATCTCCTAAGGGGAGGCTGCCTTTGGCTTGACCCATTCAGTATCCACCAGCTCACACAGACACGTTGGGGTGGGAGAAATGGCTTTGCACTGGATTCCGGAACTAGTGCTGTCCCTTCTCCAGTTTGTATCCTTGAGTAAAAGGTTAGAAGACACGAAGGTAATTTCTGTTCCCTTGGCTCTGCAATGTCTCAGAGTTCATGATTAGAGTTTTGCCAGGACAGCAGGAACCGTGTGCCCACTATCTGATGTTAGTCTGGGATCACCAACCTTCTTTGCTCCTTCCTTTTGCATCTCAGGCCTCAGGCAGTTGGGGCCTGGCTAGGTCTCCTCTGTAGGTTTGCTATGGGGTGGTGGGAATTTGGCGTGAAGCCTTTGATGGACTAAATTGCCATAGTTACTCTGGGTCTCCGTTTCTCCCTGCTTGTCCACATCAGGAAGTAGATATTGATACACTGTGACTTTGCTCTGTGTCCCTAATCAGATTCCAAACCAAACTGGGCTAGTGGGAAAAGGGTATGTATGGCTGTCTGACTTTGCAGTCAGCTGGACCAGGAGGAACCAGGCACGTGAGTGTGGTATGGGGTCATCTTTCCACCATTTCACCTATGACCTCTCTGCACCTCTGCTCATAGTTTCTCCCTCAGATACAACAGCTGATCACTTTTATATCATATTGAAGATGGCTTTTGGTTCTACTCATTGGAGTGAAGCTGTTCGGCCTGTTTGAACTATCTTCTACTATATCCTTGGTCCTAAACACACACCCACATATACTTGCTTTTGTGCATTCACATACAACCTTGTTTCTCTAAGAGCAATGTCTTAAAAATGATATTTTTTCCTTTTAAATGTTCACGATCACATAAACTTGAATAGATATCTATTACAGGATTTAAAAACAGTATAGAGTGATTTAACAGTCTGGAAAATGGGTAAAGTTATGAGCAGCTTAGCTGAGTTAAGATGCCTTTATAGCCCAGCTGGCATTGCTCAGTGGTTGAGCATTGACCTATGAACCAGGAGGTCCATGGTTCGATTCCTGGTCAGGGCACATGCCCGGGTTGCAGGCTTGATTCCCAGTGGGGGGTGTGCAGGAGGCAGCCGATCAATGATTCTCTCTCATCATTGATGTTTCTATATCTCTCTCTCCCTCACCCTTCCTATCTGAAACCAATGAAAAAGTATTTAAAAAAAAGATGCCTTTATAAGGCGCTATTAGATGATAAACTCTAAGGCAAATATCAGACTTAATACATTACTCTTATGTAATGATTTTATGTTTAATATTTCATTTAAATGTCCTCCATTTGTTACCCAAAGATTTAAATTTTTCTCTCTTTCCTTTAAGGATAGGGAATGCACGGGGAAATGGGTGTTAAAATCAAAACAAGAAGGTTACTGAAAATGATTCCATGTAGTTTTAAACTGTGACCATTCTATTCTCTGGTGTTTAAAACACAACCCTTTTCCACATTCCAGAACATCTGTGGTTGTGTTTAAGTTCATAAGGACCTAGGACATTTTTGCAGCCATTTGAAACCTACAACCTATGTACTTTGAAGAGATATGGCCACACAAATTTAGATTTAGAGGGGGGCCCACCCAAGTGTAAATGTAAGTGAACAGTAGAGTAAAAAAAAAAAAAAAGAAAAAGAAAAAAGAAAATCCAGATTTCTGTAAAGAATTCTAGAACCCCTTGGCCAGTCTCCCATAATCTATGTGAATCTCAAATAGTTTCCTAATTTTGCTTTTGAACTTTCGTGGTAAGTTCTGGTTTTCTAATAGTGAGGTATTAAGAGAATTTGGCTACCATCTCTTCCCAAATCTGGGATCTTTGTCCAGCAGATGTTTTCAGTTGTGTTAATGGTGTTGAGTTGTGCGTGGGGTATGATCATGTGGAAACCCAGAGAAACCCAGAGAATAGTTTAAGAACAGGCCAAACATTGTTGCTTACAATGGGCCAAACTTGAACTCATGCTTCCAAAGGTTCAAAAGCGAGCGTATTTAGCTTCTCCTGGAAAATAAAGACTCCAGAACAATAAATCATTCTCAAAAGAGAGCTCAGTTATTTTTGTACACCAAATGATTACTACACGAGCCTATTTTAAAAGTGGAAAGATACGTAATGTGTCAATTCTCCAAAACCCAGAAAGCAAGCTCCTTCTGCAGACGGAAGAGACTATGTCCTAATGAGGTAATAGCCTAAAAATATTGTCAGTGTAAAATCCACAATTGAGAGACCTGGTAACACATCCAGCATCTACAGGGAGGATGAAAAAAAAATTGAGCCAAGTGGTATTATATTTCTTTTGGGGTTTTCCTCTCTCTTGGTGTGGATGGGAGCTTGAGGTTTTATCATAAATGGATAAAATGGCAAGAAATCGTTTACTGGCTTGCCATCATGGAGAAAAGGCATTCACATCTGTTTCTGGTATTCTGCTAAAGAATCTCTCCAGTTGATAATTTGGATTGGAAGCAAATTGGTTTGTTTTCATAGGTCCTTTTCTTCCAAGCTCAGATAAAACAAACCTATCCTGTGGGTCCCATGGTTTGCATTCTGAATTCTTGGTTTACATGGCACAAAATCCCTCTATTATATTGCTAACACATTATCTATCTTGAGGAGAACAAACTGGCTAAGTTTTAGCAGGACTTATATTACATAAGCTCTTGTATGTGTGTGTGTGTGTGTGTGTGTGTGTGTGTGTGTGTGTGTATGTGTGAAATTACAATTCTTATGGATTCCTAATGTAATTCTGTTGGTTAATTTTATATTTGCTTTAAATGATGACATGCGCCTATAATAGTTATTACCTCTTGCTTGGAAGACTACCCTAACATATACCTAGCAAGATGGAAAAGAGAATGCAGTCAAGTGATTAAAGGTGACAATAAAATTTCTTGTGATAAGGTGATAAGGTGTGTGTCTTTTTCCTTATTTGACTTCTGCTACTTGAGGAATATGGGACATTTTTTTCTTATTTTTTAGTTGATCATGAATAGATAAAGAGAATACCATTCATAGACATGTTTTCTTTTTCTTTCTTTCCTTTTTTATTTTTGTTAGTCCTCAGCTGAGGATATTTTCCCATTGATTATTTTTAGGGAGAGTGGAAAGGAGAGGGAGAGACAGAGAGAAACATCAATGTGAGAGTACACATTCATTGGTTGCCTCCTACACACACCCCAACCAGGGCTGGGGAACCTCTGCAATCAAGGTACGTACCCTTGACTAGAATCGAACCTGGGACCTTTCAGTCCACAGGCCGATGCTCTATCCACTGAGCCAAACTAGCTAGGACCATAGACAAGTTTTCAAACTTAAGTTTTTAAGGACAAGAAAAGACAAAGTTTATGTCTTTGCAGACAATCAAATACACTAAAGGGGACAAATTGAAAAATAAAGAAGTGAAAAAATATGTAAAAACATAAACACACAACAACATGCATAAACCTGCTAAATATATGGCTGTTTATTAGGTTTGGTGGATAGTCTGAAATGACTGAGCCAAGTAGAAGCAAACTAGGGAGATAACAGGAAGTGGTATTTTTCAAGGACCATTAGACCAAAAGAGAAGCCTGCTTTACAGGAAGAAAAGGGCAACGTCTTAGTGAAAGACGCTTTAATGAATATCTCATTAATCAGGGAAGTTATCTGTTTGTGGTTTGACTTTAGTTATGCTGAAATTCTACTGCTGTTTCTGCTACATAAAGGGTAGAATGAAAATATTTTCCAAGATTATTACAAAATTGAGTGAAACTCTCCAATATGGTTTTGGTTCCTTCAATTAGATTTTTAAAAAGAAATTCAAACTGGGTAAATGACAATTCTTTTGAAGTAACAGACCTTTTAAAAATCTTTACAAAAATAAATATGGGGAGTTCTAATAAGGACTGAAAAATGTGAAATGGTTTTAGAAAAAATGTTGTCTCTTTGTCTTTCTCAGGACTCCGCAATATAAACAAGTAGCAGATTTCCTGTGTGGCCTAATGAGACATAAACACAGATAGTAAATGAGAAATGAACACCAGAACACATTTTTTTTTCTTTTTAATTAGGAAACTGGTGACATTCATAGATCTCTTGAGACATATTGTTTGGGACTACTGTATTTTTCTAGCTAAAAAGAAACTGCCGCAGCCAGGAGCAACCTGGTTTGCTGATGCCATTTGAAGTTGTTTATCATCTTGTCAGCGGACTCAGTCTGAGCTCGCCCCATAACCTCTATCTTTCCTATATACACATCTCAGTGGGATATGTTCTTCTTTTCTTTTGTAAGAATGCATTCTCCACATGAAAATAAATAATTTTTCTTTTAGATCTCCTGAACTTCAGAATCTAAAAACTAACCCAAGCAGACACAAACCAGTAAAAAGAGAAAAAGAGCCCAGCCGGCGTGGCTCAGTGGTTGAGCATCGACCTATGAACCAGGAGGTCAAGGTTCAATTCCCAGTTGGGGCACGTGCCCAGGTTGTGGCCTCGATCCCCAGTGTGGGACAAGCAGGAGACAGCGGATTAATGATTCTCTCTCATCATTGATGTTCCTCTCTCTCTCTCTCTCTCTCTCTCTCTCTCTCTCTCTCTCAGAGAACTGAACACAATGGATGAATCACATTCTTATAAATATGCCTTCGTAATAAAGAATTTCAAACCTGGCTTAGGAAACACCTGCACTTTTAGAAGAGATATTCTTTTTCTCCCTGCATGAGTTCAATCGTTTCATATTTTTATTGTTATTTTTTCCTGTCAAGATCAGGGGTACATTTTAACCATTAAAAAAAAAGTATAAAACATCAAATGAAAAAATGTAGTAAAACTACCCTGAGTATTGTTAAAATTTATAACCTGAGTCACTCAGAGGAGAAGTGCAGATGAGTTTTATAATGTAAAAAAGTGGTATTACCCATCCAAAATATTTGGGAAATGTTCCAGGTTATGAAATATTCATGTATCATAACAATATATTTAGGGCATGGAACTTAATTTTGAAAATGACTGCACATAAAAATACACGCAAACTGAATTATGACTGCTCTTCCTGCTGACAGATCCATTTATTGGGTTCACATAACTGACGCGACCTCCTTCATCGGCAGAGACTTTCCTGGTGACTTTGTAAATAAATGATTCCTCCACGGTGGCAGCTCACGGGAGGTGGCATCTCTCACTCTAGAGATGGTCTGCTCTTTCTAGGGGCATGCAATACTCTCATTTTTTGCTCCCTAATTAGTGTAGAGGGGAAGCAACATCACTTTTCATAGTTCTTTTAAAATCTCTGACTCATAAGTAAATAAGCCTGTTGTAGAAAATCTCCACCCTCTCATTCTTCTGGGAAAGATAATGACGGTAATAATAATAATCCTAATAATAATGAGGAGAAGGAGAAAGGGGAAGAGAAGAGGGAAGAGAAGGGGGAAGAGGAGGAAGAAGAAATAAGAGGAAGAAGAGGAAGAGATGGCCAAGGCTTAGCCTACTGGCTCACTTTCAAGGTCACCTTGAGGATAAAAATCTCAAACTTTACACTGCAGGAGAATTGCTATATTGCAGGAAAATATGTTTTTTTTAAAATTTATTTTTATTTTTTTAATTTAATAAATCTTTATTGTTCAGATTATTATAGTTGTTCCTCTTTTCCCCCCCATATCTCCAATCCACCCGGTTCCCACCCCACCCCAAGCCCTTACCCGCCCCCCCACTGTCCTCATCCATAGGTGTACGATTTTTGTCCAGTCTCTTCCTGCAGCCCCCAAACCCCTTTCCCCCAGAGAATTGTCAGTCCACTCCCTTTCTATGTCCCTGATTCTATTATATTCACCAGTTTATTCTGTTCATCAGATTTTTTATTCACTTGATTTTTAGATTCACTTGTTGATAGATATGTATTTGTTGTTCATAATTTTTATCTTTACCTTTTTCTTCTTCCTCTTCTTAAAGAATACCTTTCAGCATTTCACATAATACTGGTTTGGTGGTGATGAACTCCTTTAGCTTTTTCTTATCTGTGAAGCTCTTTATCTGCCCTTCAATTCTGAATGATAGCTTTGCTGGGTAGAGTAATCTTGGTTGTAGGTTCTTGCTATTCATCACTTTGAATATTTCTTGCCACTCCTGTCTGGCCTACATAGTTTCTGTTGAGAAATCAGCTGACAGTCGTATGGGTGCTCCCTTGTAGGTAACTAACTGTTTTTCTCTTGCTGCTTTTAATATTCTCTCTTTGTCTTTTGCTCTTGGCATTTTAATTATGATGTGTCTTGGTGTGGTCCTCTTTAGATTCCTCTTGTTTGGGGTTCTCTGTGCTTCCTGGACTTGTAAGTCTATTTCTTTCACCAGGTGGGGGAAGTTTTCTGTCATTATTTCTTCAAAAAGGTTTTCAGTATCTTGCTCTCTCTTTTCTTCTGGCACCCCCATAATTCTGATGTTGGTATGCTTGAGGTTGTCCCAGAGGGTCCTTACACTATCTTCAAATTTTTGGATTCTTTTTTCTTTTTGCTTTTCCGGTTGAGTGTTTTTTGCTTCTTTGTATTTCAAATCTTTGACTTGATTCTTGCGGTCCTCTAGTCTGCTGTTAGTTCTCTGTATAATATTTTTTATTTCAGACAGTGTATGTTTAATTTCTAATTGGTCCTTTTTCATATCCTCAAGGGTCTTGTTAAATTTATCAGCCTTTTCTAGGATATTCTTGAAAAACCTTATAACCGTGGTTTTGAACATTTGCTTTCCTCCATTTCTTTTATTTGTGATCTGTTTCTTTGTCTCCACATTTTCGCTGCTTCCCTGAGTTGGTAGAGTAGCTTTGTGTGGTAGATGTTCTATAGGGCCCAGTGGCTCAGCCTCCTCCAGTTACCTGAGGTGGACACTTTTTGTGCACCCCTTTGTGGACTGTGTGCACAGCCTTGTTGTAGTTAAGTCTTGATTGTTGTTGGTATCACTGGGAGGAATTGACCTCCAGGCCAGTTGGCTGTGAGGATCAGCTGTGTCTACGCTGGGAGAACTTCTGTGCTGAAGACACCCTTATGAGGCAAGACTTGCAAAATTGCAAAAGCCGCTGTGCTTTTGGATGGTGCAGTCTCAGGGCGGAGCAGACAGCCTTGGCTTCCCATCAGCCCTGCCCTGTGAGGCCCCTGGGTCTCAGTGTCTCTTGGTAATCACTGTAAGCACCTCTGAGAGAAAGCCGCCCTCGAGTTTCGCCTGCTGCCAGACAGTCCAGTTCTCCCTGAATGAGTCTGGGTCCCCAGAAACTCGCCTGGAACTGGAGTTCAGTGCAGTCGGAGCTTCCCTCTCCCTCCTGCTTTAGAAAGCCAGCCACGTGCTCAGCCGCCTGTGCACTCAGCAGTCAGTCCTCTCTGCGCGCATGTGCCTTGGGACCTCTGCCTCCGCAGCTCCCCTGAGTCTCAGTGTGCTTTCTCTTTTCCTGACAGTCCAGTTTCTCCCTGAATGAGTCTGGGTTCCCAGAAACTCACTGGAACTGGAGTTTAGTGCAGTTGGGAGCTTCCGTCTCCCTCCCACTTTAGAAAGCCAGCCGCACACTCAGCCGCCTGTGCACTCAGCCACCTGTCCTCTCTGCGTGTGCGTGCCTCTGGGCCTCTGCCTCTGCAGCTCCCCTGAGTCTCAGTGTGCTTTCTCTTTTCCTGACAGTCCAGTTTCTCCCTGAATGAATCTGGATTCTTGGAAACTCACCCGGAGCTGGAGTTCAGCGCAGTTGGGAGCTTCTGTCTCCCTCCCGCTTTAGAAAGCCAGCCATGCACTCAGCCACCCGTGCACTCAGCCGCCTGTCCTCTTTGTGCACTCGCGTGTCTCTGTACCTCAGCCTTTTGCAGCTCCTCCAATTCTCAATGTGCTTTCCTCTTTCCTTCTAGTTGTAGAATTTCCACTCAGCCAGCTTTCCTGTGGTTCTGGATGGTGTCCATTTTGTCTTTTAGTTGTAGTTTTGATATTGTTGTGCGAGGCAGCAGTTCAGGTGTTTACCTATGCCTCCTTCTTGGTTTCCGCCAGGAAAATATGTTTTAAGTGCAGATTTCTTTTAAAAAATATGTTTTTACTGATTTTAGAGATGAGGGAAGGGGGAGAGAGAGATAGAAACATCAATGATGAGAGAGGATCATTGATTGGCTGCCTCCTGCACACTCCTTATTGGTTATCGAGCCTGCAACCCTGGCACATGCCCTGACCGGAATCTAATCTTGCCCTTCTGGTTCATAGGCTGATGCACAACCACTGAGCCATGCCATCTGTACAGTGCAGATTTCTTGTTTCCACCCCCAGATATTCTGATCCAGCCTGTTAGAATTCAGGCCTAGGAAACTGCATTTAAAATTGAAGTCTCCAGGTCTGTAGACTGTCTCTTGAGGAATGCTGCTCTGTGTATTTTACTTTAAGAAATAAAGAGTTGTGTCTCACATAGACTCCTGCACACAGCCACTGTCTGTGGCTCCGGCTCTTCTGAGGGCCACTGCTCACCTCATAACGATGGACCGCCTGACCATCCTTCATCTGTGCCAAGGAGTGTAGAGCTATCCACGCATCCCATTGCCTCCCTGTCCACTCTGTGTCTTCACTCCCCTGCCACACAAAGCTATATGGTTTATAAGATACCTGATACCTTTTCTGCAAGAGTCCAGAAAGCCTAAGGATTATTAGCAAACCACTGGAGGTTAGAAACAGGTGAGAAAAGATGCTCCCTTGCAGATTTCAGGGGAAGCACTGCCCTGCAGACACTGTGACTATGGACTTCCAGCCTCCAGAACTGTGAGACAATACATCTCTGTTTAAACATTCTTAGAATGCTTGTATTTTCCTTTATTTTCTACTCCTGTATTCCAGCCCCATTGAATTTCCCTTTTTGTACTATCAATTCTTATTTAGACAATACTAAGTTTAAACAATTCATTTGATTATCATTGCTTCTTTACTATTTTTCTTCATCAACTTGGTGTTCTAACTGGCAAATTTGTTACTTAGATACACCCATGATGCTATTCAATCAGTCTGTTATGTTTAAATTTTATAACTGTTGATTCTTCCTTCTCAGGTAAACACAATAGCCTCTCTTCTCTCCAAAAATATTAATTCTGTTTATTTAAAGTCCAATTTTGGATGCTCTATTAACTGAGGTATAAGTTCCCTTCTTTGTTTTTGTCTTTTACTTTTATAGTATTCATCATAAAATGATAAACTACATATATATTAAAATTGGCCCTGTCCCTAAAATGAGTGAAACATATGTGTTTATTCTTTTTTTAATTAACTAACTAACTAATTAATTATTTTACTTTTAGAAAGAGAGAGAGAGAAGAAGGGAGAGAGAAAGAGAGAGTTAGAGAAGGAGAGGGAGAGGGAGAGGGAGAGGGAGAGGGAGAGGGAGAGGGAGAGAGAGAGAGAGAGAGAGAGAGAGAGAAATATCAATTTGTTGTTCCACTTATTCATGCATTCGTTGGTTGATGCTTGTATGTGCCCTGACCAGGGATCAAACCCACAACCTTGGTGTATGGGGACGATGCTTTAGCCAACTGAACTACTTGGCCAGGGCCAAAGTATGTGTTTATTATTGACTCCTCAACCTTGTCACTGAAATTTCCGGCTAGATAGCTCCCTCCACTTCACCAGCCTGTCTGGGAAGAGGAAATAGAAACTGCTGGGGCTTCAGTTCTTTGCTATTTTTTGGTGCAAGAGATGGACTGATGAGAGACATGCTGCTTAATGAGGAGCTTGGGCAGGTGGTTTTTTATGTGAAACAGCCAACTGTTCTTTCCTGGCCACCAGCCATCAGACCTCTGCTCTGCAACTTGCTGCTGCAGAGTCCCAGTCTGGAGGGGTGTTGTGCATTTGGGGCAATGGACTTGGCCAATACCACTGTAGTTTTCAAAATGTCCCTTGTTAATTGCTCCTCAGCCTCTTTCCACTCTCTCTTCTGCCATGTTTAGGACAAATTTCCCCCGATGTTGCCTTTCCATGGTAGAGCCTTGGCCTGTGTTTTCCTCAATCTTTCCAGTACTCTAAGATTGAATCTTTGTTTAAGATGTGACTATGGAATCACTTGAGAAATCTTTTCTATCACTTCTAGGTTTTGTAGAGGGAGGGAGACTGCACTGTTCTTTCCATCATCTTGAAACCAAATGACCACTTCTGAAATTTATAAATTTGGAAAAACATCCTTACTTAAGTTGGAAACTTAGAGGTCTTTCAAAAAGAGAAGCATTAAAAATCTTTGTATTTTGGGGCAAAAATTTTAGCAAACAAAAATCTTGTTCCATGAACACTTCTAAGACACAGTGTAAAATGATCAAAGTACAATATAACTTGGAGGAAATCAGGATATTATAATAAACTAGAGGCCTGGTGCACAACATTCATGCACTGGAGGGTAGGGGGATGGTCCCTCAGCCCAGCCTGCACCCTCTTGCAGTCCAGGACCCCTTGGGGGATGTCCACCTGCTGGCTTAGGCCTGCTTCTGGCTGAGTCTGCCCCTTGATGGTCAGTGTGCATCATAGTAACCGGTTGTTCTGCTGTTAGGTCGATTTGCATATTAGCCTTTTATTATATAGGATGTTTGGCATATGAAACTACTTTATAATTATTTATGTATACATAAATAGTAATATTATATTAAGGCACATAAATTAATAACTTATTTTCAAGAAATCATAGATCAAGACATTTTGCAAAATAAAATTTCTAAATTTAAGATCTTAATGATAATGAAAATTTTAGCCCGTTTCCATAAAAGATAAATAGAACATAAAATTTCAAGTTTTGAAATTTGAAAGGTTTAACTACAGATGTTTCTAAAGTTCATACTTCGTCTAAATTGATTGATAGCCAATCTACCTTCAGTTTAATTTTTCCAATGTTTTCTTTTACAACTTTTATTCAACATTCTATAATTTGACCTTTTAATTCTTTCCTTTCTGATAGTTCAGCTTGCCATTTTGTTAGTACCTTTATTCAATTTTCTTTTTTATGAAAATCCTGTTCTATTACATTATCCATCATGGTCCATCAATACTCACTGAGCACTTACTGTTTAGAACCACACAGCCTGGCAGTAATAATGATGATAATAATAGCAATTTTATTTATTGAATATTTACTATATATGTACTAAGCATTTTTATAGGTAACATCTGATTGAATTCTCACAAAGGTTCTTCATCTGTTACAGAAAAGGAAACTAAGGCTAAGAAGTTTTAAAGGACTTGTGGAAAGTTATAGGGACAGGAATGGCAGGAAAGGATTTGAACCCGAATCATTTTAACTCCAGAGCCTTGCATATAGCAGATGTTTAATAATTATTTTGTTTCTTTTTATTTCTCACTAGAGGCCCAGTGCATGAAAATTCATGCACTGGAGGGGGCGGTCCCTCAGCCCGGCCTGCCCCCTCTCACCATCTGGGAGCCCTCAGGGGCAGGAGGCTACCTGGCGATCAGGGGAAGGCGACACCCCCATCACACCTCTGTTGCTGCCACTGCCGGCAGCGCAAGCCTCAGCTGGCCCTGGTTACCTGAGCCTCGGGCGGCCCTGGGTGACTGGGCAGCCGACATCCGAGGCTTGCCTGCACCTCGAGCCAGCCCTAGGCAGCTGGGCAGCTGACATCCAAGGCTTGCCTGTGCCCCGGGCTGGCCCTGGCAGCTGGGGGGCTGAGGGCGGGTCTGGCCACACCGTGCACCTGCCACCCGCCCCCACCCCTGGCAGGGCTGAAAGGACTGGGGGACTCTGGCAGGGCTGAGGGGATTGGCTATGGGCGCTGCCATCTTGTGACGGTGTGATGGTCAATTTGCATATTTCCTCTTTATTAGATAGGATTATTTTTTCTTTATCATCTAAGTTCCATTTTGGTCCCCAAATCTGTTATCATGTTAAGATAATTTTCAGTTGTGTGCTTTCTATCTGGACAAATTTCATTAAAAAAAACAACTATGTAGTTCACAAAATTTCAAATTAAACACTTTTGTTAACAATCATGCTAAAAAACCCTTAGGTTAGACCCTAGTTTATCTTTCTAATTCTTTAAGGGATAAGACTTAATTCTCTAGGCTAAAATTAAACATCTGTGAAAAAGCTATGGATCACTCTAAAAGGGCAAAGTTTCTTGGTTAAGATGATAATCAATTTGTTTCCAATGCACTTTCATTTACATTATCTCTTCTCTGATAACCAGACTGTGTAATAATCAGAGAGGTTAACTAACCTGCCCAGGAGCAGGGAGCAGGAAGTGGTCCACCCAAGAGTGGACCTCAGGTCTTCCACTTTCATCCCATTCTGGATTCTTTCCAGTGCACATCATCACTGGACCAAGGGGCTCGCTTCAGGGCTTGTATTGGGCACATTCATTTGTCTCCTATGAGTCACCTCCAAACTCAATGATAAAAACCCACTGTGAAATGAGAAACTGCTTTACCTATGTCATTATCCATCCACTATCCAGCATTTTTGTTGTAAAAACATGATTAGTCTATGTTCCGTTCTAATAGTAGTTCCAAACAGGAAAGCAAAAATGGGGCAAATAAGTGTGTCCAAATATATGTTCTCCTTACTATTATTTTCTACTTAAAGGATGTGTTTGGTGATATCAATGTTCTCAGTTTATCACAGACTCTTGCAGATCTGATATAAGACTCTATATTCCCCTCCACAGAAGGCAGACATTCCTGAGGGGAAATTGGGGGAGGGGGTCATTTTTGCATTATCTCTGGAAGTAATAGGTACAACTGCCTGTGAAACATACTTTATCAAACAGTGCTGAATGAAGGTGAAATCACATTTTGCTTATAGTTAAATTTCTGGTTCAGTGCTTTTGACAAACTATTTCTAAATGGAAAACAAATGTGTTTTAAATGTGAAACAAAGGGGAAGTTACAAACTATTTTTCTAATAAAAGAATGGTTATCAAGCATGTGGTGTTTTTCATTGTAAATAAATCTAGAAGATACCTTACAGAGCTGTGTTTATTTGGCCTTGCACATCTTGGGTGAATTTGTCTGTGACCAGTAATGAAAAAGTATATGTATGACTAGAGCGAGACACTAACTTTTTTTTCTTACATAGTGATAATCATGATCTCTTCTCATTAACATTCCTACAAACTTCAAACGTACAGTGAGATTTCTTTGTTCCACTTCATCAGAGTTTTTCTACACATGGAACGGTCTTTGAAGTTAATTGGAGCCCTCCATGTTGAAGCAAGATGAGGGTAAAAAGAGGAAGCAAGAATGTGTGAGAACCTCTAATGCAGGACCAGATACATTCCATTCACTGTACAGAGAACCCTTCATGCAGTTGAGGCCTAGAGGTCAATATATTACAAAGACAACAGCACTCGGCTGCTGTAGACAAGGACAATGTTCTAAATGTGAAAAGTAGATTTTTTGTTTCTCTTATGCATTTAATATCACTGAATATTTGACCTGAAAATAGAAACAAGTCAGAGGAATCTTATTCACATGTAACCTAACAAATAAATAATACCCATCAGAGAGCTGGTTTAAAGCTATAAATAACCGATCATCTCATGTATCCATTTCTAACTAAGTATTTGCTAAACTAAATATTATCACGTTTCTGGGAGGAATGTTGTAGTCTTGGATGACTAAATTATCTTTCTAATTCTATTGTGCCCTGCTTTGATCAGTACTTTGTTAAGTGGACTGAGGCTGTGTAGTTATAAAACTTGAGGTTTTGCCCAGCTGGTGTAACTCAGTGGTTGAGTGTCAACCTATGAACCAGGAGGTCACGGGTTCGATTCCCCATCAGGGCACATGCCTGGGCTGTGGGCTCGATCCTCATTGTGGGGCATGTGGGAGGCAGCTGATCAATGATTCTCTCTCTTCATTGATATTTCTGTCTCTCCCTCTCCCTTCCTCTCTGAAATCAATTTTATATATATATATATATATATATATGGTGACATTTCTACTATGCTTAATGTTTTTCTGTTTCTTTCTGTCTCTTGCTGGTCCTTTGAGGGCTTTGGTGATCAGGGCAGAGGCAGAAGGTACCACTGCAGTCTGGGCCTGTCTGTTCTGAATGGTCAGTCTCACTGTAATCCTTGGACACTTCCAATCACCAATTGCTTTGGTGATGTCATCACAAATCTTTTTTAGAGACAGACCCAGGAAGCCGATCTTGGGGGCCAGAGCACACACGGCACCGCCTTCCCCACAGGTGGACCTCAGGTATATGACTTTGATCTTGTTGAGGTTGAACTTCGGCAGAGTGGTAGAGGCAGCTGGTGTCAAATGAACCTGGATTCATGATGACAGAAGAAAGTTTCACTTAGGCCTCCTCTGAGCTCAGATAATGGAAGAAAGATTCTTCACAATAATGAGCACTACAAATTAATAATAATAATATTAAAATTGGACCTTAGCAACTTCAAAGTTGGTAATCTTGTTCCTTTAACCAATGAGGAAACAGGTTGAGATACATCATATATCTTGCAAGTACCATAGCCACTCTTCCTCCAAGGTCGGGCACAATTTCCTGTGACATAGCAACTCATGTCACCAATACATTTTTTATTATTTTGCTCAGTGTCTTCCAGAAAATTATAAGTAAGGCTGTTAATTTGTTACAATATAAAATATATTCTGTCAGACTAAAATTAAGCAGCCAGTGATACAGTTAGTTTTCAAAAGACAATATATTGTAGTATGGAATAAAGCTGTAATGAGTTAATATTTGAAAAACATGAATTTAAAAAATATCATAAAATTCTCTAACATTTCAAAAATCATGCTGTTTTCCTTACTGGGAATTTTATAGTTCTTGCAACAAATAACTGTAGTCCAAAAGAATTCTTTTAATCATAAATTTGTTAGTATTTTATCTCCCTTTCCACAGGACAAATTTGGGGATTTAAAACCTTTTTACACAAGATGGATATATATATTTATCCATCTCTGCTTTAAATAAAAAATAACCAGGGCTTAAGGTTATCTCTGCCTCAGTAAGAACAAGTACAAAGAAAAGGGATATGAAGAAAAAAAAGGAAAGTAGTTGGTAAAGATTATAAAGGTATCATAAGCTTAACTTCTGGGCTCCCTCCTACTGCTAAAAATTCAGAAGTGTGTCCCTTATTGTTTGTTAATTGCAAAATCAATTAAGATTTGGTCTAGTCAATGGTTTCCAACATCGTCTAGGAGCTTGTTAGAAATGCAAACATTTAGGCTCTGTTCTAGACCAACTGAATCAGAAATGCCAGGGCTTCACCACCCAGGCTATCACAAGTAATCCAGGTGATTTGGAGGCACCTCAGGTTTGAGATCTGTTGTTCTAAAATAAAGGTTCTAAGCTGGGTACTGTGGACAAGCAAGGAGACCATAAAAGTAGTTCTTATTCTCAAAGAACTTACAATCTAGTTAGGGGAAAATACTAACTGGGTGGAAAAATCATTTATAATTCTGGGACAGCTAAATGCTACTCCCACAGGCCCACAGACAGAGAGATCCTATCTGGGAAAGGTGAGAGCTGACATGGACTTCTGTGGCTGACACTACTGGCTGTTCACAAAATCCCTGTTTCCTTTCTTCCTTGGCACATAGCAAGGCCATATTCGCAGCTTCTTTTACCGTTCCAAGTGGACAAAAGACTAATTTTTCTCAGCAGAATATGAGAAGTTATATGTGCTGTCCCTGAGCCCTCGTTTTTCAGAAATGGGTGTTTGCTCTTGCTGAGCTGCTTTATCTTTCCAGGCTTTGAGCAAGTGGAAATGTCCAGGTTCTAGGAATGGTGGGTTCCCAAAATGGAGTAAGTCCCATTTCCTGATATATTACATCAGAAAACTTCTTTAGACTCTTAATAAGAATTCAACTTCTACGTAGTTTGAGCAACTGTATATTTTGAATTGATTTGCTATAGAAGCTTAGTCTGCTCTAGTGGATAGGTAGAGTTATACTATAGTACTAGAAATGAGCCTGGTCGGCGGGGCTCAGTGGTTGAGCATCGACCTATGAACCAGGAGGTCACAGTTTGATTCCCAGTCAGGGCACATGCCTGGGTTGCGGACTTGATCCCCAGTTGGGGGTGTCCAGGAGGCAGCTGACCAATGATTCTCTTTCTTCATTGATGTTTCTATCTCTCTCCCTCTCCCTTCCTCTCTCTGAAAAAAAAAAGTAGTTTAAAAAAAGAGTACTAGAAATGAAAAAAAAAAAAAAAAGATGCTATTCCACTGAGAAAATGTAAGATTATGGAGGTATCATCAGAGTGTAGCAACAGTCAGGAATGGCCATAGAATCTGTATGTGGGCAAACCAGGGTTAGAGGATAGGACAGGGAGAATTGAGCAGATCCTGGAATGTTTTGGTTACAAGTAACAGAAAATGGAAATCGGATTATTTTTATTGATTTTAGAGAGGAAGGGAGAGGGAGAGAGAGAAACATCAATGATGAGAGAGAGTCATTGATTGGCTGCCTCCTGCACTGGGGATGGAGGCCCCAACCCAGGCATGTGCCCTGACCAGGAATAGAACTGCAACTTCCTGGTTCCTAGGTCGATGCTCAACCACTAAGCCATGCCAGCTGGGCTGGATTATTAATTATTTTTAAGGCAGTTTATTATCAAATGAAGCAAGAAGTTCTGAGGAGTCAGGTTCTGGTCACATTCACTGTCATCCTATAATGAAGTCTCTTGTGTCTGTCCTCTTCTATGTGTTGACTTTATCCTCAGGCCTGAAACAAGAGGGCTGTGGCAGTTTCGGATCAGATATCCAGCCCTAACAGCATCTGGAGGGAAGGCCCATGGGACAATGCTCAATCCACACCAGCCAGGCCAGATGTCTTTCTTTTTAGGTTCTTATTTTATGTTCTTAGAATGCAAATTCTGAGTCTTTTTTAAAAAAATTCTGGTTCTGTTCTTAGAGCTCCTTTGATTACACTATGGAATGAAGCAAATTTTCAACCCAGAGATAGCGGTTCTCACCTGGGGGTGATTTTGCCCCCTAGGAACCTATGGTAGTATCTGGAGACATTTCAGGCTGTCTCAACTGGGAAGTGCTACTGGCATCTAGTGGGAAGAGGCAAGGGATGCTGCTAAACAGTCTTACAGAGCGCGGATTCACAAAAAGGACGATCTAGCCCCAAATGTCAATAATGCTGAGGTTGAGAAACCTAGCTCTAAGATATTAATTAAGCAGATTTCTGTAACTACCCTACAATGGATGCTGCAGTCACTCGGAAATCTCCTAGAACTTCAAGGATTTTTAAAGACAAATTAGTTAATAATAGCCAAGACTCAGAGACTAAATCTTGACTGTTTCGGGTTGATCTAGCGTTTTATGTAAACCCTCAAATAAGCTGTTCCAAGCTTTGAAGACCCAAGACAGGGGAGCTGGGAGGCTCCCATCACCAGCTGGCAGCCCCGTTGATGATATTGTACACAGGCGATGCCAGCCAGACGATTTTACCCTAATCAAGATTAGTATGAACATGACATTTTGTTTATTCTGTTGCCTTTTTGTTCTTCTGATTCATAAACAGCAACAGCAGAGCCAAACAATGACCCCTTGTTGCTGCAGACACAGATGTGTAAATGCATGGGGGCTTGCAACGAGGCCAGTGATGCCAAAACAATTCATATTATACCTCATCTGCCCGATAATATTTCAGACTGCAAAACTGTGTGAAGCATTGTAATCCTCTATATTTATATTTAAATATTCTTGGAGTGGCCCTATGGCATTCTGTGTAGGCACACAAATGTTGACTTGTACTAAGGTAAGGTCAGCAAACTTTCTGCACAGGCCCAGATAATAAATATTGTAGGGTTTGTGGACCATACAGGCTGTTTCACAACAACTCAGCTCTGCTCTTGTCACAGGACAGCAGTCATGGCTAATATGTAAATCAATGAATATGACTGGGCTCCAATAAAACTTTATTTATGGCTTTGAAATTTAAGTTTCACATAATTTTTATATATCACAAGATAATATTATTTCTTTAAAAATTTTCAACCATTTTAAAAATAGAAAAAACATTCTTAGCACACGTGCCACCAAACCAGATTTGGTCCATGGGCCATAGCTTACCCATCCTTGATCTAAGGGACAGGGCTGTTTATATAAAAACCCCCATAAAATATAGCACCAAGCAGAAGGAAGAGGATTACAAGGAGAACAGGAGTCTTACTTCAAATTTTTATCATTAGCCTAAAGACATTTTAAATAAATTATCTTAATTTAACAGTAAAAATAATTTGATAAAATAAAGATATTATAGTAAGTTTGCTATAATCTTTCGTTAAATAGAAATTTTTTAAAGAAGATCCAGCTTTCTAACAGCATTCAATTTTTTTTAATATATTTTATTGATTTTTTACAGAGAGGAAGGGAGAGGGAGAGAGAGCCAGAAACATCAACGAGAGAGAAACATCAATCAGCTGCCTCCTGCACACCCCGCACTGGGGATGTGCCCGCAACCAAGGTACATGCCCTTGACCGGAATCGAACCTGGGACCCTTGAGTCCACAGACCGACGCTCTATCCACTGAGCCAAACCGGTCAGGGCCAGTATTCAATTTTTTAAAATAAATCTTTATTGTTCAGATTATTACAGGTGTTCCTCTTTTTTTTCCCCAAGGCTCCCCTCCACCTGATTCCCCACCCCACCCCATGCCCTTACCCCCCGCTACTGTCTTCATCCATAGGTGTAAGATTTTTGTCCAATCTCTTCCCGCACCCCTCACACCCCCTTTCCCCCGAGAATTGTCAGTCCACTCCCTTTCTATGTCCCTGATTCTATTATATTCCTCAGTCCATTCTTCATCAGATTTTTTATTCACTTGATTTTTAGATTCACTTGTTGGTAGGTATGTATTTGTTGTCATTTTGTTGTTCATAATTTTTATCTTTACCTTTTCCTTCTTCTTCCTCTTCTTAAAGAATACCCTTCAGCATTTCATGTAATCCTGGTTTGGTGGTGATGAACTCCTTTAGCTTTTTCTTGTCTGTTGGCATGCTTAAAGTTGTCCCAGAGGCTCCTTACACTATCTTCATATTTTTGGATTCTTTTTTCTTTTTGTTTTTCTGGTTGGGTGTTTTTTGTTTCCTCATATTTCAGATCTTTGGTTTGATTCTTGGGATCCTTTGATCTACAGTTGACTTTCTGTATATTCCTTATTTCAGACAGTGTATGCTTAATTTCTGACTGGTCCTTTTCCATTTTTTGGCATTCTCATTAAGTTCCTTGAAGGTCTCACTAAGCTCCTCGGAGTCTCATCAAGTTTCTTGGTGGTTTTTAGAAGATTCTTGAGTAACCTTATAAATGTGGTTTTGAACTCTATGTCCAGTAGTTTTCTTTCCTCCATTTCTTTCATTCGTGACATGTTTCTTTGTCTCACATTTTGCTGCTTCTTGTGTTGATGGAGTGGTTTTCTGTGGTAGGTGACCTATAGGGTCCAGTGGTTCAGCCTCCCCTATCACCTGAGGTGGACACTCTTGGTGCACCCCTTTGTGGGCTGAGTGCAAAGTCTTGGTGTAGTTAAGCCTTGATTGCTGTTGGTACACTGGGAGGAATTGACCTCCAGGCCAATTGGCTGTGAGGACCCACTGTGTCTATAATGGAAGAACTGCTGTGCTGTAGACATGCTTACGGGGCAGGACTTGCTTCAGTGGGGCTTTGGTGCTCACTGAGTCTGCCTCTTGAATGTGTCACTTATGGATGTGAGTAGCTGAAATCTGGTGTCATCTCACACTGACCACTAGATACACTGGCTTCTGGATCTCCAATGGGGTGCAGGTCAGCTACTGTCTGTGGCCACCCAGCAGGAGCCACAGCGAGAATTACAGTTTTCTCCTCTTTGCTTGGGGTTTGGAGGTTTTGGAGCTGTCTGGCCAGAGCTGCAGTTTGTTAGGTTAAGCTGCGATAGGGCAGGCCATTTATATGCTAAAGCCACTGTGTGGAACTTGGGTGGGTTTGCAGATCGTGCAGGGTGGGGTCTCAGGGAGTCACTAGGCTAGGGTGTGGCAAACAGCGATGGCTGCCAGTCAGCCATCTCTGGGTCTCCGCGTTTCCAAGTCCCCGCATCCCGTGCCACAGCGCAGTAAACAATGATTGCTGCGTGCACCTCTGCAAGAAAGCCACCCTCACTTTCTGACCTGATGGCAGACGGTACAGCTTCTCCTCGTAGGAGTTTGGGTCCCCAGCGTCTCCCCAGAAACTGGAGTTCAGAGTAATTGGGACCTTGTCTCCCTTCAGGTTGAGAAAAGCAGCTCTCCTAGTCACCCCTCGCCAGCCCGATTCGTGTGCTTCCGTACCTCAGCTTTTCAGCGCTTGTGCACATCTCAGTGCTCTTTTCTCTTTTCTTCTAGTTGTAGAACTTCCACTCAGACAGCTTTCCCATGGTTCTGGGTGATAGACGTTTTGTGTTTTAGTTGTAGTTTTGAAATTGTTGTGCGAGGCAGCAGTTTAGGTGTTTACCTATGCTGCCATCTTGGTTTTTCAATATTCAATTTTTAAAATGAGAATATGATAGCTGGCTTTGAAAAATAATCTTAGAGAAATTTAATTGAGAACATTCTATACTTACATTAAAGTATTTCCTCCATATCCCGCACCCCCCCCTCCCCCCGCCCATTTTCTTTATGCATCAAGTTTTAAAGTATTTGGCTCATGGTTCATCTATTGTAATTTACCAGAGGTAGCAGTTTTATTTTTTATTTTTACTTTATTTTTGTTAATCCTCACCCGAGGATATTTTCCCATTGATTTTTAGGGAGAGTAGCAGAGAGAGGGAACGACAGAAAGAAACACTAATGTGAAAGAAACACATCAATTGGTTGCATCCTGACCAGGGCCCGGGCTGGGGAGGAGCCTGCAACTAAGGTACATGCTCTTGACTGGAATGGAACCCAGGACCTTTTTGTCTGCAGGCCAACACTCTAGCCACTGAGTCAAACAGGCTAGGGCCAGAAGTAGCAGTTTTATTCCTAAATCCATTTTTACTTAAGTGTCTGTGTGAGTCATTAGCAAGAAGAGGGAAATTAGTGAAGGTATTTGGTTTATGTCACTTCAGGACACATTCTCTAGCAGAAATGATATTTTTATTGTGTGTTTATTTGGAGTAGCTTATGGGGCTTTCAGAGGTAATAGGGAGAGGGACTAAACCTCCTCTGGCCAACTCTATAGGACCTACTACTACTCTTGTCTCTTAGTCCCTTCTGTTTATACCAGTGTAACATTCTGGGCTGCAAAACACAAACATTTGTCCTCCATGGCAAATGAAATCTCAGAAGGAGGTGAAAACGTAAGTGTCACAAAATTTCTAGCTAATTTGAATTTTCCCTCGGATTGTACCAGGAAGTCTGAAAAATTAGCAATCAGAAAGGTTGCTTTTACTTTCTCCCAAGTAAATCTATACACCTACATAAAATTCCTCCATTTTTTTGTGTGCCATTCCTCTCTTTAAGAGGTAAACTTTTATTCTTTACTCCTTTAATATGGGTTAGCCCCAGCCCACAAGCATCTCCTTCTTCCAGTCTCTTAATTCACAACCCCATCAACATCTCTGCTTTTTCCCCTTTCAAAAAGTTTCTCTCACTCCTTGGTAAGAGTCTTCTAAGACTTGGTAACATTCCAGGTGTTAGGTGGATAAGGGCCCTTATTCAACTACTAGAGGCCTGGTGCATGAATTTATGCACAGTGGCATCCCTTAGCCTGGCCTGTGATCAGATTGATCAGGGCCAGCCGGCCAGGTGGAGGGACCAAGGGAGGTTGTCCAGCCGTGAGAGGTTGGCTGTGGGAGCATACTGAACACCAGGGGCAGCTCCTGCATTAAACATCTGCCCCCTGGTGGTCAGTGAGCATCATAGCTACCAGCCAGTTGTCCGGTCATCTGGTTGTCATGGTCGCTTAGGCTTTTATATATATAGATATTCAATTTAAAGCTATGGATGGGAGAAGAATTACAGCGGGGAGAGATTGGTTCTAGGACATGAGCAAAAGTGAATATGGTACTGCCTTTCCTGCTTCAATCTTCCTACCAACGAGAGGTATGGACATCCTGAATCTTTACTGAGACCTATTTAGTAATCAAAGCTTTTAAATATAAGCATAACGTATGAGCAACATTTTGAAGAAAGAACATTTCTTTTATTTGAAGAATTCTAGCCCTTCCTAATAGACTTCATAATTCCTCATAATTGGACAGAGACTATCAGGTTCTTTCTTTCTCTGAAGACCAATGACACCCACCAAGAACTATACTGCCTTTAATGTCTTCTTTTTTTGTTTGCTAGGGCATGATGCTGGCTCTGATTGAATTCTTTTGATCCATCCTGGTAAATTTGTGGGGATGATAAAATTGTGGGGATAAGATGAATGGGTACAGGCATTTCTTATCAGAACATCAATAAGAAAGGTCAGAGGGTAGTTTGTCTAGAGTTTATCCTCTCCAGACAATTGTTGTCTCTTACCTTGTGGGATCGAGTTTATTTTGCACCTTTCTGCAAGAGAAGCATTAAGAGAAGTAAAAGCTAATGACCAGCCTCGTGCTTGCATCTAATGCCAATTGGACAGATAAGTTACTTTGTATTTTATTCCCTAACCCTATCATAAGCCTCATCTCATTTTAATATATTAGACAAAATGTGTTCTCTCTTCCCTTGCATCTCTGCCTTAGTGTCTAATGCAACATTAATTTAATGTTCATAAATCTATCCTCTGAATGTGGTCCTCCCCTAGGCCATAGGAAAAGGAATCAGCCTGCTCAGGAGAAATAAAAGGGACTGAAGTTTTAAAAAGGGAAGATGAAAATTTAGAAGAATAGCATACTATTGCTGCCCCAGACTTAGGAGAAACAAAAACAACAATTCTATTTCTATTCCTAAATTATGGTCACTCCCACTTTGCAAATAGGTTCAGATGAGAATCTCTCTATATAAAAGCCTAATATGCAAAGTGTCCCCTCAGGAGTTTGACCAACTGGGAGTTCGATCACTCACTATGACGTGTGTGCTGACCACCAGGGGGTGGTGCGGAATGAAGGAAGGCCCAGGAGGCCAGCAGCCAGCAGCTGGGGAAGGGAGGCCACTAGTGACCCTACTGTGCACGAATTTCATGCACTGGGCCTCTAGTGAGTCTATAATCAGGGATAAGAAAAAGCAATCAAGGTGAGAAATTTCCCTTTCTAATTGGATTATGATGCAGAGATAAGGATGTCCTCAGAGACTGAGAAAAAGAAGGTTATGACAGAACCAATAGGCACACCTTAAAGAAAGAAATAAAGAATTTCCAAACAAGGAGAGTATGTTTGTTAATCTTGGTAAAAGTAGAGCTGGAGCCCAGAGATACACATTTGAACTTCATGTGAAAATAGGTTGAATGCATGGAAAAGGCTCATGGTGTCATTTTTAAAATTTTGTGTTTTTTTAAAAATTGATTTTAGAGAGAGAGGAAGGAGAGAGATAGTGAGATAGAAACATCGACGAGAGGGAAACATTGATTGGTTGCCTCCTGCAACCTGGGCATGTGCCCTGACTGGGAATTGAACTCATGACCTCTTTGCTCAACCACTGAGCCACACTAGCCAGGCTCATGGTGTCATTTTGGTGGACCAGTCCCAGGTCTGACTGAAACGTAACAAGGGACTATCGCTGCATCACAAGAGGCCAAGACCTGCAGAGCCACAGAGCTCTATTCTTCTAAAGCAGTCAGTGAAAGCAACAAGAACGAGCACTCCCAAGACTTAGGCTTTGGTCAAACTGGGTAGATGTTAAAATAAATGTTGATCTTTGGGGTTAAAGGGAAACTCGGGAGCCTACTTTACAAAACCAGAAGAGCCCTTGAAGCTTTTAACCTCCTTTTCAGAGTCTAGAAGTCACACATACGAGGCTTTAAGTTTATTCTAAACTCTCTAGTCTGTGAGGGACAATAATGTGGTTTCTGTTTTTGCTTGCTAGATTGCCTGTCTGTGTTTATTTGTGGGTTGCAGCTAACTGATCACACACCATATCTGTTCCCTTGCGGTAGACCAGCACTATTTGCTTTGTTATTTTCCTGGAGGTTGTTTGCAAAGTGTTTCCAGACGTCAAACAAATGGGTTATTCCAAGCACTCTTGTTTTCTAAGCATTTAGTGCACCTCCTCCATTGACTTGGGTTGAAGCTCTGATCTGTTGATTTAGGTGGCAAAAGTATTTAGATGGAAGATGGATGGATGGGTGGGTGGGTAGATAGAGATATTTAGATAAACTTATTTTAAAAATAATTTGTTTATGGAAATCTGGAGAACTAATTCTGGAGTCATACATTAGAATAGAGAGTGAAAAGGAATAATGAGTGCAGAAGAACATGAAAGGAAGAAAGAGACAGAGACCAAGAAATAGAGTGAAAGTCAGTTCAAGTGGGTGACTATAACCTCTGGCAAGAGATCAGACAAACAAGTTCAACCCAAAGTCAATTTAACTTTATTGGACCACACTGTCTCAGGCAATTAGAAAAATATTTGTAAAACATCAGATGAGAAAAAGGAACGTGGAGCCCAATAATACAAAACAATGTTTATAAGAGAGAAATCATGAAGTGGGAAGAGTAAACACAATTATTCTATCAGCACCTCCTGTTCTTCTAAAAATTACTTTACTTACATGTAGAGAATTCATCCCAACAAACAGCCAAAATAATTTATTTCTAGCATATTTCCACCCCCAAAGTAGTTAGTTTGAAGATTAAAAGAAAAACACAAAAGTTTTTAATTTTGAGGAATTGGAAATAATTACATACTAGATTCCATGGGATTATTGATTTTTTTAGGCCAACGGGTAGCATCAAGACAAAAGGAAAATAAAGATTGTCTTCATAGTTCTCAGTTGCTCTTACTTTTTACTTAAGTGAAAAACAAATTGATAAACACACACAAGCAATAATCTCAACATTGAGGCTGTAATTATAGGCTTATATGGAGAAGAGAACGCACTTCATTTCTTTATCCATATGGGCTTTCAATGTTCTTCACAGTTCATGTCAACTTAATTCACCTCAGTGTAGTATTGAATAGTTTAGCTTGTTTTACCAAGTCTTACAAATTGCAGTAGTTGAGTATCTCATAAAGCTAGAAAATATGATGCACTGTAATTTTGCCATCTTATATCACACACAACACACTATTCATGGTCTACTCCTAAGTTATGTTCAATAAATGGTGGTTCTGCATATCTTCCTCCTCCAAATTCCTCTTTTCCACCAGGCCTCACTCTCTTTAAAGAACTGTCCTTGTCTTTAAAGAACCTATTTTCCTCTTTGTCTAATCCCTCCTATCACCAACTTATGTATATGCCATTGGGTAAAAAAGGTCATATAGTTTTCTTCTCAGATCACAAGAAACATACTATATATGTAAAAACAAAGTGAAGCTAATGGTGGTCTTTCACTCCTGCCATGGACATTCCAGTTCATATGTCAACCCTCAAATCAGTTCTGTTTCTCTGGAAAAGCAATATGTATAACAATCTATACCAGGTTCTCTTTATTTCATAAGATAACTATTATGAAATACACATGAAAATATTTCTCATATATTGTTACTCTTAGAGAAATATTAGGTAATAAAATTTAGATTTTTAAGATGTCTAATATCATATATTGTTGAATATTTACAATTTGGGAATCCATTTGTGATCATTATTATTCTTTGAAATCCAATGAGCTTCTTGACTTTAAAAAAATGCTTTTAAAGGTGAGAGAACAATTCTCTATGTATTTACTATGATTATGTACAATTAGTAGGAAAATTTGGAGACTAACAGAAGGACTGGCTATATGCCTATATTGACAAAATATTGGAGAAATAGAAATACCAACTAGATGATGATAAATGGATGTGTGTGTGTGTGTGTGTGTGTATCCATGAGCCTATTTGTGTGTGTGACTGTGTTTCCTTCTGCATTGTTCTATTTTAAATAGTTTTTAAATTTGATGTATTTATTATGCCCTCCAGTCAAAACAGTGGAAGAGGGAAGCTTCCATGGGCATGTGGTCACTTTTTAAGTATTATTATTGAATCAGTGTTCTTGGAAGAGACTGATGTGGTAAAACATTTCTGTTAATTTCCCTTGAAGAATGTCACAATGGGTAATGTTCTGTGGGTGGTCATGTAATGAGACACTGGTGTCTGTCTATGACACATACTGTATATGAAAGGAGGCATAGATAAAGGTAACTTGAATTCCATCCCTTTCTGTGTTTATATGATGCTTATCACCATGCTATCTAGACATCCAGACTAGAAGCTTTACAACAAGTAAATTTTCCACCTCTATTCATTTGAAACCAATGGACAATGAGTCTGGGCAGGCTCTCGAAGGGTTAATATGCACACATGCTTCTAGGTAGTCAGAGATGAAAATGGACTGATCCAAGTGGCAGCAATTTCCCCATTTCCAATAGTGTAAGCAACTGCTTTAGTGAAATACCACTGGAAATGAATCTTCTATATTATAAACATATTCTAAGTGCATTTGCAGGCATCTAGCTATTTAAATTGTTTTTACCTAAACCAGTGACTTTTGTAAAAATATAGCTATTCACAGACCTAGTTTATTTTGAAGAGTAATGGCATGGAAAATTTCGAAGGAAAATATTTAGCTATTTTTCCTATTGGAGAGAGAAGTATTATAATGACTCTGTGTATGTATGTATTGTGTGGATGTATATGTAATGCATATATATAATATGTACATATTACTTTTAATTTAAAAAAGTATATATTTTGTTTTTTGTATGTAAATATAACTTTTCATAAGACTAGCCCTGTCTTTTCGTAGACTTTTCCCCTGTCTCATGATGGAATTGACACAATAGAGCATGTTGTTGATCAAGACCAAACATCACTAAAGTCCAATTGGACTTTTTACAAATTCAAATTATAACAATAATGAGACTTTTAGAACATCTGTATTTTCTTTTGGGAGTCTTTCACTTCCTTCCTCTTTCTAGCCTCTAACTTACTTTGTTTTCTTTTAGTCTTGAACTGTAACCGGGACATTCTGGAACATAGATTTATTCATCTTGACCTCCGCTGTGATTAATCCACCCGAGACAAAGATCAACTTCTGGCAAACACTGGTTCCTCTCCCTATATCAATAATATAAATTCACCTAGTTGTTTGCAGTATCTGCTCTAGGTATGGTCAAAAAAGAAAACTCAGAGAGCAAAGATGCAAGAATTGTCCATGTATTGGGTACCATTTATGTACAGGCACTAGGTAGGCAGTACTTTTAATTAATGGACATTAATTTTACTATACCTGAAACTCTGAAATGCAAATGAGGTTCAAAAGGATGATTAACAGCTTACAGACCACATTTGTAAGGGCTGTTCTTATTCCACAACCATATGGTATAGAAGCAAAATTTTAATTCTTTTGGTGGGAGGAGGTACTAGTGTAGATTAATCAAATACACTGGCAGCTAAGATGAATGAAATGTTGGTTAATACTAAAGCCTCATTGAAACCATTAGTTCTGACCTCTTTATCAAAACTTTTACCCAGGCTGCTAACAATTAACAAAATTGATGAATCTGAGTTTCAGCCTTTCTTCTGGTCATTTGTCAATCAGTAGCATTTATTAAGAATTCACTATATACAGAAAACATTGAGCAGACTTGGAGCCTCCAAATCCTGGTAAGTGAAAACCATTTGAAGGAATATTAACAGGCTTTTTGAGACCAAGTTGTCACATTCACAAATAAGTTAGTTCAATGGTAAGAAACAAGTTCCTTTTTACAAACAACAGGCCTTCTCAGAGTCTCTCATCTTCTAACACATTGTTAATATCCACGGAGGATTTAATATTCAGCATTTCCCTTTGTTATCCTTTATTATCCAAGCATCAGTTAATATTTTCTGGAAATAGTGTCCCACAAATCTCAGTAAAAGCCATTGTCACTGCTTTCACAAAAGGAGGTTCATGTCTCTGTTGCAGAGGTTATTACAAAACTGTCAATGCTTAGAGTAAAGAAGGTCAGAGGTCACTTAATCCAGTGGTTTCCAAACCAACGTGACTATTAAGTTTTCTTTGTCATCCATTAAAAAATACAAATCTCAAAGTTTGACCTTCTCCCAGACTTAGTGATTTAGAATTTGGGTGGAAAGAACCCAGCCCTCAAGGTCCTATATTGATTCTGATGATGAGCCAGGTGTGGAAAACACTTTCCAGTTCAAATCAATCATGCCTAAATGAGGATGACATTCTTTTAAAGGATCCCTGAGCCTCATTGCTAAGGCACCACTGCTCCATAGCAGATGACCACTTCCCTGGCCTCTCCCCTCTGTGTCAGTGAAGCACCCTGAACCCACAGGCTGGCAATGGCAACCCCAACAGTAATGCTGACTGGCCTGCAAAGATGACACACGCCAATCAACCTTTCTCTCTCAGGACTTTGCTGTTGAGGTGTTCTCTCTTTTCCGCGTCCAGCACGGAAAAGGAACAGGTCTGGTTCCTGAGTGGAGGAGCTGGGGATTAAGAAATAAAAGAAAGAAAGAGACCGGATAGAAAGATAGAAACAAAGCTGGGAGCCAGGTGGGACGCCATCCTCTCTGATGGAGAGGCAGGGACCCCGGAGCCCGCGCAGCAAGTTTATTTTATATCCCCAAATACCAGGAAGTATCACCAAAACTTAGGATCAAAGGAGCTTATTTGCATTCTTGAGTAGGCCCTAGTATTCCTGGTGCTTGCCTGGATTTACATATCAAAGCCCGCTCCCCAGCACCTGGACCAAGGTAAAAAGTCAGTACTGATAACGCCCCCCACCTTCTTGGGGAGGGTGTAACCGAGACGTGGCTCTGCCAGTCGCCTCGGGCTCAGCTGACAACAATTTAAAGAAATGCCCATGTGCCTTCCCAGGCAGCCCTTTACACTTTGCCCTACAAATTACCAAGACAATGAGTTCACTGGGCCAAGGGAACTGATGATACATAGGAAAAATGCATGAGAAATTTGAACTATTATGGTTTTTGAAATTCAAAAGAGGCACAAGCTACAAAAAAACAAGCTATGAGGTTAAAAAACAAGCAAATAAAAAACAATATGCTGAATAAACGGAGAGCCTAAACCATCCCAGCATTTCTAAAACTGTGGTATGCACACAATTTGATGGCCTTGGTGGTATACTCCAGGGGAGGCCACATGCAGTCTGCCTCGCTGTTATTTATGGCCTGAAGAGACCCATGTCTCTGACGTTCATTCAGAGGTAGTGAGCGAGGGACATCTCTTAGGCTGGTTCTCAGCCTTGGCTACACTTTAGAAATACCCAGGGGCTTTCAGAATACTGATGCCCAAGCTTCACCACAAACCATTAATTTCTGGAGGTGGTTTCCAGGCATAAGTATTTGTTTGATCACCCAGGTGATTCCAAAAGGCAGCCAAAGTTGGGACCTGCTCCTGGCAGGAAAGGGGACAAGAAGAGGGACGATTGATTGTAGATTCCTTCTGCTCCATCCAAATGAAGGAGAAATGAGCCATGGGCTGAGGATGTCCTTGTAGTCGTTTTTTCCTATATTGTAAGGCCAATGTATTGCCTTTTTTTGATTTATGGTAAAAATATAATTTCCTTATGCATTCATTTTGGTAAGGTAAAAATAAAAAGTGAGTTGATTTAAAAAATTAAGTGACTAATAGAGCAGGTGATCTGAAATGACAAAAATTGTGGTGGTGGAGTATAGATGAATGCGGTTTAGCAACTTCTGAGGCAGTCAGTAGTGAGAGGGAGAGAGGAGCGAATATACTGAGTCACATTAACGGTGACTCAGGGGACAAAGATCCTGCTGCTCAGAGTTCCTAGAGCTCCTATTCTTCCTTTGTCAGCTTTTCCTTGGTCTCCACCCAGAAGGACCCAAATGACTACTGTTTCCCCAATACCCATGCCTGGGTCTCTCTATTTCTGGCAACTGAAAGAAACTTCTTAAACTGCTTCATTTCATAATGAAACTGTGCGTAGATGTGGTCATATAGTTAATAAATACAGTATTGTTGCCCTTTAGGTATGGGTCTCTATTTTAGAGCTGTAATATAGGAGCATGAAAGAATATGCAAATGTGCATTTGAAACATCTACAAAGGGCCCGCTGCTGCCCATCCCTGTCTCAGGCTACTCTGCCAATCAGTTGGCCACACTAGATCTAGGTTGACCCCCTGAATGGCACTTCTGCCCATGGTCCACACTGGGATGTCACTCTCCTGGATTAAAAAAAAAAAACTAGACAAAAGATTCTGTACAAACACCTGTCATATATGCACACACACGATACACAAAACAAACACAACATAACCAAACCGCAGCGACCCAATGGATTAGGATAATAAGTAGGGAAGAATTCATTTCGGATCCATTGGAAAGACTTCACAGAGAAGGTAAGAAACAAATAGTATTTGCAGAAAGGGTAACACAGGTTTGGTGAAAGCCAGGGGATGGGACTTCAGGTAGGGGCACAGACTTGGGATAATAAATGTATGAGCAAATGAGGAAACACTTTGCTTGTTGAAAGAAGACTGGGAGGAAGGGGCAGTCACATAAACAGGTTGGTTGGTGCCCTGGCATATAATCCATGACCCCGATTTTAAATGCGCTTTGGGAATTAATTAGGAAAAGTGTTACCATGTTAAAATGTTATTCCTTTAAAGCTAACATGTATTCAAAACTATGTTTAAGGTACAGTGCTTTCTACCTTTGACTCATTTATTCCTCCCAGCACGTCTGTGAGGTAGGGATGAACACATGCCCCAAGATACTGGGAAGGAATGGAAGGCAAAGACGCCGAGTGGTAAGTGTTAAGGTTAGGGTTTAAACACAGACCTTCAGCCCTGGACTATACTGTGAGCTGTGATTATTATTTTTCAATAGTCAAAATAGATGGGAAGCCAGCTTCAGAAAGAATGGGAAATCAATGGCCTCATTAATCCATTTTCTGGATCCTGAAATTTCTGTTTTGCAAAAGTTAATTTTTTGTCACTCAAGTTGACAACAAAAATATGCTAGAATAAAAAAATGGAAATGAGCCTAAAGGTTATGAAAACCATACTATAGGAATTGAGAGACTCTGAGGTGGTGCAATGATTAGAAATTTGTGTTTTATAAAATGTGTATTAAAACTGGAAATGTTTATTGTTTAGTTAAAAGTTAATACTTTGAATTGATATAAAGTAACTAAAACACTGGCATGAGGTGTTGTTTTTGAGCACATTCCTGAAAAACTTACAAAGGTCATCTTTGCTCCGAAAATATATAAATAAATATTTATATTTTATAGGAAAAAATGACTAAAGAATGCATGGCAATGTGTTTCCAAGTCAATCTGTCTTTTCCAAACACTTCACAACTGTGTCTCAAGGGAACTTATATCTTAGTAAAAGTTTCTGTTCTCCTTAATGACTCGGAGGGTATCTTACTTGCTGAAGCTTACAGCAGAAGAAATGGAGATTTAGTGGAAAAACACCCATGATGACAGGGAGGATGTAGGTAGGGGGTGATAACCACTTTTGTGGCTAAAGATCTGGGAGGTGAAATACCTGGGAAGGGTGTTTTAGCTTCAGCATCTATGAGTATTATTATCACTTCTACTTTCATTGGTCTATTCTGACCTCATGGATGTTGTCTAAGGTTTTAAGTTTGTAGCATGAAAAAAAAATTGTTTCTAGAAACATTTTTCAAGTCATGAATATTTCTGCTAATTTGCATGTTTGTGTCAATGAAAACACACAAAGATCCAGAATCTTTTTTTTTCTTTTGAGTGAAGGGTGCATTTTGCAGATACAGAATTTTTTTTTTAAAAAAAAAAACTAAATTTATTATTTATTATTCTTTTTTTATTATTATTTTTTAAAAATATTTTTATTGATTTCAGAGAGGAAGAGAGAGGGAGAGAGAGATAGAAACATAAATGATGAGAGCAAATCATTGATTGGCTGCCTCCTGCACGCCTCCTACTGGGGCTCGAGCCTGCAACCTGGGCATGTGCCCTTGACCGGAATTGAACCCAGGACCCTTCAGTCTGCAGGTTGATGCTCTATCCACCAAGCCAAATTGGCTAGGGCGCAGATACAGTATTTTTATTCTGCATGATAGGAACATTAAAAAAAGAAATGAAAGAAAAGAGAGAGAATAGTTCTTTGAGAGTCTATTTCACATGAATTTGAATGATCCCAAGGACCATGCCCGAATTTATCTATGGCTACTAAAAAGCCAGGGGCTTTTGGAAACCTCGATACTAATATGCCACATATAACCACAATTATATAATTACACAATATAAAAACGAGTATTTACGTAACATTACCGCTTAACCCTGGTAATTACCTGTACATGTATGTGGGCAAACAGGCAATTTCATGACGGAAGACAGCTCTGTTTGAAATTGTTTTTATGATGAAATTGTGGCAGTTCCAAAAAAAAAAACCAAAAAAAAAAAAAAAACCCACCCTAAACTAAAGAGGCACAGCTTTGATTGTTTGGCCTGGGAATAAACTTTCCAGAATGCTTTTCGAATTTGGCACAGAGTAATGTTGCAAGCCAAACAATCAAAGACAACTTGCTGAAGAAAATGTGTGTTTTAGGTTGGTTTGCAACTTTAAACAGGAGATGTTTTAACTGAGAGAACTAGATGTGTGTACAAGTGAAATCATGCTTGCCCCAACTAATAATAGGGCTATAGTAGCCAAATAAGGTCCTTTAGCATCCCTGCCTCCCAGAAACCAGTACTGGAACAAGAACAGAGAGAGGGAGGGCCAGACACCCAGAGCTCTTCTCTGAGGACATCTCCCTCATCCCTAACCCTAACAACACACCCCTGCAACACATTTAAAGGCTAGGAGTTGCACTATAGGTTGTGTAATCCATTTGCTTCATTTAGTTGAGTAAGATAGCTATTTTTCAGGAAAAGAAAAAAATAAGCTCACTAATTTAGTGAAAAATAAGCCAGATGATTAGATTAAATTGGCCTTCCGTTAGAGGACCCAGTGTTGGCTGAGGAGATAGAACCAGAGAGTGACTGAGGCGATTATATACACAATTTTCCTGACGCTCTACAATGGCTTAACATTATTAACACTGCCTAGTATAATTGATGACAGAAGTCAAACCAAAGGGCAATACATTGATTAAGGCAAAACCCCCCAGAAAACATTGATGGTGATTATATCTAAGAAAGAACTCGTTCAGTAGAAAGACAGAAAAATATTTTTTTCCTGATTTATTTTGCTTTTTGTAAGTAACCCTCCTCTTAAAATCTGGCTCAAGCTTTAATTCCATATGCTTTTTCTCTTTGTTCCTAAACTTGTGGAAGAGATGGACTGCTCTACCTGTAGCTCTCAATAGAGATCAATACACAGTTTCAAAGAAAAAAAAATTCATTTGTCTAATAGAGATGAACTCTTCACTTATATGTATCTTTGCCCTCTGATCTGTCACTGTCCTGCTAGTTTCTTAGAATTTCTCAGCTGAAAACTGCATAATAATTGATATTTATTTCAATGAGACTATTTCTCTGTAATGAATGATGGAGAAGTGAAGATAAGCTAAGTATACTAAACAGCAGATAAATCAAGTTAAATTTGAGTAAAGAGAAGTTTATAAAATTGACATTCTCCCCCAAACTAGCCTTTGAATTGCCAAAAAGACACAAATACAAACATCACGTAGAGTGGATTACCAACACTGAGTGTCAGTGCTTTCCAGCTGTTTAGGTGTGTGGCAATGAAATGACCCATGGACAAGAAAAATACACACGCTGGTTCTGCAATGTGCACTAAATAATCTGGAGCAGGGCGGCACACGGGCCCTAACACTTGTGTGCTCACAGAGGGATTCCACGGAAAGGGGGTTAAGGAGGCTCAGGCAGACAGACTGATCTTTTGGAAAAAGGAAAAAAATGAATGAGGTTTGAAATTCTCCAGATACAGCACACGAACACTATTTCTCTCTCTCCCCCTCCGCCCAGGAACAAAAACCAAATAAAGTAATCTTTGTCTTACTAATAAAAGCCTAGAAAAATACAACCACACAAAAACAGGGGTACATTCTAGGAAGACCAGGAATACCAACAAAAAGCTTACCCGAGACCTTAAGATTTAAGAACTACTTAGTTTTACCTTTGTTATTGGAAAATTAATTACTTTAAAATTATTTTAAAGAAAAACTAATGCCTGTTTAAGAGGTTCTCATGTGAAGGCAACATTGTCATGTTGCCAGGTTGAACATGTTGGAAGATCTAACGTTTACTTTTTCCAATGCCATAAATCATTGTTTTCCAAAGTTTTGCATTATGTTGACAACCTTTTTGGCCAGGTTTGACTTTGTAAAATTGATGTTTAGTAGTGATGTATAAGTCTGGAGAAAAATCAAATTAGATTAACAGAATTCATTACACATTAATAACCTTGACTTGTTTGCCTCAGTACTTTATAGCTTTCAAAAGATGTCACATTTGGTTAACTTTTTTGATGCTGCAAAAATTCTGTTATATTGGAGAAGGTGCTAACTGGCTTTCCTCCGTTCTCTCAGATTACTTCTTCGAGTCCAGTGGCCTGTGGTTGGATGTTTGGGACACAGAAGGCAGCATGGGCCTTCCAAGCCACCAGGTCAGACTGACATTAGTCATTTGAGTCCACTATAGTTACAGTCCGGTCACCAGACCTGTGGAGTGAGGACCCTGGAAGCAGTGTGAGCTTAGATTCGGTGGGTGCTGCTTAGAACCTAGCCAGAGAAATATAGATCCTCGGAGGCCAGGGGAGTCAGTATGAGACATACAATGTGAAATAGAGAAAGACTGTGAGCAGGTCAGAATGGAGAGAATAAATCTGAACACTTGCCTGATCCCGCTCAACTTGCTTTCTGCTAAGATAATGGCTCAGCTGTACACAGTATTTTATTTTTACAAAATAATATTTACGATTCTCTTTTAATGATTTAGAGTACTGTCCAATTCCCTTGAAATGAGATTTCCTCAAGGAAATGCTTGAGGAGTCCATCTTATTATAATCATTTAAGCCATGAACTATATTTTGCCTGATAAATTCAAAGTATGGTTTATTGACTAACTTTGAAATTGTCTCATCTCAGAAAGGTCAAGAGGGTGGTTCTGAAATCAAATTGCCTTGTATTAGAATCTCAGAGATGCCACTTACTAATTGAGTGGTTTTGGGTAAATTACATTAGTTCCCTCTTCTGAAAAAAAAAAAAAGAAAGAAAATGATAAAAAAAGAATGCCTACTTCATAGTGCTTTTGTGAGGATTAAATAAAATAATCTACATAAGCATTTAATGAGTGCATTACAATCTGAGCTGTTTTTGGAGAGGTTTTTTTGAGACAAAGCAGAATTTTCTATGGGACCACATCCTAATCACATGAGCCCCAGGCCAACATGACTCTACTTCCTCTCTCTATATGTGATTTGCCTATTCTGGACCTTTTGTGTAAATGTCATCATATACTATAGGGCCTCTTGGACCTGGTTTCTTTCACTGTGAATAATGTTTTCAAGGCCATCCATGTTGTAGCAGGTATTAATGGATATACTGAATTTTTAAAATAATTTATCAGTTGATGAACATTTGGACCCTGTATATTATACACAGTGCAGCTGTAAATATTCACATACAAATTTTTGTGTAAGTACATATTACCAATTTTGTTGTGTGTATACCTGTGTGTAGGATTGCTGAGTCATATAGTAACTCTGTTTTTAACATTTTAGGAAATGCCAATCTACTTCCCAAAGTGGTTGTACCATTTTACATTTCTACTAGCAGTGTATAAGTAAGTATTCCAGCTTCTTCATATCCTCACTAACACTGTTACTGTCCTTTAAAAATTTATATAACTATCCTATTGAGTGTGAAATAGTGTTGAATTGTGGTTTTAATTTGCATTTCCTTATGACTAATGATGTTGATCATCTCGGCATGTGCTTATTGGCCATTTGTATATCTTCTTTGGAGAAATGTCTATTAAAATCCTTTGTTTACTTAATAATGGGTTATTTGTCTCTTTATTATTGAGTTGAAAGGATTATTTATATATTCTACATACTATATCCTTATCAGATATATTATTTGGAAATATTTTCTCCTATATCTTCTTTGGAGAAATGTCTATCCAAATCTTTGACCATTTAAAAATATTTTATTATTGAGTTGTAAGGATCCTTCATATATTCTCTATATTAGATCCTTATTAGATATTCAAGAAGCCTGATGCACAAAAACTCGTGCAAGAGTAGGCCTTCCTCCCCCGGCTGCTGGGAGGCAACCAGGACCCAGGCTGGCTTCCCTTGGGCCACCTACAGGCACCTGGGACCCGGGATGGCTTCCCTCCACCCTGGCTACATCAGGAAGGACATCCGGAATGATGTCTGGAAGACGTCTGGTCTAATTAGCTTAGTACCCTTTTATTATTACAGATTATTTGGAAGTATGTCCTCGCATTCTAAGAGTTGTTCTAATTTGTTGGTAGTGTCAATTGAAGCATAAACATGCTTGATTTTGACAAAATCTAATTTATCTATTTTTTAAAAGTATCATATCTAAGATGTTAGTGCCTAATCCAAGGTCACAAAGATTTACATGTGTGATTTCTCCTAAAGATTTTACAGTTTTCACTATTACATTTAAATATTTTTTAAATATATATTTTTGTTGATTTCAGAGAGGAAGGGAGAGGGAGAGAGAGATAGAAACACCAATGATGAGACAGAATCATTGATTGTCTGCCTCCTGCATGCCCCACACTGGGGACCAAGCCTGCAACCTGGGCATGTGTCCTGACAGGGAATCAAACCATGACCTCCTAATTCATAGGTCGATGCTCAACCATTGAGTCATACTGGCCAGGCTGCATTCAGATATTTTATCTATTTTGAGTTAATTTTTATATATTGTGTAAGGCAGGAATCCAACTTCATTCTTTTTCATGTGGATATTTAGTTGTCTTTACCTATTTGTTAAAAAGACTATTCTTTCTCCCTTGAATTGTCTTGCCTTCTCTAAAATTAATTGACCATAAATGTATGGGTTTATTGCTAAATCAAATTCATTTTGAGTGAATGTCTGTGTATTGTGTGGGATAAGAATCTAAGCTCATCTTTCTGCATGTGACTATCCAAATGCCCTAATGCCATTTATTAAAAAGACTATTCCTTCCCTATTGAAACTGTTTTGGCTCTTTTATAAAAAATTAATTGACCATAAGGAGAAAGTTTTTCTTCCTGAACTCTGAATTCAATTCCATTGATCTCTGTCTATTTTTATGAGTTGGTTTATTTGTTAAATTTGTCAATAGGGATGCATGGTGAGAGAGCATGTTCTGCTTATACAGGTCATTCTATGTCACCCTTTCTCCTAATGAAAATAAGGTAAAATAAGGCAGAAGTTAAACTAAAACAAAAAAAGTAAAGTAAGGCACAAGTTAAGCTAACTGATGGACTACTGGATGAGAAGACCTGGAATTTACAAAAACTAAAATTGCATTTTAACCAGCAGAGTGTAAGATAATGGGGCTGGCTGGCCTAGTTGGTAGCTTCCCATCTTTGCTATATGGAGAAAGAAGATTGATAAGAAACACTGCAATAAATAAAAGGTGCAAGGGCAGGAGTTGAGGAAGGTGCTGTATCAGTACTGATAGTAGCTTGTGTCACAAGCTACATCCCTGAAATTGATTTTTCTCCCACAAAATGCATCTTATTCCCTGGGCAGTAGTCTCAATTAAAGAGCAGGGAAAAGGAAAGAATTGTTGACAGAATTCTACATGCAGTCATGGTAGCCAGTGTCCTGGGGAGGAGGACTCACGGAACATTACCATTCTTGATGCAATGCACATGTTGTACTCAGGAAGAAATGCAGAGAAAACCCTTGACAGTCAAAATAGGATTTGCATATGCTGGTTTAGGTGATGGACAGCAGAGGCTCCTGTACCTGCCTCAGGCATTTAGCTGTGCTTGGGGTCAGCCTTCAGGAATTCAGCCTATGGGATGTGGGAGGCTTAAAAAATGTCAAGCTGAAGGAAATGCATCAGGAGCAATGCCCACACCCTCTCTCCGACAGATCTCTTCTGATGCAGCAAATGTTGGGAGAAACCACTATAGAAAAGATGAGAACTAGTCTTCATTTGTTCCAGTCCTGCTTACATTTCTAGTCATCTTATTGAACACTGTGACACAAAGAGAGGATAAACATACTAGGAAATGTCAGAGTTGAAACTAGAAACATGTTAGTTCAGTAACAAAAAACAATGAGTAAACAGGAGGTTCATTCTATACTCTGAAGGACCAGATGATGTCATTGGCTCCATACAGAGCAGGAGAGATCTCAAACGTCTTGTGACTAGTTCATAAACTTTACCTATCTACTTTGAAAACATTTAAAAAACAAAACAACTTAAACTATTAGAGGCAGAAGAGTGGAGTGCTTAAGAGAACTGGCCATAGGGCAAGACGCCCGGAATAAGATTTCCAGATCTGCCCCTTACTACTAGCTCTGAACTTGGGCAAGGAATTCAATCTCTCTCAGCCTTGGAAGCCTCTTCTGTAAAAAAGGGTAAACATCTTAACTATCTCATAGAGCTGTAGCTAAGTTTAAATGGGTCACTATGTGGAAGGCCCTTATGAATACTTGAAACTTATTAATATGTAGGCACTTGCTATTATAACACCATTTATTTCTTTTGTCATATATTCTTTTCAATTCCAACTGAAAAAGTAGGAGGTTATCTAAAGCTTAAAAATATGAGTTCATTCCACTTTTGAAGTAAGGCTAGTGTAAAATGTATTTTCAATATTATTTGATGAGAAATAGTAAGAAATCTAATTTGATGTTTAATGGAGTACTAAAAGTGTTAATTACATGGTGTTCTTGATTCATAGTGAAATCAGCACTTCTGAGGAGAAGGGTAAAAAACATATTAAAAGCCCTTCAAAATGAAAAATACTTCTATAATTATGGAGGTAATAAATATATATTACGTTTGAATTTTCACATATAAATGACTATGTTTTTATATAAAGTAGCTTCTACTCAGAAAGTGGGACAGGGAAAGTCAAGTCTACATTATTTTTATAATACGTGTTACTGAAAAGAAGTACAGAAGAATGTTTGAAAATTTGATAGCCTATGAAAGATCCTTTTTGTGAAATGACAAATCCTTTCTGTAATGAGAATTACCTTGCTAATTTAATTTGTATATACACACAAGTGTTTAGAATTTAAAGTAAAATCACGAATATCTGTATAAATGGAGGGTAACATGTAATTTCTAGATGCACTGGTATCTCCAGGTTGTTAGGAGAATCAATGTCTCTTTTTGTGGGGGTTATTAAAGCCTTAGGGCATGCCATAGGAGAAATAGATCCCTTCCCAGGCTCTGGCCAAGGTTAAGGTCAAGGTATAGCATGGGGCTGCTTAATGTGACCTATGGAACTCAGATGAAAGAAATCTTATTCCCTTTTATGCAGAATAGAGATAGGTTGCCAATAGCTCCTTCACAAGATGATTCCATTTCATTCAAGTGAATGCTTTAACCACAACTGAGATCTTCACAAATTCCCATCACAGTTTAACGGTACATGGAGTTCAGTCTTCCCTTTTTCTATTCAGTTCTTGTCTCTTATTTCTTGTCCTATCCAAACCTATGGAACTTTGTTTTTGTTTTTTAATATTTTTATTGATTTCAGAGAGGAAGGGAGAGGGAGAGAGATATAGAAACATAAATGATGAGAGAGAATCATTGTTTGGCTGCCTCCTGCACGCCCCCTACTGGGGATCAAGCCTTCAACCCAGGCATGTGCCCTGACAGGGAATCACACTGGGACCTTCAATCCACAGGCTGATGCTCTATCCACTGAACCAAACTGGCTAGGGTTGGAACTTTGTGTTTAATGTGCTTCCTAAGGTAATTCTAGCCTCCCTGCTTTCCTTCTCCGTTCCTCACCATCCCCCTGTTTCTTCCAGAAAGTCAGTTTCTATTGACCAACCTCCTCAACCTGGATGCTATAGTTTCTGCAGCCATCCTGTCAAGAGTTTTATGGTTTGTTTGCACCCATGGTATGTAATGCTACCCTGTTCATTGTGGTTGCCAAGCAATGGCATGTCGTTAACCCCCAAGGGAATTCCTAAATTCCCAAACACACTCATCCAAGGTCACCCTCCAGACATCTGTCTTCCTTTCTGACCTGCTGCCGATAAGCAACAGCTGTTGGGCCATACTTAGCTCGGATCATACCCACTGTCTACTGCAATTATTATACCCCAAGAAATCCTATGCTTCCTACAAGGTGATATCATTGTTCTGAGATGTTAACCCCACCAGCTGGGTCTATTGGTGGGCGGAATAATTCCCCTTGAGGAGTGCTGTTACGGCTCCCTGGAATGCTGTCATCTGGAAAGACTATGTACAACCAATAAGTAAACACTTTACTCCACAAAGTCCTGGGGTCACCCTTGCCTACAGTACCCATAACAGTTCACAGCTGTCCTTCCAACAGCTCTCCAAGGCCAGGCCCAAGGGAATGAATTTCAAAACTCTTGTTTGATAAGCAGTCCCCACCTCAAGCTCTATTCTTGTCAATCAATGTCTTGGGCCAGGGGAGGGGGACCTTTTTTTCTGCCAAGGGCCATTTGGATATTTATAACATCATTCAAGAACCATACAAAATTATCAATTTAAAAATTAGCCTGCTATATTTGGTCAAACATTTAATTAACTCACTCCTAATGCCTTGGCAGGGCCAGACCAAATGATTCTGCAGACCTTATACAGCCCACAGGCTGGACATTCCCCACCCCTGTCTTAGGCAAATAGATGATTAGTTTAGTAATGCTCCCTACATTCCTTGCCTCATGTCTACTTTTGCTCACACTCTGTTCACCTGTGTAGCATCCTCTCCCTCAATCCCCCCCTTGCCTCAGTCTAGTCATCCTTCAAAATCAAGCTCATGTCTCACCACCTTTTGTGGAACTTGCCCCCAACTCATCCAGCCCTGTGAGATTTATCCCCCTCTCAGTTTTGCGTAGTACTTTCTTTTCCTACCACTGATTTGACAATCATCATACTTTTCTATAACATTTCAATATTTTAAAGTTGGAAGGGACTTTAAATGATAATGTATCTGTTTCCTCTTTTGTATAAGTGACAAACTGAGGCCCAGAGAATCCGAGTGATTTTTGCAAGGGCCCAACCTCCCTTCCTATGAATCTGAGGGGATCTGAGGCTCTGCTCTTTCATGACTGAGGTCTTGACATTGAAGAATAAGCACTGGCCTCCAACTTCAAAATACAGAGAAAAGGAAGCCTGAGTTCTGGAGCCAGAAAGGCCCGGGAAGACCAAAGATTCAATTCCAAGGGCATAGGCCAAGACAGCAGTGAGCCACCAAATAACGGGTTAATCAAAGGAAGTAATCACATTTGAGCGACTAAATTTAAAAGTTGGGGCAGGAAACATATCTTCTAGCTATGGTATCCAAGGACATCAGGAACCTTTTAAAAATAATGAAAAAATGAGATCTTAGAGAAGAAGCTACTAGAAATTGCATATCAGTTCATTCATAAGATTGACATAGTGGCAGTGTGTGTGTGTGTGTGTGTGTGTGTGTGTGTGCGCACATGAGATTTGTCTTTTCCTGTACTTGATTGTGACTTTCTTGAGGGCCATGACTATCTTTGCCATACTAGCATCTGGAGTTCCTAGCTGTGTGTCATTCATGGTAGGCACACGATAAAAGTTGGTTGTCTAAGATGGTGAGCTTCATCTGGTCCTTAGGAAACTTTCTCAAGCAGCTCTGCAAGTCTCAAAGTAATAAGATGAGGGCCTTAATAGTTGTGAACTCCCCTAGGACGTCCCTTCTACCTTTGAGTGTTCCAGCTATTGCTACATTCCCTGCAGTTGCTCTTAGAATGCCACACTCAAGCACCCAGTTTACAGGCAAAATCTTCTGACTACAAAGGTGACATCCCTGAGGTGCCAGAGGGCAGTCAGCCCAAAGGACATCTGAACATCAAGGTCTCTCAATGGTCTTTGGAAATTCCATCTGGCATGGTGGTTGGCTGGCAAGAGAATGGACATGCTCTGCTTAGCAGACTTTCTGGGACAGGCTCATGTTGGATTTAACGTAACTGGTGCAGACAAGTTAGCTATAGTTTGAAATTTTTAAAGACCATTTGCAATTACCATGCCAGAGCCATTCAGAGTGACTGATGTTGCAACTTTCAGAGTAGGCCTGCCTGAAGTCATTGTCGTCACCTCTCTCACTCCCGGAACCCTCCTCCTTTCCTCCAGTTCTGCACCTGTTGGTCCCCAGCACACACTCCTGTCGCTGCCTAGCCAGAGCCTGCCTCGGTGGCATTCTCACCTCAGACTCATTTATTCTCCTGCCAGACCTCGCCTTCTCCCAGGCTAAAATCCAACGACAAAAATGCTTTGAATTGAGTGGGAAACATAAGCTGTCTGCTGCTCAGGAAGGCGCAGCAGGACCAGACCTGTCCTGAGACTAAGTGAACTTGACTATGAAGGGAAAAGTGAAATGTTAGCACTCACACCTCCTTCAGAAAGTATGCACTAGAAGACATTCCTGTTCTGAAACACCAAAAGGGTGGAAATGGATCGTTAGGGAAATCTGATAGGCATGAGAAAGCACTGGCTCGGCCCCCTGACCTCTGCTGTTCTGGTCTCCCTCAGACCCCAGGAAGTGGTGTGACTCCAGCCAATTGTCACTTATCCACGGTGATTGGTCAGGGGGAGCATGGCTAATGGAGGTCCTTTGTGAGTTCTCAAGCTTTTTACTAGAGCTGCTAAGTGGCCAGGTGAAAGTCTCCCCAGCCCACCCTCTGTTGAGGTGCTAACTGAACTGGGATAAAGGTCCCAGCTCAGGTCCAAGGACACAAAATTAATGAAAAGAAACAATGAAAGATTCCTCAGACTAAAGAGAATCCCAGCTTCCTGGGAAAGGCTATGACAACTGAAAATAGGAGGAGCTGTATCTGCCAGGAGAAAATCACCTCATTTTAGGATTTAGATGTTTTAAATCTAGCCTTTATGCACCCTGGGGAGCTCCAACTTCTGCTCCAAAGGGCAGAAATACTCTTTCCCTACTCCTGAATCACAGTTAAATTCCTTTTTTTGGATATAATAGGTGTTGATGGTAGAAGAGGAGGAAAAGTATTCATTTATATAATGTAAGGAGTCAGGAGGGAAAGTTGAGCCTATGAATGGCATTTGAGCTGAGACCCATGAGGAAATGGCACCCTAATGTATGGTTGGTTTTGGTGCTTGCCAGGGCTGGTGAGCAGCAGATGCCCCTGGAGTCCCCTGTCAGCTGTTGGCATCAGTGCATGAAAATGCTCAAAAGAAATCAATGAATCCTTTGTATCTGTGTTCGATTTATAGAGTCCTCGGCTGTTATCATAGTGTGAGGTCCTCAGAGATTACTAGTCTTACAAACCCTCTCCCAACCCTCTTAATTGTAGATGCTTTTCACAGGCAAACAGTGTGCTTAGTTTTAATGGCTGGAAAGATTTTGCTTCTCTCACAGCTGCCTCTTCCTAAATTTGCAGAAGAGCCGACTTGGTGGGGGACCAAATGATGTCATATTAGTCATGGCATCATTTTTCAACTGCTGAAAAAGAACTCCCTCCACCTGCAAAAATAAAATTGATATCATCCTCCATACGTTTTTATATCATGTCTTAGGAAAGAGGATCTACCACCCAAACTCTTGACTGGCCATCACTTTATCCTGTGGTTGAAAAATGATGCTATGACTAAAGGGCTAAGTTTCCCATTAGAGACTAAGATTTAAGGAGAGAACAGATTGATGGGAAAATACCACATAAATGCACTTTTCATGCACCTTTCCCAAAGAGCAACGGCATTTTTTAATGTAAGATGCTGCAAATAATGACACTTAAAATTCCTTTAGATCTCGATCAGTTTTTAAAGTTCCAAAAAGAATTTCTCCAAATATGAAATATCGCCAGTGTTTATTTCACTAATCTTTTCCATATTATGTAAGTACACGAGGACAGGAATTTTAAATGCTGTCTATTATGTCAGCCACAAATTGATAATTATTTTAATACATTGACAATAATCCTGCATTTCATCTTGTTGATGTTAAATAGTCCTTGTGGTTACAATGAATGTATATAAAATGTAAAATATAAAACGTAAAAACTTCTCTTGTTTCCTTGAGTTCCATTTATTATAACATGGTAGGAGAGAAGGAGAAGAAATACAGCCTTTCTTGGGACCTACATTCTTTTCCAGTTGTAAGTTAAACAGGGGCAAGTGACATCCAAGAGCAAGCAATATCATAATTAGGTGCAGATTGGCTACCTCACTGTGGAAAATTAGCTAGATGTGGCAAACTTAAGAAAGATAGTGGAACAAAATGTCAGAGTACTGATAAATAGATACTTTTCATTGTTCACATGCAGATTGGTGGGTAAAAAGACCTTTGAAATTTCACATAAACAGTATTCTCAAGTCTAAAGAAATTATGAAACCTGGGTTAGAAGGAGTAGGCAATGCATATTCTAGGCAGCCTATGGACACTGGTTAAAGCTCACAACCAACACTACCAGGATTTCACCAAGTTCACAACAAATTTTCAAGATTGAGTTCTTTTAAAAATGCACAAAAGCCTTTTAATTAGACATTTTAGATCTTGGACTCAATCGAGAACAAGTTAAAATTTATAATTCATGGTAAATCCCAGATTTAAACCAGTTTGTAGAATAATTTTGGAAAATAAGTCACTGTTCTCTCTCTCTCTCTCTCTCTCTCTCTCTCTCTCTCTCTCTCTCTCTCTCTCTCTCCCCTCTCTCGTTGTTTATATATTTGCTTGTTTGCTCCTAAATTACTCTAATTATCCTTAAATAAATTCCTTTTATAGTGTCCATATTGCCATCCCCTTGGCTGGGCAAAAACTTTAAAAAAACCCTAAATTTCCTTTACAACCTTATCTGTGAGTGAAAATCAGTTCATTCAAGGTACAGTAGAGTCAGAATAATTTCATTGTCAGAGAAAACAACAGATAAAAAAACAGTTATGTCCACAAACACAGCCAATTGGTTTCATACTTTGGGGGTAATGCTATGATATCATGGGAAAAAGCAACAGTGTTATTAAAATTACTCATGCTTTTTCTGGGTTGTGAAAAGAGTAGAAAAGATCCAACTTTGTTAAATGAAGATACAAAGCAATTCTTTCAGAGTATGCTTAATGTTTGGGCAGTAAAGAGAAGGTAGAGCCGTTGGGATCGCTCCTTCCCACGTGTGCAAAGTATGTGCTCCTGTCTCCTTCCCTTGCTGTGGTTCCTACCCGACTTCTTAGCCTCCCACATGCCCAATCTTTCCTAAATTCCTTGTCACTATTAAAACTTGCCTGCCCTAGTTCTTCTTCTCTCAGGGTCTCAGAGAATTGAAGTTGTACCTCTCATACTGCAGCACCAATACCTTCTGGAGGTTTGCAGGTTTGGTTAGAAGGCACTAGAGCTTAGATGACAATGTGCATTTGGGACTTCCCCTTTTCTATGTTTTTGAGGGCAAAGATCCTTTCTAAAAAAACATCTAAACAGTATTGATAAATTCAATTGGTTACAATAAAGTCCTGCAGATGTGAGGGCTATTTATTGTACTTCCAAAGTGACTTTCCCAACCTATACCCTGATCCACTTGCAGAAGATTTCCTCATTTAACTTCCAGGAGGAAATTGATTTCATTTACTTGGGGCAGTCCTCACAGTGATTCCCCTGACCCCGCTCCCCCGACCACAACCACTTCCCTAAGAACTGACAATTAGAAGTATGTTAAGAATGAAATTAAAATATGGGCTATGGCAAGTAAAATATTCAAGGTTAATATGCTTTTTTTTTTTTTTTTTATTAATGAGGAGATTAAAATACCAACCATAGTTTGGACTAGATAACCTTTAAGATCTTTTAAATTCTGACTATGATTCTAAGGTATTATTTTTTTCCCAAGCACAAATTCTTGTTTAATAATTTCAGATATCATAGATAATAAAATCACACTAGACAAGGCCTTAGGGCAAATAATTCAAAATCTTCTTATTTTGCAGAAAACGTAATTGAATACCTGAAGTTCCACAGCTAGTAATTCAGCCTGGATATATTTATGCTGTCTCACACATTCCATCCTGCCTCTAGATATCTTTAGAGAAGCTTTTGAGAAGTTAAACATTTGACATCTATTTTTTAATGGTTATTGTTACATTTTTAGCATACCTACTTGACATAAGTTTATTACAGCTGCATTCCACTCCTCCTTTCTGAGATTGGTCTTTCTTGTTCTGAAATGTATTTCTTAGTATTTGTTTGTTTGTTGTTTTAGTGAGGATCTGTCTATGAGTGATGAATATTCTTAGTGCTTATCTAAAATGTCTTTATTTCATCCTCATAAGTGAGTGATAATTTCTTTGGGCTTAATATCTAAATTAAAAAGATGATTACATTGTCTTTTTTATGTAAAGTCTGCTATCAATCAAAAGGACACTACCTTTTTAGGTATTCACCATTTCTCTTTGTCTTCTTTTCCAACACTGGATCATGCTTATCCATTATTTTTTTTTACTATTGCATTCCCCAAATTCTTGGCCCTTTTGGAAATCTTCTTAAACATATATTGAATTTTATCATTCTATTCTTCATGTTTATTAGTCTCTTTTTTATTTTTCATATATATTTTTTCTCTGTGCTATTTATTCTGTGTAATTTTGTAAGAACTATCATCTAGTTCACTAATTCTCTCTTTGGTCATCTCTAATTTGCCTTTGTACTCATTTTATAAATTGTTAATTTTAATGACTATATACCTTAAATTAAAAAAAATTTATTTGGATCTATTTCAAATTTGCCTATTTATTTTACATATAGACTTATTCTTTTATCATGGGTACTATTTATTTTTTACTTTGATTATCATTAAAACACTAGAGGCCTGGTGCATGGATTCGTGCACTGGTGGGGTCCTTCAGCCTGGCCTATGCCCTCTTGCAATCTGGGACCCCTCAGGGGATGTCAGAGAGCCAATTTTGGCCTGATCCCCACAGGCCAGGCCGACGGACCCCACTGGTGCATGAATCTGTGCACCGGGCCTCTAGTATGCATATAAGATCTTTGGTTAATCTCTTCCCACCCTTCCTCCTCCCCCCTTCCCTCTGAGATTCATCAGTCTGTTCCATGTTTCCATGCCTATGTGTTGAACATCTGCCCCTGGTAGGCTGGTAGCTTAGGCTTTTATATATATAGACTAGAGTCCCGGTCTATATATAAGGATCGGGCCTAAACCGGCAGTCAGACATCCCTCTCACAATCCAGGACTGCTGGCTCCTAACTGCTCGCCTGCTTGCCTGATTGCCCCTAACCACTCTACCTGCCTGCCTCATTGCCCCTAACCATTTGCCTGCCTGCCTATCATCCCTAACCACCTCTGCCTGCTTGCCTGATCACCCTTAACCCCTCTGCCTGCCTGCCTGATCGCCCCTAAGCACTTGCCTGCCTGCCTGATTGCCCCAACCACTCGCCTGCCTGCCTGATAGCTCCTAACTGCTCGCCTGCCTGCCTGATCACCTTTAGGGGGGATCGGGCCTAAGCCAGCAGTCAGACATCCCTCTCGCAGTCCGGGGCTCTTGAAGTCTGGGACCCCTTACTCCTTACTGCCTGCCTGCAGCAGAGGTGGGAGAGGCTCTCGCCACCACCGCTACACCAGTTGTGTGCCCAGCTTCTGGCTAAGCAGCACTCCCCCTGTGGGAGCATACCGACTACCAGGGGCCAGCTCCTGCATTGAGCATTTGCCCCCTGGTGGTCAGTGGGCATCATAGTGACTGGTCATTCTGCAGTTCAGTCGATTTGCATATTAAAGTTTTATTACAGAGGATGCTAATTATACCTCAGAAATTAACATCTTCCTGCAGTTTATTTTTATTATGAGCTCTTGTGCATTCTGTCTCTCATAAATTTGTGAGAGTCCCATACATTGGGTTGTGTGAATGTCTCTAGAAATTGGTTTCATATTTTCTTTTACTTGGAGCCTGATAGTTTAATACTTTATATTAATTTCTTTTATATTTAATTTTATATTACTTCTTTTAACTTATATCTATGTTAATTACTTGTCTTAGGACTCTGTACAGTTAGGTAGTTTCATCTCAAATTCTCAAGCTTCACTGAATGCTGCCCTTTGGCTTCTTGTAAGTACCATTTTATTTCTTCTTCAGAGTCCCAGATGGGTGACATTTTTGCTGACTATCTGGAAGTGAACGAGCTTTTCTATTTCCCTTCTCATGATCTCAACAGCTTTTAGTTTTGTGCAGGGGGCTTAATTCCAGCTCCCTCACTTTCTTGGGCTCAAGATTCCATCTATTATTCTTTGGAGCTTGTTATCCTACCCTCTACCCCCTTCAATGTGTAGGGCCAATTTCTGTGACTAAAACCCTCATTTGAATTTATTATTTTTTCTGGCACCCAGGAGATTTTTATTTTACTTTTTGAAAATAGAATTCAGCAATAAAGTGGTAATCTATATCAGTGTTGTCAAACATCCTAATGCATTTAAAAGAAATGTTCTACAGGTCCAATCCATACCTTTCTCAATCTATTTTAATTGTGATTCTGAGATAATATGTTGAAGTTCAATTTCTCAGAGCTTAAGAAAATGAAGGGACTTCAATTACCAACTGGCTCAATCACCTCGTCAGTTCTTTCATTATTAATTCTTAAACACCACCAATAACATAATATCTAAGAAAATAGCACTTTATGTATTTAACTGTAGTCAGTTTCTCCATGGAGGACCAAAAATTTTGTGAAGTTTTTTTTTTGTTTGAGTCAGATTTTGAAATAGATACTCTCACCAGGCAGAAAAGGAGTATGCTTGGCATAGGGAGGAAGATGGATAAAGTCATGAACATCAAAGAGTGTAGCAAGATCAGAGAGCTGCAAGTAGTTTTGTAGACAAAAGTATAAGATGAGTATAAGGATAGAGAAAGATGGAAGCATTGAGAATTGTAGCCAGAGACATGAGTAAAAATCAAATGATGGTGGTTCTTTATATCAAACTAAGGAATTTAAACCTTGTTCCTATGGTAAACAGAGTTTTAACCTTATCAGCTTTGTACTTTAGAAATATTTATCTTAAAGAGCATGGTGGGAAATAGTCAGAAAGGGAATAAAGCTGGAGGTAGAAAACCAATTGGGAATTCATTCAAGATTAGGAGAAACCAAAATAAGCAAGGAATAATAGGAAGAGGAAAATAGACACATACAACAGGTATTAAAGAGCAAGAATTGGTCAGAATTATTTATGTTTGAACTAGAGGCCCAGTGCACGAAATCGTGCACAGGTGGGATTCCTCGGCCTGGCCAGCGATTGGGCCGTCTTGCCCAGACTCGATCGGGGCTGATCGGGGCCTGCTCGGGGGAGGGACCGTGGGAGGTTGCTGCCGAGGGAGGTTGGCTGTGAGAGTGCACTGACCACCAGGGGGCAGCTCCTGCATTGAGCGTCTGCCCCCTGGTGGTCAGTGCATGTCATAGTGACTGGTCGACAGGTCATAACGGTCACATAGGCTTTTATATATATAAATGGTGCCATCCACCCTGACTTGAAATAGAAAAACAGATTTGGAGACATGATAATTTGTGCAATTAGATACGTTGATATTTTTTTTATTATTCTTTATTGTTGAGATTATTACAGATGCCCGTCTTTTATCCCCCCACAGCTCCCCTCCACCCAGTTCGTACCCCACCCCAGGCCCTTGCCACCCTATTGTCTGTGTCCATAGATACTGCATACATGCATATAAGATCTTTGTCTAATCTCTTCCCGCACCCCCACACCTCCTTCCCTCTGAGAATCGTTAGTCTGTTCCATTTCCATGCCCCTGATTCTATCCCATTCACCAGTTTATTTTGTTATTCAGATTTTTTACTCACTTGATTTTTAGATTCACTTGTTGATAGATATGTATTTGTTGTCACTTTGTTGTTCATAATTTTTATCTTTACCTTTTTCTTCTTCTTCCTCTTCTTAAAGAATACCCTTCAGCATTTCATATAATACTGGTTTGGCGGTGATGAACTCCTTTAGCTTTTTCTTGTCTGTGAAGCTCTTTATCTGACCTTCAATTCTGAATGATAGCTTTGCTGAGTAGAGTATTCTTGGTTGTAGGTTCTTGCTATTCATCACTTTGAATATTTCTTGCCACTTCTGTCTGGCCTGCATAGTTTCTGTTGAGAAATCAGCTGACAGTCATATGGGTACTCCCTTGTAGGTAACTAACTGTTTTTCTCTTGCTGCTTTTAAGATTCTCTCTTTGTCTTTTGCCCTTGGCATTTTAATTATGATGTGTCTTGGTGTGATCCTCTTTGGATTCCTCTTGTTTGGGGTTCTCTGCACTTCCTGGACTTGTAAGTCTATTTCTTTCACTAGGTAGGGGAAGTTTTCTGTCATTATTTCTTCAAATAGGTTTTCAATATTTTGCTCTCTCTCTTCTTCTGTCAACCCTCATAATTTGGATGTTGGCACACTTGAAGTTGTCCCAGAGGCTCCTTACACAATCTTCATATTTTGGATTCTTTTTTCTTTTTGCTCTTCTGGTTGGGTGTTTTTTGCTTCCTCGTGTTTCAAATCATTGATTTGATTCTCAGGATCCTCTAGTCTGCTGTTGAATCCCTGTATATTATTCTTTATTTTAGTCAGTGTATGCTTAATTTCTGACAAGTCCTTTTCAAGTTTTTTGTTGTTGTTTTTTTTGTTTGTTTGTTTGTTTGTTTTTTGGCATTCTCACTAAGATCCTTGAAGTTCTCACTAAGTTCCTTGGAGGTTTCTAGAAGATTCTTGAGTAACCTTATAACCATGGTTTTGAACTCTATATCCAGTAGTTTGCTTTCTTCCATTTCTTTCATTTGTGACATGTTTCTTTGTCTCCACATTTTGGCTGCTTCCCTGTGTTTGTTTCTATGTATTGGGCAGCTGCTAAGTCTCCTTGAGTTGATAGAGTGGCCTTGGGTAGTAGGTGTCAATAGGGCCTAGTGGCTCAGCCTCCCCAGTCACCTGAGGTGGACACTCTTTTTTAAAAAAAATTTCTTTATTGATTACGGTGTTACATATGTGTCTTTATTTCCCCATTACCCCCTTACCCCCCATGCCCTCTCCCCACTGTTGTCTGTGTCCATTGGTTAGGCTTATATGCATGCATACAAGTCCTTTGGTTGATCTTTCCCCTTTACCCCCACCCTCCCTTACCTTCCCTCTGAGATTTAATGGTCTGATCGATGTTTCTCTGTCTCTGGATCTATTATTGTTCGTCAGTTTATGTTGTTCATTGAGGTGGACACTCTTGGTGAACCCCTTTGTGGGCTGTGTGCACAGTCTTGTTGTAGTTGAGCCTTGATTGCTGTTGGTATCACTGGGAGGAATTGACCTCCAGGCCAATTGGCTGTGGGGACCAGCTGTGACTACAGTGGGAGAACTGCTCTGCAGGAGACACCCTTATGGAGCAGGACTTGCTTCAGTGGGGCTTTGGTGTTCACTAAGTCGGCCCCTTGAGTATGTCACTTATGGATGTGAAGAGTTGTAATCTGGTATGATCTCACACTGACCACTGGGTACATTGGCTTTTGGATCTCCAAGGAGGTACAAAGTCAGCCACTGCCTGGGCCACCCAGCAGGAGCTACAGATTCCTCCTCTTTGTATTGGGTTTGGAAATGCCCAGACAAGGCCCAGCTGTGAAGCAAGGCAGGTTGGTCCTGGTGCCGGCCTTGGGTCTTTTATTGATAACTTTGGGGCTCCCTGACCCAGCTGCAGCATGTTTGGGAGATTTTAGCCTGAGCAAGGACAGGCTATTTATATGCAAAAGCTGGTGCACACAGCTTGGGTGGGGTTGTAAATTGGGTGGGGCGGGGGTCTCAGGGAATCTCCAGGTTGCAGTGAACAGAAATGTCTGCCAGTCAGCCCTGCATGGGGGAGGTCCCAGCACTGGAACAATGACTGCTGTGAGCACCTCCTTCTGGAAGAAAGCCGCCCCTGCATTCCTGCCCCTATGCCAGAGGGTCCAGTTTCTCCCTGTATCTGTCTGGGTTCCCCAGAACCTCTCCCAACACTGGAGCTCATAGCAAGCGGGAGCTTGTAAATTTAGTTAGCGCTGCCGGCCTTTTAAGAGGAGCAGCTGGGTCTCCAGCAGCCTGTGTGTCACTCAGGCCTAATCTGCACTTGTTTTTACAGTCCATAGTCCTCACTGCCCATAGGGACTTCTTTCCCCAGCTCTGGAACCCTGGGTTGGGGGTCTGGTGTGGGGCTGGGCCTTCTTGCTCCTCCAGACAGCCTCCAAAGAGGCAATCTCCCTCCCAATTAAAAAAGCAGCATACCCGGGTGCGGAACAGCCCGTTCTGTGCCTCCACACCTTCTACCAGTCTCAATGTGCTTTCTTCTTTACTTCTCTAGTTGTAGTACTTCCACTAAGCCAGCTTTCCCACAGTTTTGGACGACAGCTGTTCTGTATTTAGTTGTAATTTTGATGTGATTGTGGGAGGCAGCAAGTACAGGCATTTACTATGCCACCATCTTGGTTCCTATGTTGATTTTGAGGTATCTATGGGACATAGGCAATTGAAGATCCTAGAAAATTTATCTGGTTTAGATATATAGATTTTGATAAAATCAGAAAGTTCTTTATTGGGGTGAAATTTCTCTTGTACCTTTTGCTGAGGATGAGAAAGAGAGGAAGGGAGAGAGAGAAACATTGATGGGATGAAATAAATGATGAAATCTCAAACAATGTACAAGATTTAATTTTAAAATTCTGTAAATGCTTTTGGAGTGACTTGTAGAAAAAATGTTTTGATTAAATTCCTTTTTAAAAATAATTGGATTCTATTATGTACTAGATAGAATGGAATGAAACTAATAAGCCACATGATTTTACAGCATCTATTTGGCAAAACACTAAAAACAATTATGAATAGAGAACTTGTTTTATGAGCTTTGTCTTATAAAATAAAATGTAGAAAGAAAAACTCTAAATTGAGGCAAAAAGTCAGTACCTATAAAAATATTTCCGCTGATACACTCATACATTTCATAAAAATTAGAATTGAGACTATCCTTCACTTAGTAGAATTTTCTCTGAACTTATTAGGTAACTAAGTACCTCTAAACATTTACTCAATATGTTATATAATCTACAGAGAAAAGCAAATATGTGTCCTTTTCAAACATATTCATATAAAATGTAACTTAAGATTGAAGGCAATTTTTGAAAAATTATAGTACAGTCTTCAGAAAACTATTAACGAATCAGCATTAGAGAAAGATATGGTATGTGCCATTTTTAAATATTTAGAGAATCAATATAAATACTTGTTATATTTTGCTTTAATCTAAAGAACATAGTCCTTTTATTTCTTAGATATTTTATTTTTGAAAATAATTTATGCTTAACAACTATTTTATACATCAACAACATAAGTAATATATACATATAGCCAATGGATTGTTCAATGAATAAATATTTCAAAAATATAATTATAATTAATTTTAATGTCCTCTTTTATTCTCAGACATGTTTTGGCTGGTATCTTATTCCTGCTCAGGCTACTATAACAAAATATCATAGACTGGGTGGTTTAAACAATAGACATTTATTTTCTTAGTCTTAGAGCTTAGAAGTCTGCCAGCATGGTCAGGTTCTGGGGTCTGGTGAGAGCTGTCTTCCTGGCTAGCAGACTGTGTGTCCTTGTATGGTGCAGAGAGAGAGAGACCAAGCTCTCTGGTGTCTCTTCTTATAAGGTCACTAATCCTATGTGAAGGTCCCTTTCTCATGATCTCATATAAATATAATGACCTCTGAAAGTCCTCATCTCCAAATACCATTGTATTGTGGGTATGTGGAGATGAGATGTGGGTAAATAGATTTGGGGGGCACACAATTTAAGCCACAGCACTTGGACAATATAATTTGGGGCACCATACTTATGAATATTATTATCATGGACTGAGAAACATCTGACCCATTGCCATTAGATTCCAGATGCATAGTCCTTGCTTGTCTCCATCTAGGTCCACTGCAACCAAATTAAAGTAAAGATATTTCCCTTTAAACGGTTTTCTAAGAACAAGTCATTCTTGATGCTCTTCTCCCTGTCTGTGAAAGATCTCTGCTGTCTTAGCCACTTGTGTGCTCCTCTTGGGGATACAGTCCCTCATTTCCATCTTGCCCGGGGACATGGGATTCTGTGAGCCTGCCTTCAAGCATCTTGCCTAGACAGCTCATCCTACCATTGCTGCTCTACTGGTCAGATGCCGTAATGAATGCTGGGTTTCTCTGTGAGGTTTGCAACCGCCTTGGGAAGCTAGCCAATGGTTCTCTGTGGCCTCGGATACCCGCAAAATAATTTGAGTTTTTTTATTGTTCTTTCCCACACCTGGCACTTGCCTGAGGAGATGGACACTGGACTCCTGTTCAGGGATTCATCACCATGTAAGGTGACTAGTCACATCCTCTCTTATTTCTCCCTCCCAGAAGTTAACTTGATTTTTTTTTTTTTTTTTTTTGCTAAAGAACTAGCTCTTAAGTCACTCCACATTATTTATATAAACATAGTTTAAATTTTGGGTCTCATGTTTTAAAAATGCTTTGGGAACTCTCTATCAAATAGCATCACCCTTGCAATCAAATGCCTTGGGTTTCAAGATTACTGTGGCTAACATGAGCTTAAAAACAGCAATAAAAAAAATTAAATGACTTCATTGTTTACCATATCTACCCTTGTCCTGAATAATGAAAGCTAGTGGCTCCATAGGGGATGGTACCAAGAATGTTGGAAGGACAAACCTTAGTCATTACCTCAAAATGTCCTGCCAAAAATGTTGGAATTTGAAAACTGAACAAAATCCTTATAAATTATTCATCAAGTCCACCCTCGTGTCCATCGTAAAGTGAGACCCAGACAGACTGAATAATTTTCATTTAAGACTACACAGGTTCTGAACAGCAGAAGTAGGACTATAATGAATTTTACCTCCATCAAATACAGAATTCGTTCTACCGATTTACACTGTTTCCTTCTAGATATAGTTTAGTTTTTCTGAATTGCTCTCCAAAGGTGGCATCAAGAATTGGACGTGGCCCTATAAATGCATTCAGAATATGGCAGAATTCTGGTAGGCTGCTGACTTCTGGACACCATGCTTCTCTAAGCACAGAATAAGATGTGGGTGTTGCATTTGTGCTGGCAACACTGTCAAGCCAAGTTTTCTCTTTTTTAAAAAAAAGTATATTTTTATTGATTTTAGAGAGGAAGGGAAAGGGGGAGAGAGAGAACTGTCAATGATGAGAGAGAATCACTGATCGTGCCTCCTGCACGCCCCATACAGGGGACTGAGTCCACAACCTGGGCATGTGCCCTGATTGGAATCGCACCGGCAACCTTTCAGTGCATGGGATGACGCCCAACTAACTGAACCCCACCAGTCAGGACTAGGATTCCAGTATTTCAACCACTCCGATGAGCCGCCTTCACATCCTGGCAAAACTGTGTGAATCCAATCAGAATTGTCAGGGGAAAAAGTTCTAAAACCATTTTATAATAAGTCTAATGCTGCACCTATATAGGAGCAAGTTTAATGGTCTTTTAAAGCATGAATTTGTTTCTGCACGACACTAGTAATAATTCCAATTGGTTTGATTGCCTAACCCAGAATTTTAAGAGGGATTATTATCTCTTAGTGTTACTAACTCCTTCTTCCTCTGTTTTTGGCCCATAATGCAACAAACAAGCCAGAATGTTGTCATCTTAAGAAATGCGGGTCCCAGGCAGCAAGTGAACCTTTGTTGTTTTATTATCTAGCTAGGAGAGTCGACTTATTTATTCCAGATTAATCATGTACTTTTGTGTTTCTGCTCTGCGTATTAATCAAAACTCTCTTAAACAATAAGACCTTAAAATGTGTTTAATGCACACAAAGCAGATTCTTCCCTTTTCATACACTTTTAGTCTCTGAGAAAAAAATAAATAAATCTGTTAAGGACATTATTACAATTTTAGGGCCTGAGCTTGGTTATTTAAAAAACATATGGAAATACAAATGAGAAATAAATAGAAAATTTAATGCAAATGTAAAATAATTTATATAATTATTTCCTGCCAGCCTTCATCTTTTGAAATACGGTATTTATAAGGGCGCTTTGCTTTAAAAAACAACAATACATTGTATATAAACCAGAGAGCATGCATAGCAGCTCTGTTTAGAAAATAGCAAAGTACCATGTAAAAGGCCTCTGTTTAGTTAGCCCACCCACCAACTAGGGGGGAAGCTAACGTACAAAAGGAGGACTGAATCCGAGAGCTGTTCCCACTGTGTCAAACCTGGGATTTCATTCTCTAAACAGTGCTCCCCAAGTGGGGTCTTAGAGTAATTACTCAGTGCATTTATTCAGGTAGGTTCTTAATTTGAAAGTTCAATCCAACATAACATTCCTTGTGCTTTGTTTTATTTTTAAAATATGTCCCGTCCTCCCCTCCCCTCCCCTGCCCCCACCATGTGATGGGGTGAACTAGGTAGAGAAAGAGTAACAACAACCATCCTTTACTTTGCACTCTGTTTTCTAACTTTTACAATTTGTGGTTTGTTTCATGCTAACTACAACCTTCTGTGGAAGAGAGGTATCTGAGGCAACTTTGGCCCCAAACGTAAATCACTAGATGGAGTTTGCACAGGTTATTCCTGGCAGAGCCCGGGTGATGACCCAGGATTTCTGATTTTCAGCTTCCTGCTTTTTCTGTGAGATGACATCAGGTACACAATGTTTTTAGTTTTTGTTTTTTAAATATATATTTTATTGATTTCAGAGAGGAAGGGAAGGGAGAGAGAGAGAGATAGAAACATCAATGATGAGAATCATTGATCGGCTACCTTCTGCACGCCCCCTACTGGGGATTGAACCTGCAACCCCAGCATGTGCCCTGACTGGGAATTGAACCAGTGACCTCCTGGTTCATAGATCAATGCTCAACCACTGAGCAACACCAGCCAGGTGGTACACAATGCTTTTATTTTTTACTGTTGCTGTGAAATTGGATGCATCAAATAATGTTATCATGAAAAGTTGACCCATTGCCTTGTGGATATTGGGGTGCTGATAAGACATCTAAACTTGATCTCAAGTCCCCTAGATCAGTGGTCGGCAAACTCATTAGTCAACAGAGCCAAATATCAACAGTACAATGATTGAAATTTCTTTTGAGAGCCGAAAACCGACTTCTGCGCATGGGCCACGAAGTTTCTTTTTTTTATTTTTATTTATTTTTATTTTTTTATTTTTTATTTATTTATTTATTTATTTATTTTTTTTAATAAATCTTTATTCAGATTATTACAATTATTTCTCCTTTTTTCCCCCATAGTTCCCCTCCAGCCATTTCCCACCCCACCTTCTGCCCTTACCTACCCCCCACTGTCCTCATCCATAGGTGTATGATTTTTGTCCAGTCTCTTTATGAACCCCCCCATACCCCTTTCCCCCTGAGAATTATCAGTCCACTCCCTTTCTATGCCCCTGATTCTATTGTATTCACCAGATTATTCTGTTCCTCAGGTTTTTAATTCACTTGATTTTTAGGTTCACTTGTTGATAGATATGTATTTGTTGTTCATAATTTTTATCTTTCCTTTTTTCTTCTTCCTCTTCTTTAAGAATGCCTTTCAGCATTTCATATAATACTGGTTTGGTGGTGATGAACTCCTTTAGCTTTTTCTTGTCTGTGAAACTCTTTATCTGCCCTTCAATTCTGAATGATAGCTTTGCTGGGTAGAGTAATCTTGGTTGTAGGTTCTTGCTATTCATCACATTGAAAATTTCTTGCCATGGGCCACGAAGTTTCAATCGCACTGTACGTGCGTGCCCGTACATGGTATTTTGTAGAAGAGCCACACTCGAGGGGCCAAAGAGCCGCATGTGGCTCGCGAGCTGCAGTTTGCCGACCACTGCCCTAGATGTCTATCATATGGGTGTCCTCAAACTGAATGTATGTAAGATTCATTGTCTGGTAATGTGTTTCCTGTGTCTCACCCAGTTAGCCCTGACCCCACATGGAGGGCACCGAGCAGTTACTGCGAGGCCACTGGAGCTCTGCTAACTCCCTGCCCATCACTAGGACGAATCGTGTCCTATCTACTCTGCCTCACCTGTATGGTGTCCCACTCAGTTGAGCTTAAATCTCAGCCCTTAGATGCTTCTTTTTTCTCTCCAAGGTCCCTACCTGCAGTGAGAGTCCTGGACCAGCTCTCCCCAACCACCTTCATCCCCTCGTGCCTTACTTTGCATGAAAAAGCCAGAAGCCGGGTAAACATTTTTATCCTTGTGGTCAAAGCTAACAAAATTTTTGCCCTGAATTCTTATCCTTTTCTGAGTAAAGCTCCCCCACACACTTCTCCCTGGCTAATATTAGTCACCACTTAGTGTTATGCATTATTATACTAAAGTAACGTGTATCTGCAACCCAAACTTCCCCTTCCAGACTCATCTATCCCACTTTCTCCTCAACGTGCCACTTGGACATTTATCAGTCAGGATCAGCTGGAGAAACAGATCCAGTAGGAGATGTACATTAAGAAATATATTGCAAAGAATTGGCTTATGTGATTGTCTAGGATAATCTCCCTTATTTTTTAAATATTTTATTGATTTCAGGGAGGAAGGGAAGGGGAGAGAAAGAAACATCAATGAAGAGAGAGAATCATTGATTGGCTGTCTCCTGCACGCCCTCTTTTGGGGATCAAGCCCGCAACCCAGGCATGTGCCCTGACTGTGAATCGAACCGTGAACCTCCTGGTTCATAGTTTGATGCTCACCCACTGAGCCACGCCGGTCAGGCAATAATCTCCTTTATTAAAGTTAATCTGTTATGGACTTGACTTACTTCTGTAAAACACCTTCACAACAGCACTTTTAATGTTAGAATGGATAACTGGGGTCTATAGCCAAGTGGATACATAAAAATCCATCACAGACATCTAATGGATGCAATGCAACATGAACATGTCCTTGCTGAACACCTGCTGTCTCCCCTCAGCACTCCTCACAAACTGGCCACTTGCAATGGCAACTCCATCCTTTTAGTTGTTTAGCCTAAAACATGAATTGAAGCTCTTTTCCTCTCACACTCCATGTATCTTTTTTTTCTTATTTTTTTAGTGTAAAAATATTTTTATATAATTACAACATAGTCCAATTCTTAATTAAAATCAATTTCCCAATTATGTGTTTAATTAGAGGCCTGATGCACAAAATTCATGCAAGAGTGGGCCTTCCTTCCCCCAGCTGCTGGCACTGGCTTCCCTCTGGCACCTGGGACCCGGGCTTCCCTTGCAGCCCCGGCTTCATCCGGAAAGATGTTCAGAAAGACGTCTGGTCTAATTAGCATATTACATTTTTTATTATTATAGATTCTTTTAAAAAAATTCAATTATAGCTGACATGCAATATTATATTACTTTTAGGTGTTGCATCATAGTGATTAGACATTTACATAACTTACGCTTTTCCAGAAGTGGTACAAACTAGGTATGAGTACTTTATTTGGGAGGTGATCACAGTAAACACTCTTAGGGCTATGGAGCAATAAGGCAGAGAAGGGAAGGCAGCTGATGAAGGGTATGTTTTAGCTTAAGCCCACTGGGGGACCCTGGGAATCAGTGAAAGGCATATGCCTCTGTAGGGGAGGAAAGACTTTCCTCTGCCCTCTTTATGTTCTGTGGCTGGACCTGAGAATTAAAGTGACAAAAGATGGATTGACAGGAAAAAAACAGTACATTTTATTTGAGGTTAATATTTTTACATGGCATGATAGCCTTCATAGAAAATAAAATGAAGAGCCAAAGAAGTGGGTAGCACTTATATACCATTATAACAAAAAAAGATAAATTGTGGAGATGTGACAAGACAAAGGTAAAAGGGATTGGGACTAAAGGAGGTAAATTGTGAGAAGGTGACTAGGAAATATATGGAGAAACACATGGAAGATAAGGTTCGCTTGCACAAATTCATCTTGCATCAACTTCCTGTCTCCAGTGATAAGAATGTTCTCTTCCTAGTACAGTGAGGGAATTCCTCTCACAAAAAAAGATTCATGTCCTGCTTTTAGGTAGGGAAGATCAGAGCTGATCTTTCTTGGGTGTCTTCAGCTCAAAATAATCAATGTGTCAGAGTGACATATTTTGGAGTGGCATGTTCACCTCAAAATTATTGCACCCAGGAGGCTAAGGGGCTGGGTTCTTTATGCACCAAGTTCCAAAAGGAGCATTGATTCTCTGACATTTCCCTTCTGCCACATGCATGGGGCAGAGCTGACTCTATCCTTCAAAGTCTCCAGTCAAAGAGGTCATTGCCAGCCAAAAAAGTCAAGCCTATTCTCATGAGAACAGTAAGGCCTGAAGGGAGATGAATGGAGGAGTTTTAATAGCATCTTCCATGCTTTTCCACCAGGAGTGAGGAGACAAATCCCTACCTGCCAAATAAATAAAGTTATGGATATCCCAACTTGATTATCTTATAACACCATCTTCAATTCTTATAGGATCCCTCTTATCCATCATTCCTGGTTGAGGCAAGGAGATGGGAGAGGCTGGCAGAGGAGATAAGGATACCTGGTGACTGTCCTTTGGGGCTCAAGAAGGGAAAGTCTTTCTCTGCAGGACCTGAAGGAGAAGCCTGAGCCAGGATCCAGTAGAATAGATGGAGTGCTATTTGCTGGGAACACCCTGAATTGATGTTCTGGTTGTTTACAGCCAGCATCCTGATTGGTTGGTGCCCCTGCCAGACATGCTATTCAATATTTTGAATATTAACCCTTAGAAGGGGCCTACTCATTAAGCCAGGGATGGAATCTCAAAAGATTGCCAGTGCAATGAAGAAACTCTGGAGCAGACACGGGGATCTGGAAAGCAATAGAGGCATGAAGAGGAAGAAGTAATGGGTTGAGGGGATGAGTGGGTGGGTGGTCTGGGTAAATGCCTAAGATGAGAATTGTTGTTTTTGGGTGCTTTCATGTCTTTCTGCAGCCTGATGTGTTGATAGATCAGGTAGTTGCAGGGGTCTGGGGAAGGGTCCATAGTAAGATATCTTACAGATAGGACTGCCTTATTATGAAGTCTTTCCAATACTTCAATCTACTGAGAGTCAAGTACATCCAGAATCTACAAAGACAAAACTTCCCTAGTGACTATCATGATGCAGATTCCATCTACAACAGGTCAGCAAAAAGTTGTGGATGCTGTCCTTTTGTCTGACCTACCACAAGCATCTCTTTGCCATGTAAGGCGAAGGTCAGAGTACACCCACCCTAAAATCTAACAGAATGTCTTTAGGCCTGATGTCATCTTTGCTCCAAGTCCTCATTTCTCTGAGGTGCCTGACTGAAAGCATGGACTAATTTGGATGACTGTTAATGATGACAGTTAATGCTGCTGTAACAGAATATAGAGAAAAGAAGTGAAAAAGAAGCAATTGAGTAATGAAAAACAGATCACTGGAGTCCCACAAAGAAACCTCTGCTGGAATGGTAGGAGTCAGAGTTAGGAAGCCCGAGGCGGAAATAATGAAGTCCAGGATAAGGGGTTGTCACAAGGCATTCCTTCTTGCTCCAGATAAGTTAAAACAGCTTCCAATGATAGAAAACATCACTTTGAATTCTCATCAAAGTAGGGAAACCACTGTCTTAGGATTAGTGTTCCAAAGGTAGCCTGACCAGTGTAGCCTCCCGACCATGACCATGTCTAAAACGGAAAGATGACTTTAGCAGCTGTTCTCACAAAAGGGTTTCAATGCAATGAGGTTATAATACAGAAAAGCTAAAGCTGAAACACTGAGTATATATTCTCTTTAGAATAAAAGGAAATGACTACAAGCCTGGCAATAAATGTGGCAGCTTACTGGAAAGGCAGGGTTAAAGAATGGGGAAATGCATGTTAGAGCTTAAATTAAAAGCAGGTGCCAGGCCTGTATCAGGGAGTCCTAGAATGTCAGAACTGGAGGACACCCAGGGGAAACTCATCCAATTCTCATATTTGATGTACCAGGAAAGCCAGGTCACAGAAGTTAAGCAACTTGCTCAGTGCCACACACAGTTGATGTCAGATTTATCTCCTAATTAAAACTTTACTTTCTTTTCAGAAAATGTAATTTCTTCTTTTCAGAAATTTTAATGCCTGTGGCATAAAATTAATAAAAGAAACATTTTTCTTCTTTTTATAAGATCTATTATAAATTGAATGATCACATTTCCTGATCATTTTCTCAACTACTATATCTTCTTAAACCTTATGTTTGGCCTTATTTTAATCAGGTCTGTCACACTTTCCCAGTATTGTAGGTGGTTCAAAACCTTGACTTTTTTTTCTCATTCATTTAATTATTTCCTTCCCTCCCTATAGCTAAAACACCAGTGTATGCTCTCATTGTCTGATTCTACCTTACTATATCAGTGGTCTTTTACACACACACACACACACACACACACACACACACACACATACACACACACACACGTATATTGCTTCCCATCTCTTTTTTCTATTAGCAAACTTAAACATTGAGGAAATCATCAGGTCATTTTCGGTTTGCAAAAATCTTTAATGTATTTTCATACTCAGAAGAGAAAGTATAATCTCTTCAGCTAACAATCTCCACCATCTAATCATATCCTCCCTTATCCAACTAATAGCTGTCATTACTAACTGATATGACCCTCAAGCACCTTCTATCTTCTTAGTGTTTCAGAAATAAACTACACAGACACTTTCACACACAAACATATGCACACTACACATAGCCTCTGCCAACAGAATGGCTTTTCTACTTTTTTTAGCTCTAGCCGAATCCCTTCTCTGTTTCAAAGCCCAGCAAAAACACCAAATGAGAAAGCATCACTGGTCATTCTGGTTTGAGTATGTTTCACTCCTCTGGATCCGTGAGTATATAGTATATTACTTTGCTAGTTTCTTAACTGTTTTCTATGGATGTCTTATAAAACACTGTCCAACACCTCCACAGCTTATAGTGTAATTGAAACATGTTTGTGTGCGTTCTTTTCATAATGCTCAGTAAAAGTCTGCCAAAGGAAGAATGAATGAGTGATGCAGCACAATGCCTGAGAAAGGTGCCCTGTATTTGAACGCTTTAAATCTATTAATATAGAGTCAATATGCTAGACAGTGTGCCTCGGTGATGCAGTGTACCTGCAGAAATGCACACGGAAGGCCCCCATTAGATTCTCGGTTGCCATTTGTCTTGGGAACTCTTTATTTCCACATGCAGCAAAAGGGGGCCTGACATACTCTCTAAAAACCATGCTCCTGAGCCGATGATCATTCATTCATTTATTCAATCAACAAATATTATTTGAGTATGTTCTATGTGCCAGGCATTTTTTGGAATTCCTTTCCCTTATTATCTCTCTTTCTAGGAGAGAGCCACTCCCTCTCTGGACAATGGTTCATGTGGTGATCATTTTTCACTTGTACAACTTACAAGGTGGAAATAGACTCTATTTCCCTTCCCTGGCTCTGGGTTGGCCTTGTCCTTTAGCACCCTGGCTCCCTGAAGAATTCAAGTCAAACTGCGTGAGTCCACTGGTCCCACTTGACTTCAGTTGTTAGGGCCTCCCTGTGAAGCTGGGATGGCCCTGTTCCTGCCACAGGAAGTGTCTGACTAGTTTCTGCTCCTCATGGATAGCTGCACTCAGTTTCTCTCTGATCCGAGTCATCAAGTTCCATCAGCACATTTGGTGAGGTTATTTTCCCCTTCACATTCTGTCCTGATTTCCTTTCTAATTTTATCAGAAAATATTTACCTTTAAGGTTTAGTTCTATTGGGCACCTAATCTTGACTTTAGAGTGTCCTAACAGTAATAATAATAATAACAGTAACTAGCATTAATTTAGCAACTACTATGTGTTAAACATTGTTAGCACATTATTATTATTATTATTTCATTTAATCCTTGCAACAACACCTGAAGTAGACATTACTAATAGCTCCATTTTACAAATGAGGAAATTTATGCCCATAGTAACAGTGCCTGTTTATTGTATCAGGTGTGTGTGTTTTTTAAATGCCTTCTGGTAGCATCTAACAGCTCAAACCACCAAATACCAAATTTAATGATTCTTTCTCAGCCACCCTACTACTAAATAGTCTTCTTCACAAATGCAATTTCATATTAAAACAGATATTTTATTTTCTGAGAAAGTCTCATTATTATCTTTCCTATAAATTTAATAGCCTTAAGCTTACCCACACACTGCAGAAAGCCTACTTCCACCACGATCAGAAATATTTAGAATATTTTTAACTTTGAAATTTAATGAGCTAAGCAGAATATAAAAATCATTTCTCTAACATTAAAATTTCATTAAATGTCCAGCTTCAATCAGTGTTACTGAAATTATTTTCTCAGGTTATTGTTTTATGAGCATGTCAAGTACCTATAAATTCTATAAAGTGAATGACCCATCAGGTATAGAGTACTCTAAACTCTATAGACATTCCCCTGCCCCCCAACACACACATATACACACATGGAGTCACCCACATGGAGTCTTTAGGAACTCATAGGTGGGCAACTGTAATAGTGGAAGAAGCTTTGAGTGAAAAGAAAAGAGAGGTTACACATTTAAAATTAAACTGGAAATCAGATTCTCATCTCTCTGGTTTTGCCACCTTTTCTCTGTGCTTTCTACCTTTCCTAGTTGTGAAACTAGCGTAGTAAGGAAGAGCCTATAGGTAACTCCCACATGAAAGCTGTCCTTATGAATGCCAATCAGGAGCCAGAGGAGAGGTTCAAGTGCAAAAGCATAGCCAGCAAGTTGCCTGAGCTTGTCCCTAACTTAGATTTTGTTCTAAAGGATGGAGGAGCTCAAACATGGGTTTTCCCCGAATGTCGTACTGGGAGACAATGCATCTGGCATCCTTAGAATGATACACGAATGAATGACTGTACACCAATAATGAAGGGTGCTTTTGCCTGGTGTAGCTTCATACATAAATCATTAAGAAATTTAACCTAGAGATAGGTAACAGCTCAAAGATTTGAAAATTTGGGATCCTGGGCCTCTCGTTCCATCTTTCAGGACAGATGTTGCAGGCTCTAAAGAAATTATACTGTTAGATCTGACTGATGAATGCTGATATTTAGAATTTTTCCCCCTGGACATTGAAAGGAGGTGATGATATTGGTATGATTTTCCCGATGCTGAGGGAACACACATTGAATTTGCTGTAATATTATTCCTTTGGTGAACTTCCTTTTAGATGATAGTTCAAAAATGAATTAAAACTACATACTCTCATTAACAAATTCTGAACATTTTATAACTGGTGCCACTGTCCACCTCCATCGCTTTTATTTAGAGTCTCTTAACAAGGATATGTTCTTTCTCTTGCCTTTTTCACACTTAGGCTGAAAGCTTAACCAACTCCATTCAGAACTAAAGAAAGGAACAATGTGGTTTTGTACTTCATAACAGCAAGTGCTCTATTTACTAGTATAAGGAATAGCTTTCTACAACTCTCAGAAACATCCATCTCCAGCCCCATCTCTCCTTGTGCTCGCTTTCATAAGGTTCATCCCTATGTCTTCATGGCCCATCACAAGGAAGAGAACGGAAAGCCTTGGTCCTACATTTAAAAGAAAAAAAAAAAGGTGTCCTTATTTCTAATGAAAGAAGTAGGAACTCAGCAGTGGAAAATAATGTATTCAGGCACATTGCCCAGCCCCTTTCTCCATGCTGTTCATAAAAGGAACCAAGTCAAGGAAAAAAGGAAAGTTCTAGTCCGAGATCCTCCGAAGTCTGGGTTACAAAGAGTCACAAAGGTAGTGATTTAATGCTGGTTTTCCACTCCCATAGAGCACAGCCCCCCAACTCCTGTCACTGTGTTAGTGCCAAGCTAACCCATAGTTTTAAAAGGCCCAAGCAAATTTTTGAAATTTTATGCCAGTTGAGTGAGTTATTTAATTTCTTAGTTTATCACTCACAGCCAGTCCTGAAATGGTCTCAGCCCTCACTGAGGCAATTAGAAAGACCGTCCTCCCCTAAGGCCCTTCATTCCGTACAGACTCAGGGAGAATGGTTGAATTGCCTTGTAGTCAGCCATTGAAATCCAATGTTCTGTTTCATTTGGTTAGCTAAGTGTCTAGGCTGTACAAAGCTCTCGTACATATACTTGGTAGTTCTTAATCATGGGAAGCATTAATTCTGAATCATAGTTGTTAACTCTTTAATTATAGAAAATTAATGCATTGTCATTTAACAAGTAAAATTCAGTAGAAAAGAAACCTTGAGGATGAGGCATTCTTAAGAATAGATGTAATTACATAATAAGGAAAATGTTGGAACCCAGTACTTTGAGTTATTTGCTTTAAAAGATACTTTTTGTTCAAAATGCAATGTGTACTTATATGAGGATAGAGTGATATAACACAGGAAGTTTATATAAATTTTATTTAGGAATAAAAAACTGCATATATACCTCAATCAATAAAGAAATTTAAAAAAACTGCATATATGTAAGCCATCCATATGATTTCAAAAATATGTATCAAATTAGTCATATATAACTTCAAACATAGCATTTTTCCATTTTTAAATATATTTTTATTATTGATAGATTTGCAGATATCTCCCATTCCTCCCCTTCCCCGCCTCTTCCCAGCCCCTCCCCCCAACCCCCCACCCCTGCTTCCCAGGTCTTCACTACCCTACTGCCCATGTCCATGGGCTACAAACATAGCATTTTAAAAACTTCTGACGTTCAGATTCCTTTTGTATAGTTTTCAAAATATGCCACTGTGAAACACAATTGTCATTAATAACATTTACCCTAAAGAAACCAAGAAATGTTAAAGGGACTTCTTTAGGAAGAAGAAAGAAAAGACAAAAAAAAATATGAATAATGACATGGCAATATACCTATCTATCAACAATTACTTTAAATGTAAATAAATTAAATGCTCCAATTAAAATACATAGAGTGGCTGAATGGATGAGAAAATAAGACCTTTCCATAAGCTGTCTACAAGAGACTCACTTCAGATCCAAAGACATACACAGACTGAAAGTAAAGGGATGGAAAGAGATAGTTCATGAAAATGGAAATGGGAAAAAAGCTGGGGTAACAATATTATACCAAACAAAATAGGCTTAGAAACAAAGGCTATAACCAGAGACAAGAAAGGACCCAGCAATTCCCCTTCTGGTATTTATTCGACGAAACCCAAAACACTCATTCAAAAAGGCATGCGCATCCCTATGTCCACTGCAGCATTATTTACAATAGCCAAGATATGGAAGCAACCTAAGTGTCTGCCAATAGGTGAATGGATAAAGACGAGGTGCATATACAAAATGGAGCTGATTTAGCCATAAAAAAGGAGAATGAAATCTTGCCATCTGCAACCACATGGGTGGACTTAGAAAGTACTGTGCTGACTGAAATAAGTCAGACAGAGAAAAACAAATGCTATGTGATCTCACTTACATGTGGAATCTAGAAAACAAAATTAATGAGAAAACAAAACAGAAACAAACTCATAGAGAACAATTTGATGGTTGCCACATGGGAGATGGGTAGGGGGGACGGGTAAAAAAAACAGTGACGGGATTGAGAAGTACAAATAGGTAATTACAGAATAGTCATGGGGATGTAAAGTGCAGCATAGGCAATCCTATATAGTAAGAGGCTAATATGCAAATAGACCAAACGGCAGAACAACCGGTCGCTATGATATGCGCTGACCACCAGGGTGCACACACAGAACAAGGCGGGCATCGGCCACAGCAGGATGGTGGAGCAGGTGAGCGGGGGCGCCAGACTGAGGTGGGGAGCCAGTCGCTGTCAACAGGGTGAGCCTCTGGTGGTTACTGAAAATACTTTGCTCCCATGCTTTGCTGCTGGCACCAGAGCCACCACTCCCACCTGCTGCCAGCTCTCGGCACCGGCCCGATTGCTCGGTGCAATCAGCAGGTGCGAGCGGAGGCTGCAGGTCCTGATCACCCCTCAGGGCTTCTCACCTCCCCCTGCTCCAGAGGGGTGATCAGGGCAGCAGCCACTACTTGCACCCGCTGCTGGTGCTGGCCCCAATCGCTCTGCGCTGTCAGTGGGTGTGAGTGGGGCCAGTGCCATCAGTGCATGGAAGCTGTGGGAGCAGGAGCAGGGCTGCCAGCAGACAGGGGACGAGGGTTGGGCGGGGGTGTGGAGGATGGGCCGAGACACCCCTGTGCCCACCGCAGCCTCATGGCCCACGAATTTGTGCACTGGGCCCCTAGTATAGGCAATAATACTGTATTGTAATAACTATGTATGTGTCAGATGGGTTGTAGATTTATTCGGGATGATCACTTTGTAAGATATACAAATGTATAATCACTTTGCTCTACACTGAAACTAATATAACATGCCAACTGTAACTGAAAATAAAAAATTACTAAAAAAAAAATGAAACCACTGGTGTCATAACTTAAGTGTAATCTGCCCGAGACAAGGCCAGTCAGTAGGAAAGCATATATTATGTTGGTTCAGAGTACTATGGTGGAGGCAGCTAGACTTGGCTTGGTCATATTCTGCTGCTTACTAATGTTGAAGGACCCTGAGCAAAATGACTTATTGAAGCCCAGATGTTTTTCACCTATAAAGAGACGAACATAGTATTGATCTCTTAGGTTATTGTGAGGATTAGAGTATTTAGCGGAGTGGCTAGCACACAGTAAGCACTCAACACATCTTTACTCATTTTATTAGCAATACCATGCTTCTCAATCTCCCGAATAGTGATTCAGATTACTGAAGAAGAAAGAGGTTCTTAAGGAAAAACAGAAACTGAAAATCTCCTTTGAGAAACTCCCACAGCATAGTGATGGTTTTAAAATAAAAACTATAGCTTTGTTTGTGTGGTTCCACACAGGACGTCATGATTGAAAAAAAAAAAAAAAAGGAAAAGAAAATGTGGAAGAAGAAAATCTTCATCATGACCAGAAAAAGGTCTCTTGGGAGAACTTAACAAGATAGTAAAGAAAAGGTGCAGAGTGAAGAGACGCAGAGTCTGAAAGTCACGTCTGGGAGAGACCGGACACACGCAACAGTGACAGACACTGGCTATTAGAGACAGAAGGAGTCCAAAGAAATAACAAACCTTCCGGTCATGACTGATGACAATATCACGCCAGAAAGCTTGTAAGACAATAAATGACTACATAACTGCAAGCCACAGCTAGACCTGCATGCAATAACGCGGAAAGTGCTCGGTACACCATAAACCCAAAGAATGTTAGTGTCTATAAGCAAATGCAAAAAACTACTCAGCCTCTACTTACCTGCCTGATTGTTAACACCTTCCATTTGGATTGTGGCTCTGAATCAAGTATCTACTATGTCATGCTATCTTAGACCTTGGCAAAGAATGAAAACACAATTATTAGTGCTGTAACTTTAAAGCAAGTTTCTCATTTTGGTGCCAGCTGGTACAGTTTGTTTTGCTTAGGAAAGAAAAAAATTCTTCCTTTGTAGAAAGAATAAAAATTTTAAAAGGTATTAGGTTACAATTTCTTAAGGTACAAAAAAAAAAAAAAAAAAAAAAAAAAGCAGTTCCATTTTAATACATTCGCCCTCTACCCTTTAGTGCTGGGTTTAGGCAGTGAGGTGGGTACAGCATATTCCGTTCTCAACCTCCCTAGCATTTGAGTCCAATTAACAGGTGGATAAGACATTTATTTTTCTTAATAGAGTTATATGTCTGGAATTTATTTAGTGGTTTTGGGGGAGACTAGAAAACAGGATTGCAAATAGGGTGGGAAAATAAGCCAGAAAAACCAAGATCATTTCCAGTTGAATTATGACCTCAAGTGGATTCCGGAGAATGGAATTTCCATAATTCACAATCCTATTATTGGTTATTTCTGGAGCCTTTGGGGCTGAGGGCAATATCCTCTGTTGAATCCCTTGCCTATTTCCTGGCCTGTTGGCCTTTACTCTCCATTCTCCATTTCACTAATTAATTGTTTTATATACTAACAACTTCCTAAAAGGAATTGAGGTGGCTTGGTACAAATGCCAGAGAAATGGACTCATTAAGGGGAACATGAAGGAACAGGGCTATGCTACTAAAAGAAGAAATAGTTGTACTAAGATACTAGTCTAAGCGGAATTAGGACAACCGGGCAGAAATATAAGCGTTCACATTCCCAGCCATCGCTGAAGACTTGCTTCCCTGTGTGGTGGGGATCAGTAAGAGTCAAAAATGGCCACAAGCTCTGGGAGAGCAATTGCTAAGAGAAAATAGACTTAGTGCATAGAAAGTCTGACCGAGCTGAGAGGAAGCAGTGGCAACCCATAGCTGTCACTCGAAACAAAAGGAGGAAAAGAAATCTGTGAAAAGAGAAAGGATTCACATAAGAGAGAAGTTAACACACCTGGAAATGTATGTTCCCTATGAAAAAGCCCTCCCTCAAGAGGTTTCTGGATGCAATATTAATTCCAGACTGGGGCAGGAAATAACCAAATGTCACCCGAATGATCTGGAAGTTAATGTAGCCTCCTCGCATATGATTTACTTTCAAGAAAACAATTTACTCTCAGATTCTGCCCAGAAAATTCACTTCAAAAATTGGGAGAGGGAGAAAAAAAATGTGTATGTAGAGCAGCTTAACTGCCTGGGCCCTACAGAGTCAGGGCCAATTATAGGCAGAAGGAGCAAGAACTGAGCGTTTTCTGTTGGTTTGCTGCCAGTAAATGGTGGAGGAGCAGTTGTACAGAGGCTCCGCTGCTCTGCTGGCCCGCATGGAGCCGCTTCCCCTTGACTTTGCTGGGCCCCGCCCCTCCCAAGCACATCTGGCAGGCACTGTCTGGCACTGGGCTCCTTGGAGCAGCCCAGCAGGCTGTCTGCAGCCTCCACTGAGGGACAAGGCGGCTTTTCTTAACTGTCCGCTCCCTTGGCTTCCGAGCCCTTTACACTGTGTCTGCAACATCACTCTCTGCGAAGTGGAAGACGTGCAGACAGGGTGACATGTCCCAACACAGGTCTGGTGTCCCAGGCCTGCTCCGATGTTATTTCCGCACAATGAGAACACATGGGCCTTTGTGCAACGTGCATCTGGAAAACTTCCCGGATCATGCATCTGCCCTCTGATTTACACCTTGCAGAATGAGGCTGACCCGCAGGAAAGCCCGAATCTCTAAGCAGTGGGTGGGCTGCCCTCCCTCCCCCAACCCCTGCCTCCTTCTTATTCTCAGAAACAATCGTGGGTGTTCCCACCTCCCAAAACTCCCTCCTCTGAAAATGAAGGGGGAAAAGCTGCTTCCTGGCTGAATAAAGCTGAAACACCTGTGTTCTAGAAACACACAGATGTAGACAGGCACACACTGCTGCAGACCCATCTGCCCAGCTGCCCAGCGGTTTGGGGTGGTGAGCAATTAGGGTGGGAAACCCACACCATAGGAAAAGCTTTCTTTGCTCCTCATTATCCCCATTCCATTGCAATTCTCCTTCTCCTCTCTCACTAGCACTCGTTAGCTTTTAAAGGCACAAAAGGCCGTTATATTTCAGGTGGTATCTTCCCTTATCCTGCCTTTTTGATCTGGCTGGAAGGACAAATGGAAAGAAAAACAATACAACACTCATAAAAAGTCTGTCCGTTCTGTTATGGCGGTGACTTTTTAGCTCACATGGAATGTGTGCTGAGCTGTCTTCATTCTGAAAATATTTATTGAACAGGAACATGCTTGGTATTGTGCTAAGTACCGGAGCTATGGCAGCTGGCAAAGCGGCCTCATCAGAGCTCCTGGATGAAAGCAGTAAAAATACCGACCCTGTGTGCTGGGAAAACAACGTCACATTTAAACCTGCATCGCTTTTACATTTACAACCTGCTTTCTTTTTCTCTCGCAGAGGGCAACATCCTCCGAGAACATATATTTAGTCTAAATTGCTTAATAGAGCATCTAACATGGTGCAGGCAGCCAGTAACAGTTCTGTGAGAATAACATGCAAAGAGTTGGCATCCAAAATTAGCAGGCCTCTAAACTCTGAGGATTATGTAAATGAATTTTCTATACAGCCAGAAAACCTGGGCTGGGGTCTGGGGAATGGATAGGTGTGGGGAAGAGACAGCGGTTGTCAGTCAGGGCCTCAAAGAAATCTGTTTTGGGACAATAATATTTTGTTGTTTTCTTTTTTAAAATACCTTTTATTTGGAGATAATATTTGATGACTGAAGAGATACAGAGATAGCACAGGGAGTTCCTGTAGACCCTACAGAAAGCTTCCCCTAACATGAACATCTTACATAACCGGTGGGACATGTATCCCAACTGAGAAGCTAATATTGGAATACTGTTAACTAGATGACACTGAATTCACATGCCACCAGTTTTCCCTCGAACCTCTGTCTGTACTAGGTTCCAATCCAGGCTACCCCATTGTATTTCGGCTTGTTTAGTTTTAAATGAGGTATTTATCTGCGCTCGGTGGGTGTCCTATTGTAATGATTTCAGCACCTCCCGGAGGAAGTTCGGCCCCGCCGGTTCTGCAAAACGCTGAAAAGGAGATGGGCACCCAGACCAAGTGGAAAGATGGGGGAAGCTTCCACGATTTTCTCATTTTTTCATCTACCAGCAGGGAAAACAGAAGGACTGAGAAAAGTGGTTTCCTGACCCTGCCTATCTTCTCAGCCCTGGGAAAAGGAAAGGTCAAGTACTCGCTTTTGATAACCCTGTTAATCTCGAGGGCCCCAGCAGCCAATTAGTCTGCCGCAGCCCCGCATTCCTCTTTCCATTTCAGAGATGGGGAAAATGAAGCCCGGCTTCCGGACCGCCCGGCTCAGCCTCTCCACGGCCTGTCAGACGTGGAACCAGACGGAGGCTTGATTCAGGGGAACCCAGCTCAGCCCTGAGTCTTAGTGGCTAACCCTCATCCTTATGACAGGCAAGGGCTTCGATGTGCAGGGATCGAAGGCAAATGCGTTCACCAGGAAAAGTGTGGAGCAGAGACGGAAAATGGAGCCCCCGCGTACATCTGGGCAGCGAGTTGGGGGGTGGGTAGGGGGGGCGGGGTCCGTGTTCCTGGAGCAATGAACTCCGGCTGGCACGCAGCGGAGTCGAGTAATTTTCAGTTGGTTTAAACTGCAATTGCCAGGCAGCCAAGTCGTGTGGGACTTTCATACGTGGGGTAGTTGAAAGCCAGGGACTGGGATTGGCCCAGGTGTGCTACGGACCTTGAAGTGCAAAATGCTCCGGAGACACATTCGGAAGAGGCTCCCTGCCTTCTGGACCCAGGACCCCGAGCTGCAGACCTCAGGGGAGTTCGTGGCGTCATTGTGCACATTTTCTGAGTCCAAACTTCAGCAGCAGGTATTACACTGACTGCAAAGATCATCCATCTTAGTCAGAATTACAAACAGGTCTCCTTGCTCCCTCCTCCCTGCTCCTTCCACTCGCTTCCCTCCCGGTGAAAGAAGCCACGGGAAGAGAAATGTGTTTATTCCTTTCCACCGGCAATGCTGTCAGGGAGGGACCCTCATGCATCAAAGAGGCCTCTCCTGCAGGGCCCTGTGTGGCAAAGAGCTTTACCCCAGAGTCTCTCTCTCTCTCTCTCTCTCTCTCTCTCTCTCTCTCTCTCTCTCTCTCTCTCTTTCTCTCCCTCTCCCTCTCCCTCTCTCCCCCTCTTTCCATTAGACATTCTTTTATAGTTTCAAATTAACACTAAAGAACAATGACATAGTGATTCACGGCGGCGATAAACAAAAAAGTAGGGACGCCTCCACAATAAAACTCTATAAAATGCCCAAACTGGCACGTTTTAAATGACTCTTTGGTAACAGAGGGGAGAAAAAAAAAGCCTATGAGGTAAATCCTTCACCGGGGAACTCACCAGGGAGACTGGTAAAAATAAATTGCACAGCTCTAATTTTCCTAGCAGCTTCCATGCTATTCTTTGAAACTGAGTGCGAACCCCTTGGCCTAATCCCAAGAGCCGATCTATAGTAAATAGTGCACACTTAATGCCTAAGTTCCTTTTTAGCACCATTCAGACAGTGACTTCAGCCGCAGAGCTTAGTCATAGCAGACATTTTTGTGGTGAAAGCATTAAACCCACATGCAGCTCTCTTTCTGTGGCCACTGGGGGTCATGCTCCCTTCCCATTAGCTGAATAAATCATAAAGTCGGCTCAGACCACCCAAGGAGCAGGACCAGAGAGCCACAGGCGATGCCTGCAGCCGCTTTTTCTTTTCAGAATCTACAGGGGAGAGAGAGAGAAAAAAAGAGACAGAAAAAGAAAAACAAGAAGAAATACTGCACAACAGGCTGGCTGTAGGAAATGGTTTGATTTTTTAAAAATGTGATCTTTTTTAGAGCAACCTGGAGACTTGTTTATTTGTTTATTTATTTGCTAAAACCAGGAAGCCTGATTTAAGAAGAGAAGTAGAAAAATAAAGTCACATGCATGCCTTTTGTCATACGCTGGAGTTTGCTGACCAAAAAAAATTTTTTTCCTTTTTTTCCCCCCTCTGTGGGTGTTAAATTAAGGAAGGCCACCCTGTGTGGCCGGGCTCTTCAGGTGGTTCCGATAAGACATAATGCAGACACAACCCAGGGGTGGGTGGGGAGAGGGGTGGGGAGGGTGGATAGCGCATCCGGCTGCAGGACACGGCCAATCGGGATTTAACCAGGAAGCAAACGTGTCGTCTAAATGTTCCCTGTGTCAAATGATTCACTCCACAGGGAGAGAGATGGCCAGGGAGGAAGGTCTGTGAAGTCACGAAGTCACGTTCCCATCAATCAGTAAAAAGATAAGAAACAGGAATTTTAAACACAACTATTAGCCGGCCACTGCAATCCCATCAGCAAAGCGAAGCTCATTATGCTAAGCAGTCTTTCTGCAGGAGGAGGGGAAGGTTGGCCAGGAGGAGGAATTGGGAGTTTTAACTTCATTTTTAAAAGTGTGCTGACATTTAAACAACTCTGCTTCAGTCTAACAGGAAACTGAAATTGGGACTGTTTCTCCCCCCTCCCCCATCCCCCAAATCTGTTATTCCTCTCCCCACGGAAAATTTGGCAAGAAGGGAGGTATATTTCAGGTGGATTCTAGTGATTTCCCAAAGACTCCTGGACAGGTAGAGTGCTGGATCCTGAGGGAATTTGAAGCTAAATGAGGTTTGTTCACTTGTGTCTCCATGAACAGTTTCCTTGATGTCTGACATGTTTGTGATTTTGAGACTTGTTTGTAAGTTTTCATTTGTTATTTAGGAGAATGAGGTTCTTAAAGTAATAAGACTATATTTAATCTTTGCTGAAAGTCAGGATAACACAGGCAATTTCTCCATGACTGTCCACACAAAACTCTGCCTAAAGTCTCTCCCAACCCCTCATCTTTAGTAGCTTCTCACAGCTCAAGAAAGGATAGCCCATCGGTCCACACTGCGACCCGTGACATGGTGATTTTGTGACTAATGTCCACCAGGGAGGAGGGCAAGATCACTTATACCATTTATGACTTAATAAGTGAGTCGTAGGGTCATAGTGAAGCAATTCCAACTGTCAACAGTCCATGTCCTAGAAATCATAGCAAGAAGGCAAGTGAAACCACCTACTGATAACTTACAGCTCATTAACGATATGGTCATTAAAATCTTCATTTACTAGGTGCCGTTTGGCTTTACGTAATAACAAGCTCCTTCCATGGTGCACCAAAGCACTGTAAACAAAACCCTTTGCTCACAAACCCACTCATCCTTGTGGAATGACTTCCACTTCTCTTTCTTTATGCACGTCTTTTCCACATCATTGAGAAATAAAATATTCTTGAACAGATGCTCTGAAGTCTCCTTCCCGGGTCAGATGGCCTGGAAGAATTAGACCAACTGTAGCATGGTGTCTAGCTGCTTTTCTGTGCCCCCCACCCCAATTCCTCTTGGAAAGAGGTCCATGTTTCTCTAATCACAATGGACGCAACATAGACAAAGTGGCCTGTGTGGGCATCTATGGGGATCTCTGCATTGCTGTAGAAGGTAAACAATAAAAAAAAAAAAAAAAATAGAAGAATACAAACTCTACTGAAAACCAATGAATTTTAAGACAAAAATCAGAAACAAACTTCTTTCATTTATCAAAAGTTATCAGTTACTTGGAAGATTGGCTCTTATGTTATACTAGAGGCTTGGTGCACGAAATTCATGCATGGGGAGTGGGGGGGGGGCGGTCCCACAGCCTGGCCTGTGTTCTCTTGCAATCCAGGACCCCTCAGGGGATTTCGGGCCTAAACTGGCTGTTGGACATCCATCTTGCAATCCGGGATGCTGCATGCACCAGTGACCATACTTTTCATACAGGTGAAAGGCATCTTGCTGTTGTATGGGCAGCTACATTTTTTTGCCCTGATTATAAAAAGTAGTACATAACATGATCCTTCTGAGGCAGTAGTACCATTTTCCCCATCTTATGGGTGGAAAAACTGAAGCAGAGAGAAGTTAAGTAATTGGCTTTGTCACACAGTTATAAGTGTCAGAGTCAGGGCTGACCACAAAATGTGCAAGCCAGAGTCCATGCATGTCATCACTGCATCATCCTGTTTTTTCAGTGTTAGAGTAGCCTTGCCAGGTTTTAATTTTTAAATCTAAGAGACTGTTTCCAATATATAGGGTAGGGCTCCTAGGCCTGGCCGGCGATCAGGGACATCTGTGGGGCAACAGGCAGCAGGGCGATCGGGGAGGTCCCTGCTGGCACCCGCCTTGGCTGGTGGCCTGGCACTGCCAGCTTGCCGGCCCCCGCCCTGCCGCCGGTCACCTCCCTCTCGGGGGGCAGATGCTCAACACAGGAGCTGCCCCCCAGTTGGGGGAGCTCCTGCATTGAGTGTCAGCCCCCTGGTGGTCAGTGCATGTCATAGCAAATGGTTGTTCAGCCATTTGGTAGATTTGCATATTAGCCTTTTATTATATAGGATAATTTGTAACTTTCTCTCATTTAGTAACCTCAGCCAGAACTGGTTTGCTTTTGTGTGGCTAAAACTGGGAGTGTGAATATTGAGGGTCAGGTGTATGAACTATATCATTTGGATGCACATGGATTGGAAATTTTTACCACTGAAAGGTGTGTGATCAAAAATTGAGAAATTGGAACATTGAGTCCTGGCAATGAAGACAGTGGCATTGAAATGGACTACTTTACAGTTTCTATGTGTCCATTATGAGTGGGCCCCCAAGAGTGGCCGATGTGTCTTTCTTCCCCTTTCTTCTTTCCTTCTCAGCACTAGAGACCTATTGTTTCTGAGTATCCCCTCACCTTCTAAGCAAGTTTCTGATTCGCCCTAGCCTCTATTTAGGCACTCAGTTTTTGAATACAGAAACTTTGGGCATAAGTAGCCAAGTCCCATGGGCAGCATCCAGCATCATCATCATCTCTCTACTAGTATTTCCACATTCATCCCAGATGCTCCTCATCCCGGCCTCCATCTGTAGCAAAACACCAGGGGACCCCTGAGTTTAGGCATGTCTCTAAAGTGGTCTAAGACTATCATTACTATCTAAACCTACCTTCACTGCTGGACCTGGGGAGTCTTTTTATCCTTTCTATTTCTTGTTTTATTAGTATATATAAAACCTCAAAAACATATATGGAATGTGGAAGAAACGGTTACCTGTGTCCTGTTTCAGAAAGGCTTGAGGAGGAAGGAAGAGAAAGTTGATATCTGTGGACAAGGTAGCAGATGGAACACATGGTCCCCGCCCTCAAGGGGCATTTGGTCCTTTAGGCAAGATGGATATACAAACAGATTATGCCATGACAGTGTGAAATGGGATACAAAGGAATATACACTGAGTGGCCAGATTATTATGATCTCTGAACGCATAATAATCTGGCCACTCAGTATATATATATATTAGAGGCTCATGGGTGGGGTCCAGCCAGCCTGGCCAGGGGGAGGGGACATGGGCGGTTGGCCGGCCTGCCTGCTAGTCGAACTCCTGGTTGAGGGGACAATTTGCATATTAGCCTTTTATTATATAGGATATACACTGAGTGGCCAGATTATTATGCGTTCAGAGATCATAATAATCTGGCCACTCAGTATATACACCACATAGAAACAAAATAGAGGTGGTGGGCATGCTAAAGGTTCAGAAGAGTGAAGGGATAAAGGAAGGAGCAAGATGATCAAGATTAAAAGTGAAGAAATATGTGCTAAGAAAATGACTCTCAACCCATGAATAGAGGCAAGGAGGTAATTGTGGAAGACAGGCTATGGATTATGTTTAAGCAGGGTGGTCATGACATTGAGTTCTTGCTCAGTGTTCCTGCTTATATTGGAAACAAAGCTATCTGTGGGTTGGGTGGGGTAGGGTAGAGAATAGAAGATTACAAGGATAGACAGGGTTGGTCTGTCCACTGAGAAGAAGGAGAGAGCTGACCAACAAGGAGTGAAGCGATAGGTAAATGTCACAAAAATTCTATATGAGTCGGGAAGGCAAGAGATTGCAAAATTGCCCAATCATCTTGGCTATGCAATGCCCCTAAATAGCTCTTATCTACCAAGGAAAAGGATTAGAGGAGCAGACTTTAATTTGATCCAGGTTTTGGAGTTCAAAAGTATCATAGGTATGTTAAATGACTGACTAGGAGGTCTAGGTTGGGCAAATGCTCCTTCATGCTGTTAGGATAAAATTAAAAATCCTTAAGCCCTGACCCACCAACCCTTATGACTTGTGCCCTGCTATGGCTCTATCAGCCTTCATTCTTTGGCACAGCTTCTATGCCCCAGACTCATTGGGACATTTTAGTTCCTTTGCTCATACCTTGAATGTGCAAATGTCTCACGCCTCAGAGTTTTTGAACATGATGATCTTTCTATGGGAATACCCTTCACACTCTGCCTGGCTAAGCTTCTCCTCATTCATTTTCTATTTAAATGTAGAAACTGTCTCAGAGACAAGCTTCTCAGGGAAACATTCTTAGTTCCCTACCATGGTAGGCGCCCCCTGCACCTGCACTCTATTCCCTAATGCTCATCATGCTTGAAATTACTCACCCCACCTCTCTTCCCCTACATATTGCAAGGTCATTGAGCGTGTTTCTCCTATTTACGACTACATCCTGTGTCTTTCACGGTGCTCTGCTCACAGCAGATGCTCAGTGAACATTTGTTGAGAGAATGACTACATGAGCTGATAATCCTAAAAGACACTCTCAAGGCTCCGAGGCAGGAAATCACAGAGAGAGCGTGGACAGATGGGGGTACACTGGAGATCAGATTGCAGAATTGGAGAGGTTTTTCACAATAACATTGCTCAAGGTGAGCCCAGAGGAGAAGATTGCTCAAGGTGAGTGGTCATCTTTGGAGCTGAGAATGAAGAAACTGGGAGGATGGTGTGTTAGATATTTTTGTTATTGTTGTTCAAGTGACTACTAAAAGCACTCAAGATCTTGGTGCAACTGTGAACTGTGGTTGGAAAGCAGCATAAAAATCTGGGGTCCAAAACATTTAGTTAATAATGGGAGAATGATGGAAAAATCAGTAGATGACATACCCAAGGAGAACTGAGTAGAGCTATATGGCTTGCAATTCAAGGGAGAGGGAGATGAGTGACCATCATTAAGATTTCCAGCCTAGCCCAGCTGGCGTGGCTCAGTAGTTGAACATCAACCTACGAACCAGGAGGTCACAGTTTGATTCCTGGTCAGGGAACAATACCAGGTTGCAGGCTCGATCTCCAGTAGGGGGTGTGCAGAAGGCAGTCGATCAATGATTCTCTCATAATTGATATTTCTCTCTCTCTCTCTCTCTCCCTTCCTCTCTGAAATTAATAAAAATATATTTTAAAAAAAGATTTCCAGCCTATTACAGCAAAGTCAGCTAGATTGGGGTATTAGCATAGTGTCATTAGGATGACTACATATTTAAAAGTACAGTGCATATTATTTAGAAAGATTTTTAAACAAGATCTTAATCTAAGTGGCCTTTCTGTTTAACAAATGGTTAATCAAATCTTAAAATAGATAGAAAACTGTATTTTGAAAGCATTGTTATTTATTTTTTCTCCTTAGCATTTATACTGTTCATCAAAATATATATTTTACATATTAGCATCTGTCTCCCAGTAGCAGTAACCTGGATGAAAGGTAAATTTTGGTCTGTTTTGTTCATTGCTGTGTCCTTAGTGCCTAACCAGGGCCTGATGCATAGTGGACACTAATAAACATTCCTTAAATAAATGAAGTTTACTTAATGAAGGATTTGTTTTCTTTTATTAATTGTCAGACTAATTCCACTACAGTTGGTGAATAAGATGTATCTCAATTTTTAAATCATCTCTAAAGTTACTTTAGAAACATTACTGTGTCTATGAAATATCTGGCATTTGTTGTTTTCAGTTAAAAATATATATAGTGTCCTAAAAATGTGCACACACACTTTGAAAAATTATAAAGGCAGTGTTTATTAAAATTTCATTTTCAAAATTGGGCTATCATGTGTTAAAGTGTGTATACATTTTTTGAGGGAGACTATATGTGTGTGTGTGTGTGTGTGTGTGTGTGTGTATGACAAACCTTTCTGAGAAGTGATTATTAGATTCCAAGCTCTATAATATATGCATGTAATATACAGACACATCTCTGTAATATATCTTGGTTATAAATTGTAAGCATAATGAGCAGCTTCTACCCTTCTCATCAACACAGATTTAATATGCCCATATGAACTTGAAAGCTAACTGTTCATGAATCATTGCTTTAAGGTGTTGATTTCTTCAATGGCACTTCCAGTAATTTCCTTAGAATTCAAGCCCGGTTAAAAAAAAAAATCACAGGTTGTGTTGCTAAATACTAAGTTCCTTATTTTCCTGTGAGTTTCTTTAGAGAAAAAAATCATATATTTATGAACTAAGTAATGCATAGTATCAAAACCAATTACTAGCATAAGCAATGCTTTAAAGCTTAATTTCTTTCTACTAACAATTAAAATATAGCATAGGAAATTCTACTTTTGTGGTACTTTTGGAGCACAAGCCATTCCTCTCTGCTTTCAACATGGAGCAGAGTGGAGGTGGTCCTTGGAAGGCAAAAAAGCTCTTGCCACTGCTCTCATGTTTTTGTTTTTTTTTTTTTTTTTCTGTGACAGGAGCAACTACATCCTGCCACTATACAAAGGGGACTCCCTGTACAAAGGCTCACTGATCTGGGACCCTTATGAAAGAACTCGGCATTCCAGGTCTCAAATGGTGCACCTAGGGTGGCTAGATTTAGCAAATAAAAATACAGAATGACCAGCAAAATTATAATTTCAGATAAACAATTGGTAATTTGTTGTGTAAGTATGTCCCAAATATTGCACAGGACATACTCATACTAAAAATATGTTTTTGTTTTTTTAATCTGAAATTCAAATTTAGTTGGGTGGCCTTTATTTAACCTGGCAGTCCTAAGCGCTTTCTAGTTATCCTGCTACAGCGTGGAGCACGGAAGCCCCCCATGAGCCATGTGGGTGCCCTGAGTGGATCTCTTTGCCTGTGCTGTTAGGGGTGAAAGGGAATGAATGAATCCTAAAAGAGTGAGTGGGAATCGTAGTACATTCATTTTCATTGCTAGGCCTTTGCTTTTGATGCATCAATTAAATGAAGGTAAAAATGAGACTTTGACAGTGCAAATAGAAAAGGCTTTCACAGATGTAATAGGTAATGATGCAAAGCACCATTAAGGAGTCAGCAGGCAGATTCGGCGGCTGCCAGCGGCCTCATCCTCTGCCCACTCACTTCTTGTGCCTATGTATTAAGGGAAGTGGGGCAAGATTGGAGAGACTCAACTTGTAAGCATATCTCTGACAGTTTACTTTTAATAACATTGTTTGTATTGTGGGAATGAATAGAAAAAGAAGTCATCAGTGGCAGTTTTCATACTCTTAAATGCCACCAGATAGCTAAACTATGCAGGAAGCTCACTTTGTAAGCTCACCAACTCCACGTTTCATTTGTAAACTGGGGGCAAGAGCCCCCAAATAATAGGACATTGAACAATCCAACAATTGGTGACTAATGGGGCTCCAACTATTTTGCACAGCAATTCCTATAAACTACTGGCTCTGAGAATGTTTTCTTTGTGGATTCGTGGCAAAATTTGAGCACAGAAAATCCAGATAGAGATTGCTGATTATTTATGTTTTATTATCAAACTAGAGGCCCAGTGCATGGATTCATGCACTGGTTGGGGTCCCTCAGCTGGACTGTGCCCTCTCCCAATCCGGGACCCCTCAGGGCATGTCAGACTGCTGGTTTTGGCCTGATCCCCGCAGGCCAGGCCGAAACCTGCAGTCCTACATCCCCCGAGGGATGTAGCAGTGTGCAAAGCAGCAGGCGGCCGGGGAGGAGCCTGAGCTGGGCTTAGTGCTCAGCACTCCTAACTGCTAGCTGCCCTAAGCTTGCCGCTGTTCGCAGGCTTCTGGCTGCGTGGTGCTCCTGCTGTGGGAGCGCACTGACCACCAGGGGGCAGCTCCTGCGTTGCGTGTCTGCCCCCTGGTGGTCAGTGCACATCATAGCGACCGGTTGATTCATCTTAACGGTTGCTTAGGCTTTTACCTACTATATATAGATGATTTTCTTCAGTAATGTTGAGAATGGGAAATATAGGTCCTATTCCCAGGCTTGCCACTCACTATATCACTGGACAAGGCATTTAATCTCAGGGCTTCACCTTCTTTTTTAAAATGCAGATAATAATATCCATGCTCCATCCCCACGGAGTAAGGGAAGCTGTGATAATGGAGTCCAGTGCTTTGAGAAACACCATGAAAAGCACCGACATTCACTCCCGCTAGTTCATGTTAACTAACGGCACAAGTGATTTAGAGGAATTACTAAAGTGGAGCCTGATTCAACTCCTGTAGTCAGTTCAAGTGTTGGAGCAGCATAAAGGTGGGTGAAAATACTGCCTTGGAAAAGCTTTGGTTCTAAGAGTGATGCTTACTAGACCATGCACAGCTCTGTCTCAGGTGTCCGCTCAAGTACAAAAGAAGATAAGGCATGGCTCCTGTCCACATAAAGGTTCCAATCCATTTGGAAGAGAGAAAACAAGACATGGTCGCTGCTAAATAAAAAATGCAAGATAATGTATGACTTAAGTGCTCAATGAATAGTAGTGGCAGTAGGTTTCCATTAGAGATCACAGCAGAACATAATAAATGTGGGGCCATGATTTCATAGAGTTAGTCTTCAAGATGGCTAGAGAGGGCCTTAAAGAATTGAAGAGAAGGAAGGGCATTCTAGCCAGTGGCATAAATTAGGAAAAGTCCTTGGGTGACCTACTGAAGACAGTAAGGAGACTAGTTGGGCTGGATCAAAAGTCCCTGCTAGGAATAATGCAGATAAGATTAGCACATAAAATAACAGTGCATATAAAATAAGGCTGTGTAGGTCGATTGATTCAGGTAATGGGGGGGTGGGGGGTGGGTGTCTGGTGCGCCAGGATGGGAAGTTTGGAAGTGATAGGTCTATTCACAAATACAAATGAAGCATGTATGTCTACATGGAGACTTACACAAAATATATATTCTCTATTTTGAACAACTGCCATCTACTCAGAATATGAAAGACTTCTACCAGTTTTTTGAAACTGTAGCCATCATTAACAAAATCTATCACAGCTAGTGGCTCCTTCATTTACCTTTACAAGGTTCCTGGCTTCTGCAGCAATCCTTTTCCTGATTCTGTGTTCCCTATTATTGGTTTTTATGTGCTGCTCCAATGTGAAGTTCTGCTGCAGAATATTTTAGTGTTTTCCACTTCCAAACTGTGGTTTACTGGACAGACAATGGCCACATGATCTGTGCTGTCATCCCTTCTTCACATATGTCTCACCCAAAGAGCAATCTCCATTTCTGTGCTGTCAGGTTGGCTGCATTACAGACTTTTGTTAATTCACTCCTGCTAGTTAATGTTACCTAATGGCATAAGTGATTTTGATGAATTACTAAAGAGCCCGAATCAATTCCTGTAGCAGGTCCAAGTCTTGGAACAGCAAAAAAGATTGGCACGAATACCGCTTTGGAAAAAGTTTTGGTTTTTAAAAGTGATGCTTGATAGAATGGTGTCTCACTCTGTTCACCAGTCTCCTGAAAGACATCCTGGCCTTATGGATTTAATTTTATGCATCTTGGTCAATCAGCAGACTGTTAGATACAGTGCTGCCAAAGAAAGAAAATTCAGTGATGATTTTTAGCCATGTTGCCAACAAAAATCTTACATTGACTATGTCTAACTTCCTTTGTTGGGTCTTTGAACATGGCTGTGGAATATGGATTTAATAAAAACTGACCTATTACACAATTCTCAGTTTTAGTCCATTGGTAATGAGGAATGGGCTGGCTGTGATGATGTCAATTGTGACACAAGTGGACAAATCTTCATTAAGTAGCTTGGTGCTCTTCATGAGCACAAGTTGGACAGCCAAACTTTTTAAATAGTTGCCAAGGCCCATGAGAACAAAAGCTTGACGAACATTGAAACCAGTACTGGCATTCTCCGCACTTCTGTGTCAACCAACATTATGTCTATATTGCATTAAGGTCAAATCTGCCCTGTGATTTTAGAAGTTGTGCTGCAGGTTTCAGATCAGAATGCCACCTAGAAATCCAGATGTCATGAGAAGTCACGTGTCATTGTCTCATTCTCACGCATTACAGAAAGGCTTCTGTAGACATCTCAGTAAGTCTTCCACAAAGGACTTCATGGGTGAAAAGCTTTGAGAGCCGAGCACATAGTACATGTTATAGGAGCATCTTCTACCGTAATTGTTATCATTTAACATAAAGTGTCTCAGTACATTTGTATGTCTTAGGGTTCAGGAACTCTATTATATGTTGTCTTGGAAGACTACTTCCCTAAAATATATTTAAAACCTGGTACAGGGCCATTTCTTTAAACCCTGGAAGGTTTTTTATTTGCAAAAATTAACACAAGAAATACATTTGTTTTAATAGAAGGAATATTTTATTCTTCATCCAAAATGAGAGTGTCTCCATTTTGATTATTGGTTATGAACATATCTGCTCTTTGATACTAAACATGGATAGGAGGTTTGACCAAAGTCTTAAACTCTCTGTTCCTTGCACATTTGCTTCCTGACTTCATGTCACTTTGCAGGCCTTTACAATATGTATTTTGCTTTGATGGTAAGACACTTTAAGATTCTGAAATTTGTGTTTTCCTATTACCAATGAACATTTTTTCCTTTCACTTAGCATTACTTGATGAAACTATCTCTCAAGTTCCTGTGGCAGAAACTATTGTCCTGGGTATTAGGTACATGATGTCCATTCAATCCCTTTTACAATGTAACATATTTTCATATTCCGTATAGAGGAAGGCAATGGTACATGAGAGGAAGTGGATGAGCACAGATTCCAGAAAAGTTTTTCAATAGCTCCAGCAGCTCTTTTACTCCTTCTCTATCCCTGTTCTTGTCTGGAATGTAGCTGTGATGGCTGGAGCTACAGGGAGCATCTCACAAGCATGAGGTGACTATGAGAATGGGCACAAATGAAGATACAACAGACACAATAAAAGGAGCCTGGAATGCTAATGATATTGTGGAGCCTCCGAATGATCCCTGGGCAGCCTATCCCTGGACTAATTTTACATGAGAGAGAAATAGACCGCTGTGTTATCTTAGGCACTCGTACCTTGCATCTTGATTATTAAGGACCTATGATGATTCCTACCTGACACCATGTGCCATCTTTTTATCTATGGGGATGCTGTTCTCAAATCTCTAACATTGGCCTTTTCACCTCTGTGTTTCTTTAAAACATTGCTTTTAGCCAGAAAAATAGCCTTGGAAATAGACATAAAAGAAAAAGTAATTAGGAAAGAGAATATCAAGTTGCCAAACTTGTTTTAAGGATTCACTTATTTTGAGTGATTAAACTCATCCATTCCCTTTGAACCTAAAGCTATATCTAAGCATGAAAGGACGAGTGATTTCTCACAAGCTCTGAACATACCCTTTATTCAATTCACACATCTAACAACAGTAGTCAGAGGGATAAATATGTAAAGACTAGAGGCCCGGTGCACAAAATTCATGCATGGGGGTGTGTGTCCCTCAGCCCAGCCTGCACCCTCTTCAATCTGGGACCCCTTGAGGGATGTCTGACTGCCCGTTTAGGCCTGATCCCAGTGAGATCGGGCCTAAATGGGCAGTCGGACATCCCTCTCACAATCCAGGACTGCTGGCTCCCAACTGCTCACCTGCCTGCCTTCCTGATTGCCCCTAACTGCTTCTGCCTGCCAGCCTGATCACCCCCCAACCACTCCCCTGCCAGCCTGATTGATGCCTAACTGCTCCCCTGCCAGCCTGTTTGCCCCAAACTGCCCTCCCCTGCAGGACTGGTCACCCCTAACTTCCCTCCCCTGCAGGCCTGGTCCCCCCCAACTGCCCTTCCCTGCAGGCCTGGTCGCCCCAACTGCCCTCCCCTGCTGGCCATCTTGTGATGGGCATCTTGTGTCCACATGGGGGCAGGATCTTTGACCACATGGGGGCAGCCATCTTGTGTGTTGGAGTGATGGTCAATCTGCATATTACTCTTTTATTAGATAGGATAGAGGCCTGGTGCACGGGTGGGGGCCAGCTGGTTTGCCCTGAAGGGTGTCCCGGATCAGGGTGGGGGTTCCCTTGGGGCGTGGGGCGGCCTGGGCGAGGGGCCTGTGGTGGTTTGCAGGCCGGCCATGCCTCCTGGCAACCCAAGCGGAGGCCCTGGTATCTGGGGTTTATTTATCTTCTACAATTGAAACTTTGTAGCCTGGAGCAGAGCCAAGCCTTCTGCTTGTTCTGTGGTGGCAGCCATTTTTGGGGGGATTTATGTATCTTCTATAATTGAAACTTTGTAGCCTTAAGCGAGGCCTGGGCCAGCCAGGGTGTGCGGAAAGCTTGGCTTCCTCCATTGCCGGGGAAACCCAAGCCTCCCTCCTGCTCTCTGTGGCTGTAGCCATCTTGGTTGGGTTTATTTGCATATTTGCTCCTGATTGGCTTGTGGGTGTGACTTGTGGGTGTGGCTTGTGGGTGTAGGGGAGTGATGGTTAATTTGCATATTATTCTTTTATTAGGTAGGATTTTTGCTGAATGGACCACTATATGGAAGAATCTTGTCTTATTCGTCAGCCAATCCATTTCTTTGGCCACTGGTTTAAGAATAGTTTTCTCAATAAAATAGAAACATACCTCACCTACTGGAAAATTTGTAAATACCAATTTAATAGTACAATTTTAGGAATGGATTCTCATATGTTATAGGTATTAATTGCATTAGAATTTATCTAAAGCTTACCAATAAACAAGTTGGCCTCACTAATGTTTCAGTTCTCTTTGCTTGGTTTTGAGTAAACCCAGAAATAAGTTCTTTTTCCTCCTAGAACATATTTTTCTTCTCCGGTTCCCCAATGAGGAGAGAAAACAAGGATTAAGGCAAAGGCAGATTAAAATGTCACCTTTTAATTGATAAGGTCTAGGTTGGAGAATAGGTCTTTAATACTAAACCCCAGAATTAAACTGATCAATCCAGCTAGGCACAGACACAACTTCACAACCAGAGGCTGCCCCATATGGTGACTGGTCCTTTCCCACAAGGAGTCCTGGTCATGTATACTTAGAGCATGAAAAATCAGAGCAGAGGCTGTGTCTCTGCATCTGGCTCCTAAGTAGAAAGCGGGGAAGAGAGATCAGGTTCTGCAAGTCCAGCTCTTTTTCCAAATTCATCAATCTGATTAGTCTTTTATCTTCACTGACAAGCAGAGAGTGGTAGCTGGGAGATAAGAAGGTAGGAATATAGGGAAAATCTCTTCTTGTGGCGGCCCCTCCAACCCCACCTCCCACACAACACCCTTCCTTATTTCCAAACCAGTATTCCTCATGTGTCTGGTGAAAGTACTTTCCATTTGAAGTTTCTAGTGATTTCAGGTTTCATATTCACCGATTGGATGACAATACTTGGTCCACAATCTTCAAAGCTTTTTAACAACTAATAACTGAAGATTAGCTTGAGACATTTCCTGAAAAGGTGTGAGTCATCCCCAAAGGAACAAGGAGTGATTCATCAGGAGGCTTGTCTGAATCAACAGTGAGGAAATCCAAGTGCTCTGAGGCATCAACCACACTGGAGACTAAAATTAATGTCACTGGTGTGTCTACTGCTGGAGGAGAAGGGGCCAGACTCACATTGCTAAATCCAAGGACTTCCCTGTCCAGGCTGCCCTAGAAAGATCAGGCAAGCCAGGAGAGCGATGCTGGAGCTAGAGACCAAGCTGACCTCACTGCTTAAGAGATACGTCAATATTGGACTAAAGTTTAACTGCTGCCCGGTTGTCCAAATTCAACACACAGATGTCTGTTGTATTTCTCAAATTATTAGGTAACGATATCCACACTTGTAATTAAACATATTGTTATAGATACATTGACTTTGCCTTCCTTATGGTATTAAACTTTGAGAAGCAAGCATCTAATGCATTTCTATTCTTTTTTTTTTTAAAATACCAAACCTTATGTTTTTATCTACATAAGCTATCAAGCTTATATTAACTTTATAGCCTTTTGAATGAAATCTACCTAACTCCGTGCTTTCAGCACTTCTGTGCATTCTGCCACAGAGATTTCTTGGTATGTGGTTTTTGATCTTACCTGAATTGCTGCTCCTCAGCTACAACTTTTCTAAGAGTGATGTACATTTTGGGCATATGAGTATATTTGTAGAACTAGTAGTTGTGGTAACAAGACTAAGTTTACATGTCTGTCCACATCAGCACCATGTACTCAAGATGGATTTCAGCTGCCAAAAAGGTCACTCCAAACTGCTTGCACAAACCTGTCTTTATGCCCCTGTTTATTATGCTCCGTGTAGTAGATGTCTTAGGCACTGAAACAGCACAGCCGTATATCAACAGCTCTCTGGTGGTTCCGAATGGTCTAAACAAGAGCAAGGGTGCGCTGAACCTCCCATGTAAACTTTATACAACAGATTCAGCAGAACTGTAATTATTTACAAAATGATGGCATGAGAAATCTCTGGATTTATATCTTACGTTAAAGTAACTTAGATGGTGTTCACATAATTCTTGAAGTCCTGGTAGGTTTGCAATTTAATTTGTTTTATTTTGGTTGCACTTGATACAGCTCTAAGGCTATTTTCATTGAAATTTCAAAAAGAAAACAACTAGGAGTGAACAGGTTTCTGAAATGTACGTGGCCATGCAGCCTGGTGTGGACATGGTACCATAGCAACTTGAACTTATTCTTGCGTGGGCACAAAGTATTGTGCATTGGGTGTAAAATGTTAGATCCATTGTTTTTTCATTTTTTAAAATAAAACAAAATCATTAAGAAAAATATAGCATTTCAGAGGAATATCTGTAGACAGTAGGCCAACTCAATCAGGTGGAATTTAGAACTTTATATCTCCCCCCATTTTTCCCAATTTGTTTCATACCCATAGTAAATCTAAGCACAAAGCTCCCTTTGAGGTCAAGGGGACTCCCTGTTTGTACTGACGTCATGGGGTGGAGGATGAAAAAAAGAAATGAAGTTTCTGAGGACATGGAAAAAGCCCAGTTTCAATGATGATTACAGTCCCAAAGTTAAAGTGATACAATGACATCAACATATACATATATATACTTAGAGTTGCTTACATACCAATTTGTAAACTACATTGCTAAGAATGTCATTAAAATTGTTTTGTCACATATTCAATACTCAGTTTGGAGGGAAATTCTCCCTCCAAACTGAGGCTTAGCACCACTGAGGACTTGAATGGGAGAAAAATCTACCTCTAAGATGGCATATTGACAAAATTAATGTAAGTCAATTATTTCTTCTTTTTTTCTTTTACTCCCGAGAAGTTAAAATTTCTGCCAAAAAACAAAACAAAAACAAAAACAAAAAACAAAAACAAAACACACACACACACACACACACACACAAACAACAACAAAAAACCCAAAAAACAATAATGTAATCTCCAGAATCCTTTGCTCACATACCAAAATTACTTCGGGTATGTTCTATGGAGATATTTCAGTGGGTGGTTAGCCATAAGAGCATGAATAATCTGCTATGAAATGCTATCTTATTACTGTCAACATACTTTTCAAGCTTTAACTAAATATTGCTCCTAACCCTACTGTAGGAAAGAAAAGATTATTATCATACCGTCTTCTCTCAGCAGCAGAATTGAAAGAGGAGCAGTTAGCTAGTTAAGTGTTTTACTCTCAGCAAGAGAAAGCATCACGGTTAGAAATAAGATTAGACTCCAGTATGAAGCCTTGTTCAGCAACCAGGTCCAGTTTAGGAATGCCTATGGATTTAGGAGGATGAAGGAAAGACTCCAGACGATTGCCATTATTCTCCCAAATCATTAACTGGGAATAAATTAGGTCAGCTCTTCCAGAGAATACTCATTTTTTTTAGACACTGAAGAAGTCATTATTCATAGTGTACGATAGCACCATGTTGAAAACATCACCTACTACTGGGAAGTGCTTTTACAAAATTAGACATATATTCAATCTCCTCATGTGGCACATAAAAATTTGATCAATCAATCCTGAAAAATCGCTGAACTCAATTTATTCTTTTAAAAGTAAATTAGTTAATAAGTAATTTATCTAGCAATGATCTTTTCTCTGGGAAAATAAGAAGCCAAAGCCAGAACCAGAAATTAGGGGACGGAAATATGTAGAGCTGGGAAACTTGAGGTTTGTTTTAACCAAAAATAAATGCATTTTTGAGAACTTTGGAACTCACATTGTAGTTCTGTGCTTCATTTCTTAAAATACAAAATGGGAATAATGGTGGAGCTTAATTGGAAAGACTAGAAAAAAAGTAGTAAAATAGGTGTTTATATTCTGTAGACCAATTATTCTCAGAATCTTTGAATTGTCACATTTTATCATTCTGCAGTTGATTTTACATAAACTATCATGTCTTGTAAAATTTTACTTGGTATAAATTTATTCTGAAGATTAGAGTGATATATAATGGTACATAAACTTTCATGTCTTTTTTTTTTTTTTGTAAGTGGAGGCGCTATCTTAAGAGATAAGTTCATGTCTTGTCTTGAAGTTATTAAAGATCCCCCTAAATCTATCTAAACAGGTGTCAGGAAACCAGGTTGGTCTTCACTACTTGGCATAAACTTTATTTTATTGCCTTTTAAAGTGAAGTACATAAATAATGGAAAATGAAAATAGCTTTGTTTTATATGTATAAAAATAATACAAATAAAATAGGACAATCAGAATTGAACTCTTAAACAGATGTAAACCAGGGGTGCATCTGCTAGAAGCCATAATTGCCTTTCAGGTACAAGATAGGCATTAAGTTGCTCTAGAGATTTCAAAATCGGTTGAACTAACAGAAACCTCAGTGGAAACAATGTCAGATTTTTTTTTTCAAATTTTTATTAAGGTATTATATGTGTACATATCTTACCATTGCCCCCCCCACCCCACTCCCATACCTGCCCTCACCCCCCAATGTTTTGCATCCGTTGGTTACTCTTATATGCATGTATACAAGTCCTTCAGTTGATCTCTTATTTCCCCCACCTCTCCCTAACCTTACCGCTGTAATTAGACACTCTGTTTGATGCTTTACTGCCTCTGTAACTATCTTTTGGTTCATCAGTTTATAATGTTTTTCATTATCCCTAAATGAGTGAGATCATGTGGTATTTTTCTTTCATTGACTGGCTTATTTCACTTAGCATAATGTTCTCTAATTCCATCCAGGTGTCTACAAATGGTAGTAATTCCTTCTTTTTTATGGCAGCATAGTATTCCATTGTGTAGATGTACCATAGTTTTCTGATCCAGTCATCTGCTGACGGGCACCTAGGCTGTTTCCAAATCTTAGCTATTGTAAATTGTGCTGCTATGAACATAGGGGTGCATATATCCTTTCTGATTGGTGTTTCTGGTTTCTTAGGATATATTCCTAGGAGTGGGATTACTGGGTCAAATGGGAGTTCCATTTTCAGTTTTTTGAGGAAACTCCATACTGTTCTCCACAGTGGCTGCACCAGTCTGCATTCCCACCAGCAATGTCAGATTTTTTTTAAAGCTAGACTCCAGGAAGGAAGGGGAGCTCTCATTTGTCCAAGGATCTATCAATTATCCAGTCTAAGGGGGTGAACAAAGCTTTGGGAAAAAAAATTGAGGACATCGTTTCTTAAAGAGCATTAACTCTAATCCTTTCTGTACTCATCATTCTTCTCCATCTCTCCCCTCAACTCCTTCTAGCAGATTGTGGGCTGGGGTTCATTGCATCAGAGATCATTAGGAAAAGAGTGAAAAACAGAAGAAAAAGGTTGCTGATTTTCCTGGCTTTGACTTCCCCAAAACAAAGCAATTGGACTATTTACTGTAGGTGCTTCTTAGGCATGACATACATTAGGCAAGAAATACTCTCTCAAAGCTAAGGTCATTGTTACTGTGGTTTCCCGGAAACTTCGCCTGAGCCGGAGGGAGAACACTGGAGAAGAAATTACATGGGATTCAAAATCTGCTTCCTGGCACAGTGAGAGCAAGATCAGAAGGTTGCGGTGGATAGAAATGTGGGACCTCTCAACAGAGGGCCACCATGGGGCCCCTTCGCTGGGCTGAGTCATCTCCTAGCACCTTGATAGGAGCGAAGCCATCCATCACTATTAGGTGAGAACTTTGGAGCCTCAGCAGGCAGCAGCTGGACTGGCTTGCCCTCTTGGAATGCCTCAAGACCTTCCTTGGCTATTTGACTTTTCTTTGTGTATACCTTTAAGCTACTCAAAAGCCCACTCCAAAGGCCCAGGTAATACCTGGACCCCTGTGATACTGCAATAAACCGGGGAGGCGCCACCTATGTGCACAATGAGGCTAAATAATAAAACACGGTGATCCCTTTCATCATGGCCTGCTACAGTCTTTTACTTTTGAAGGAATTTAATTTCAGCCCTGGTTGGTTTTGCTCAGTGGATAGAGCATTGGCCTGTGGACTGAAGGGTCCCAGGTTCGATTCCAGTCAAGGGCACATGCCCGGGGTTGTGGGCTCAATCCCAGTGTGGGGCATGCAGGAGGCAGCCAATCAATAATTCTCTCTCATCATTGATGTTTCTGTCTCTCTCTCCCTCTCCCTTTCTCTCAGAAATCAATAAAAATATATTAAAAAATAAAGACACTTAATTTCATTTGTATAAGTGCATTTGATGTCCAATTCACTTCAAAGTAAGTAGCAGGCATGAACTCACAATGAAGAGCTATCTCAGCAAAGGCAGCGAGCTGCTTAGATTGTTCACTTGCTCCCTCTGTTCAGCTCCTTCCAGAAATCGACTAAATTCTGAAGTAGATTGACAAAGATCACTTCTCTCAGAACTTCCCTGAAAGGCAAGACATGGTCAAGCATTCTGATTTCACAGGTCATAGCTGCCAACCACTTGCCATGGAAATGGATACAATCTGTCCAAACCCCAAAACAAGATTTGCTGAATGTCATTCAAATCTGAATCATCCAGAAGGGACTCAGTGTTGAAGTTCAAATCTGGAACAGGACTCAACAAATTTGAAGGGGAAAGGATCAAATTTTAAGTTCTGTGATACCAGCATTCCGTGCCTGCAGGTGAATCTGAGCAGGCCCTCAGTTTCGGATTTGCCTAGTCATCGAGGACTATTTTAATCTCACCCTAGTGAGGGGGCCAGTCTTGCAGGCTCCTCTGCACAGTCTGTTTCTATGACCCACACATGCCCTGGTTAATCAGACCCAGTGGCTTAAACTTGACTGTGCTCTACCCATAAATATTTGTATTTTTCTTCTCTGTGTTATTCTGATTAATTAAAAATAGTTTGGAAATAAGCATGGCGGAGATAGTTTTTTTGAACATCCAATGCACACGTCTACTAATCTCAACCTCATGGCCCCTGACATTATTCTTGCCAGCATCACCCCTGCCCCTACCACCGCCACTGCCCTGTGCCCATGTTGGTCTGTTTAAAACGGGTGCTTCTCTGATGTAAACATTCTATGGTATGGTGGACAGTGTAGTATCAAACAGTATATAGAGTTTAAAGGTTAATATTTTAAAAAAAATGTGAACCCGAGTGATGATAACGTTGCACTGGAGAGTTTAACATGCTACAGTCGTCAGTGTCCGCTGCGCTGTTCACTCTAGTGATGCAAACATTTCTTTGCAAGTATTTACTGAGATATTGTAAATTACTTAACTCCAGCAGTGTACTTTCTCTCCCTTAATCTTGATCTGATCCCTGAGGGGCTATTTATTACAGATATATACAACTTGTCATTAGAAGTGAAGCTAATGTAATATGACACAAGTAGCACACATTGTTTAAATGTGTTCCAGAAAGTTAGCAAATTTAGTTCGGAGAATACTTACATGCTCTTCTGCCTGAAAAGCAGCAAGAAAGGGGGGTGGGGTGGGGCAGAATATTAAACACTGCTCACTGTAGGTGGCCAATTAATACCCTGTATCCAAGCTGGAACAAATCCTTCCACTATATACATAAAGCATATAATCTCTTATCTGCTTAGGCATTATCAAATAGTTGAGCAAATCCTAGTAACTTCAAACACAGGTTTAATGGAATGCAGCGCCAAAACATGCAAAGTCAAGAATCAAGTTTTTTAAGAACATAATCTGTTTTAGAAGGTTTTAAGAGAACTACTTTGCAATGCCATTATAATCTCATCCCATGAGGAAAGATGTCTGATTTGGCAAAACAACATTACATGTGTTAAAGCACAATGCACAACTTTGCTTTCCCCAAATCAGGGTTATAAGCAGGAAATCATTTTAGTTTCTTAGAAGTTGAAAGAATATACGGCTATTGGTCCAGTTCCCAACCTTCGGTCACCAGATAATATTAATTTGAGAGGAAATTCTAATAGATGGCCCTATGACATGATCCAGCTGGGACATGTGCCAGTATTTTTTTAAACATATTTTTATTGATTTCAGAGAGAGGAAGGGAGAGGGGGAGAAAGATAGAAACATCAATGATGAGAGAGATTCATTCATTGGCTGCCTCCTGCACACCCCTTGTTGGGGATCAAGCCCGCAACCCAGGCATGTGCCCTGACTGAGAATTGAACTGTGACCTCCTGGCTCATAGGTTGATGCTCAACCACTGAGCCACACTGTCTGAGTACATGTGCCAGTATTATTTCAACATTCTGTTTTGTATCACACCATAACGTTAAAAGTAATTCAATTCATTACATCACAAGCATGAAAAAAAGTCCAAAACACCACCATAGCCAATAATGCAACTCTGACAAAATTTCAGTTTTGCTCATTTGTACATTTACTTTAAAATAAATCCATGTCTCCCCCAGTTATATGGTCCTTTTCCCCTGAGCAACTGGAATATATTTTAAGTGTCCTTTCATCTTTTTCATCTTCATTTGGGATTCTGCTCAAGCATTCAGGGTGGTTTAGATGAAAGATCAGAAAACAGGTAAAGTGAGAGAAATCTCCCTTTCAGAGTGAGGCAGACACAGCGTGAAGCCAGAGAGAACAGCAGAGAGACAGGGAGCAGGATGCACAACTGCATGTAGAAAACTGATCTTCCCATGAACTTGAAAGCAAAAGCCGAGCGCTGTACTTGACTTATAAGTGTAACATTTTACGCCTTTTATGTAAATCAAAATATATAGAGCCAAGAGACAGTTCCTAGCTAAAAGCAGGAAGAAAAAAAAGAGAGGGAGAACCATCTTATATTTTTTAAGAGATGGATTTCTCGGTAGGTTTTGCCCAGCTTAAGGAATCTAGTGCTTGTGGGTGATGCAAGATAACACTTTCTTGTAATTTTATATAGTAAGCAAAGATTTAGAATATTTACAGACCACCCTGAGTAAGAACGTCACTGGATTCTAAGAGCATGCTCATACCAGAACATTTATCTTTTTTTGGGGGGTGGGGGTGGGGGGGGGGAGTGTCCACTGGCCCTCAGGCCATATATGGCTGTAGGGGAAGGTATGCCTTTGACCTCCCAGTGCCTGCAGGATTAGAGCACAAACTCATTACAGCCAGCCGACTGAAGGATTTTCTTTCTTTCATTTGTTATAATGACTAACTTTTTATCAGATCTGGCCAACGACTAGACTAAAACACTAAGGTTCCCCGCATTCTAATCTTTGACAAAAAGAGATCGTAAAGATATTTGTGTTGCTTCGAGTGACAGTCTGCCGGGGTGAGAGGCCACGATTCCCTGTGAAACGAAGTTTTTCAATCATGTGCACACCAGCACACTGTACTGCCTTGGTCTCTGGGTGCTGCTAGATTGCTCTCTGCTCGTGGGCTGACATAGAAAGGAGTCTGTGTAGCACATTTTGGACCATACACAGCCAGACTGGTGTAAGTTCCTTTTTCTGATTTATGAGTAGGTCTTGAAACAGTCAGAATTTCGCCTATTAAAATTGATATAGGAACGTTCCAAACTTTCAGTCAAGAAGAATTCCTTTCATTTTTATTCTATACAATGTAATTGTAATGAATTACAGTATTCCACTATTTATATTCTCCACATCCACTTTCACAGAAGTTCCCTGTCATCCTGCATTAGTTAACAGATGCTACAACGTCTGATCTTAAAGATTTCGTGGCCCCTGCGTATTTTTCCCATTACGCAGGCAGCTAGATCTGCCCCCATTAGTTATTTCCTCCATGGGAATAAAGGCACTGTTGCATAAGCATTAACTCTTTTGTAGTTTCACGTGCTGAACTGTGATGCAGCAGTAAACAAAACAAATGACACATTTGTCTGAAGGTACACTCATTCTTACTTGCATACAAATTTAATGGTCATTCAGTTCTTCAGTGAGCTTTTTATGAAATACTAAGAATATTTTTAAAATAATTATTCACAGTAATTACTTTTTTTTAATCAAGCAACTGTTTTCAGCAAAAGATGGCAGACAACTTATGCAGCCTTATTTTCTATCAGGAGGGGCATATAACTAACAAGACTGTATGTTTACCTGCAAGTCTTAATCTACCTGGGGTGCAGAGGCTTCTAAACATTTAATCTTAGGGTGTCAGTTCAATTTGTTTTTAAGTGAAGAAAATGACCTTGGTTTTCTTCCTCCATGGATTCCTGAAGTAGGTAATATGTCTTCAGTCTAACAACATTACTGACCGGAAAACATGGTTTTGTGCAAAAGTCTCTTTATGATGAAGTGCTGCAACCATTGTAATTCATAGTCTGGTTTATTTCAACGGAGTGCCAGGGGGTTTTAGTTTTGGTGGTAATTTACAATTTGTAGGTATTTGTTACAGTAAATGGGTATTTATTTTAAGGATAGGCAAATATGCCTTGCCACCTCAAATCCAGGAGATTGGCATTTCCAAACCAAGATTGGGTTCCTTGACCATGGTTGAAAAAAATGGGTGCTGTTTTATTTACATATTTAACCATATGGTTTGATTAAAAGGTCAATAGGCTGCACTTTTTAGTTTGTGCACATTAATCCATTCATTGATTCAAGAATATTTTTAGTTGCCCTTGCACTGGAATTCCAGAGGTTCCTAAGGATCACTTCTTGCCCCAAGGAGGTCCCGAGTTCTTGCTAAAAACATGCTCCCACCACTTACAGGTTCTCTGTACTGGGTGTGCCCATGAGCAAAATTATCCGCATGGACACGAAAAAGTCAGATCCCAGGACATCCTTCAGAAGTGAGTCACTCTTACCTTCTGGCACCTGGTTTTGCAGGGCAGAGGATGGCAGCAAAAACAAATGTCAGGAGCAAAACTGGACTGAACTCAGTCCTCTCCCTTCCTGGCTCTCAGCCAGGAGCGCTCACATTTTAGGGACTTTCTGAGGATTTGAAAAGAAAAGATATTCTTTCCATCTCAGGTGGTGGGAAAAAATCTACAATCTTCTATTTCAAAGCTTTATGAACACACAAGATTTGTTTCCCAGAATTGTTCCCAAAAAACCAGGTAGAGCAACAATAATGCTGAGGCTATTCAAATTTTGAAAATTTAAAAAAACTCTTTGGATTGCATATTTCAGGTTAAAGTTTCTAATCTCCAAAAAACTCATGGAGAAAGTTATGGCATATTCAAAATCAGGGACTTTCAAACAATGAGTGAGGGCCTCAGTAGGAGGTGAGGCTTGAGTGGAGGTGGGGGAGGGGACCAGGAGAGAAAACTCTGCCCCTTCGACCGACCACATGACTGTCCTTTTGTCTGTTGCATATATACATTGAAGATCATCATAAGACTTCATTTGACAGAGGATCCTTCTACTTGAAGAAAGAAATGCTAAAAAATACATATTCTAGATTACTGTGTTACCAAAGGAGTTACAGAAATCCGGAATAGCTATTTTTAGCAATAAGATTCTTTTTCCCCCAAATCAAAAATTAAAAAGATTACAAGCATTTTCTTGAAATTTGAATAAACTTTCAGTATTCATTATGAGAATGAGAGTCAGTTATTTCTCCACAGAAAAAATTAAGAAATAAGCACTGTAGCAAGAATTTTATCATAAAACAACTAAGGAGAGAAGTGTGTTAACATATTCTTTGGGTTATAAATGCAGCATAGTACACATTTATTGTGGAAAAAATTGGATACACAGAGAAGTATTCAAAGTACTGTAATATCAAGTTATCAGTAAGTTCATTATTTGTTTGTCTGTGGATATGTGGATGTAGGAACATAATTGATATCATCATGAGTGTACTTCTTAGGCCTGGGGATTCAAATTAATATTGTCTTGTACAGTTACTAATGCTTTAAAAAAATCTTTACTTAAAAAGGAAATAGAAAATATAAAATTGAAGCAAATCTGTCATTGGTCTAAAATTTTAAGAAGTATGAAACAGGGACTGAAGCTCTTTACAAATTCCTAAGAATGTGGACAATCCCAGGTAGCAGGTGTTCTTTGCCTTGAAGCTAATGATTTCCTGGCTGCCCTTGGCCTCTGGATATTTAATCTAGTCTATTTTAGGCATATCATCCCAGTTGGTTTACCCCCACTTTCCTAATTTCTTTTTCCATTATCTCATAAAACAAGTAGTTATCAAATAAATAAAAGGCAATTTCTACTGTGAGAAGAAAAGCCAAATAATAACTTAGAAAATAATTGTCTTAATGAACTGCTAAGCCTAAATTAGACTTCCTGATGTAAACTAAAATAAAATGCCCAAAACTGGTGATAAATTAATGACTATTGCACATATTATGCAAGAGTTTATCTAGTCTGTTTTGAGAAAAAAAAAAAAAAAAAAAAAGCATGATTTCCCAATCAGAGGCTAGAGAAAATGAGTTCACATAATGCTGATTGTGGAGGTCTACTAGGATCTTCTCCAAATATATTTTAGATTAAGAACCATAGAATTGCTAGATCTATTTAAAGTTCACAGCTACTTCAAGTATTTAAACACTTTGAGACAGGAAACAATCTGTCTATCACAATACAGAGCAAATTTAAGGAATTAAAAATAGCCCAGTGGTACTCATAATCTCATAGGTTAAAGTATTTTTTCTCCAACCCAAGTGTCCATGAATAAACAAATGGATATATATAATGGAATATTACTTGGCCATAAAAAAGAATGAAATCTTACTATTTGCGACAGCATGGATGGACCTAGAGGGTATTATGATAATTGAAATAAGTCAGAGAAAAACAGTACCATAAGATTTTACTTATATGTGGAATGTAAAGAACAAAATAAGCACACAAGCAAAATAGAAACAGACTCATAGATACAGGGAAAAGACTAATGGTTGCCACATGCAGAGGGATTAGGAGGTTAGGTGGAAAAGGTGACGGATTAAAAGTACAGATTAGTAACTACAAAATAGTCACCGGGATGCAAAGTACAGCATAAGGAATATAGTTGACTAGAGGCCCAGCGCACAAAATTGGTGCATGGGTGGGGTCCTGAGGGGGGTGGGGGTGGGTGGGGATGCGATCAGCCCTCCGGGCGGGTGGTGGGACGCCCTTGCCCGTCCAGGATCCGGATCTGTCCTGCTGATGTTCACGCAGGTTGTCCGGAGCCACCTGATGGCTGCTTTTATATCCTTTCTTCCTTGCAGAGTGTCTAGGGAGGGGAAGTGGCCACGGTGCCTGAAGCCGACTCCCAGGAGGCTGGAGGCGCTGTTGAGATCGTGCTGGTGGTGCTGGTCCGTCAGTGCCTGGCCTGTTCTCTGGAGATTGGACATTCAGGACTACTGAGGCAGTGGCTGCCGCTGGGCCTGTGGGCTGCAGGGACAGGTCTGTCAGCTGAGCGGTGCTCCCGCTGTGGGAGCTCAGTGACCACCAGGGGGCAGCTCCTGCATTGAGCATCTGCCCCCTGGTGGTCAGTGTGTGTCATAGCGACCAGTTGTTCTGGTCGTTCCTGTCGTTCAGTAGCTTAGGCTTTTATGTGTATATATAATATTTTAATAACTTGTATGGTGCTAGGTGGGTATTGGAAATATCAGGGGGAACACTTTGTAAAGTATCTGATTGGCTAACCACTTCGCTGTATACCTGAAACCAACACAAAATAATGTTGAATGTAAACTGAAATTGAAAAGTAAAATTAAAAACTATTTCTTCTCTGGCTTCTTTGAGCTAGTGCTTATTCTGTCTCTTTTTTCTGTCTCTTCTCTCTGTAGCTTTTCCCTTAACTAGATTATCTCCCACCCTGACCCCAAAACCAAGTTAACTCTTAATTATCATATTAGTTTAGTTTTAGATTTCATGTCCTCCCTAGCCCTCCTCCCCTGCCACCCCCATACTGGGGTGCCTGCCCTCCCATTTACTCAGAAAGTAGCCTGTAACTCTATTCTCATAACAATGCATTAAAATCGCCTTTTATGTGTCTCTTTCCCACAGTACTGTAAATATTTAGAGCACATCATTTTGCCCAGCATTCAATAAATTCCAGTCATTGAGTAGGTGCTCACCAATATTTATAAAACAAGTGAATAAACAAGGGAGAATAAATAAATAGAACTGAATAAATGAATAGGAAATCTCACCTAAATGGAATGTTGCCATTATAATGACAGCGTGGCACTTTTGCCAGTTCCTTTTGTACAATAGCCTAGGTCTAGGACATTAAACTCCACACGACCAGGTGAATTCCACTTGGTTAGCTGTAACCATTAAAACATCACCTGCTGTCAAACATACCTTTCACTCTCTGTGTGTTATTTAAGAGAGTGAAGGCCCTGGGCCTAGAGCATTTCTTTTGGATAAATGATCATTAAGGGTTAATGACCCAATGCCTTGCTTTAGACCAAAAACTAAAACTATGTCTAATCGGTCATTAGTCTCCCCCTACATGGCCTGAAACTCCATGATTATTGCTTAATTTAAGCACAAACTACAATGCAGGCGGAACATTGCCTATCTCTGTCCTTTAAACATAATGAGCACGGGTTTCAGTGAATTTAATCAGTTGTTTACATATGAGTTGGTTCTTGGCAATAACAGAAATTGTTTCTTTGGCTTTAAAAAAAATGTAAACATAGTATTCTAAGAGGTCAAATTATATTGTTTATTTATTCCATGATCAACATCATTATAGTTGATTGAATATTTTTTTAAGTTACAAATTAGATAAAATTTTATTTCAATGTTGGGTTATGTTACTGTCTACTCATCTTTTCTCTTACCATAAATCTCATTAGTTTCTTGAAATATATAATAGCCATTGTCTAATGACAGTGTGACCCATGCTTCTTCAGGCAGTTTGCTATGGTACGATTTCAGAAATACCTGAGATTTCTTAAATTAGTAACAGAAACTGTATCGTGGATTTTTCCAAAGTTTTGCTTTACAAACATCTATGGCAGCACAAAACTTTGTTATACTTCTTCAGTCTACTTGATAATTTCCTGATTAGGCCATCCCATGCTTGGAGGAACCAAAGGAAAATTCTGAAGCCTGCCAGAAGCAAGTAGATTGTGGATTTCTTTCACAATTCTATTTTTTAAATAGCTTGTTTTTTTTCCTGATAATATAAATGATTTAGACTAACAAGCCACTCATTGATCTTTGACCTTTTCAGCCACATCAAAAGCGTCTTAAAAGCCAATTAGTGGAAATGCAGAGAAAAGGTCATTTTATTACAGCACTCAACATTGGAACCACAATATTTTACATAGATTCAAATTATCACATGGCTTTCATTAGAAAAATAGAAAGAAATACTTCAGTCCTAAAGCAGGTAGATATTTTGCATGCGCACACGATTTTACTCTTCCTCCCACTGGATAGAGTAGTTTCCTCAGTACTGCCAACACACGCAGTCTCTGGTAAACACTCTCTTGATTATCTCTTTGATGTACAACAGGGATAACACTGATAAATGATGTCTATTGATAATCCCCAAGCCTCATTTTAGTCACTGGTTTTAATTGCTTTCTCAAAACAGCCCTTTACCAGCAGACTATTTCAGGAGTAATGCATGCAAGATTAAACACTGGCTTTTTTTCTCTTTCTTCCGTTTCTTCTCTGATAATGTTGATTTTAGGCAGGATAACACAGAGAAAAGGGAGAAAATCAAGGACTTGGTTGGCTGCAGAACTCAAGGTAAGCCCTCAGAAATTAAAGCAATTACGTTATTAAAGTGATTATTAAATATATTTGTAATTAAATTCCTAAAAATCTGGTGTCACAAGTAACATTCATTCATTAATTTTTCTGATTTAAACTTGAGGACTTGTAATTCACAAGGCCTTGGGCCAGATATACTTTGGAATATATAATAATAGAAAAGGTATGGCTATTGTCTTCAGGGAATTATAGTCTTTCAAAGGATGTCACAATTTGGTAAGTCCCTTGATATATTGTGCTGGGGTATAATGTCTTTCTGCTAGTTTAATAAGAAGAGGTAGAAATCATTTTTATTTTGATAGCTGGCATTTTTCTGTGGTGCAGAGAACCAATTTACCTTACTTTTAAAATGAGAGTATCTGATTTTTCTCCAAGTAAGGCATTATCTTTATATATGTGGCAGAAAAGTAAATAAGTATACAAAAACAAACAAACCCAGGAACAAAAACCTAAATATATCCTAAAGTGAAGCATAACGCCATAATCTAAAAAATATGTGGAACTGGTAGAATAAAGTCTCCAAGGTCACTTGTAACATACAAGTATCAGGTATTGAAAAACTGTATTAGACTTTGATTTTCTGAGCAGGAATTTCCAGTCTTTTCCTGAATGCTTTTCCTTTAAAGTACAAGCAGACCACATTCATCAAAACCAGATGCTAATGTCCCTCTGCTCAGTTTCAGTTATCAATATCAAGTTTGAAAGATACAAAACATTTTCGTAAAAAATTGACTATGCCTGTGATCAGGTTGTATTCTCCAGAATTGACATGAGCCAAGGTCCATAATGCCTTTGAAACAAAACAAAACAAAACAAGACAAAAACAAGGTCATTCAGACTGTGTTTTTCTCTTCAATTTTTTTAATTCAAAGAATTATTTGTTCAAAAAATTTCCCATACATGTGCTGCGTGCTCGCGTGCGCGCGCGCACACACACACACACACACACACGCACACACACACATTCTTGTTAAGATCTGCTTAAATATTAGGTCAGGGGCAAGTCACGCTTCCTGATTTGGTCCCTTGGAAAACTGCTGACACAATGATCAGCCCTTCAAACTCTTGGTTGGCTCTGTTGGTCATAGGCTGCCCATATGATGGAGTATGCAGTCAGCAGTCAACTGTAATGCCACTCCCACAGTCTGGAGTGGATGGGGTAAACCACAAATTACAGCTTCACAGTAGTACCAATGTGTTGGTAAAAATGGGACCATATTGTACACTTATATCTTTAAGAGAATAATGTGGTCCTTGAGGTCCTTCAATGCCGTTCCTTCGGTCATCTAAAATTCTAATGGTATACATTTTCTCCAGCTACATAAAAATCTTTCTTTTCTTCTTTGAAAATAATACTAATGGCAGTGATATCTCATACAAAATTTTATAGTTTTTAAATGCATTTGCATACTTGTTTTAGTTTAGTAAAAGAAAGTTTACTGCAGCTACAGAAATTCAAAGAGACAAATACTTAAATTTTAAAAAGTTACTAATCCCCATATTGGCATAGCATTGATAAAAAATACCAACTAGATGTTAATATTCCAATATAACATATGAGATCACGTAGCATAATTGAATATCACATCTATATTAAATGTGATCTAAACATTATTTGGAATTTTAATCATAGGAAGATAGGTAACTGCTATGCTAGGCACTAAATGTGTAACGGTAAATGAAACAATCAAGGAACTCTGCCTTCATAGAGTTTACAGTACATATAGCTCACTGACATAGTCTAAACACACACATAAATAAATGAACACATCAAGAACAAATAAATAAATAAAATGGTAATATGTGCAATGGAGAAAATGAAGAGGGCATAGTAGGACTTATTTAATTTTGCAAGTCATGGGTGGTATGGCAGTAAATTATATGTGTAGACTTGACTGGGCCACAGGGTGCCTAGATATTTGGTCAAACATTATTCTGAGTGTGTTTGTGAGGGTGTTTCTGGATGAGATTAACATTTGAATTGGTAAACTTAATTAATGAAGCAGATTGCTCTCCGCAATGTGGGTGGACTTTATTCAATTCTTGAAGGCTGAATAAAAAAAAAAGTAACAGAAGACTTTTCCTGCCTGACTAGTTTTGAGCTGAGACATCAGTTTTTTTCCTGCCTTCTGACTCAAACGGAATCATTGGCTTTTCCTGGATCACAAGCCTGCTGACATTCACACTGCAACTACACTCTTAGCTCTCCTGGGTCTCCAGCTTGCCAACTGCAGTCTCCACAATCACATGAGCCAATTCTTTATAACATACCTCTATCTGACTATCTATCTATCTATCTATCTATCTATCTATCTATCTATCTATCTATCTATCATCTATCGATCATCTATCCATATTTATGAAAATAAATATTTGTAAGTACACACATCTTATTGGTTCTGTTTTTCTGGAGAACCCAGTTTTTCTGAAAAATAGTATAGATGATATCCTTTAGGAAGTTTCATTTATTCTGAGATATAGAAGATAAATAGACATTAACAAACTAAAGCACAAAATGTTTGTAAGCCTCTTGAATTGAAAATAGGCCTCAATGACTGAAATTTGGTGTAAAACACTGTACTATATGAGTTTTATCTTATAGTCTAAGTGAATTATAAAAGGTTTCATGACTTGTGTTTATACTTTATAATTTAAAATACATTTTATCCTTAAAATTAATTTGGACTTTAAAATAGATCACTGGAACGAGTGATTGGAGGATACATCAAAGGTGGTGAGTGAGTTGCAACTGAGATAAGACAGGAGGGGATGGAGATGGAGAGAAGTAAACAACATTTAGATGGCCTTGGGGGTAAAATCAGCAGAACTAACTTATGACTGAGGAAGATGAGAAGAAGGTAATGTGAAGAATGATTCCTCTGTTAACGGCTTAAGCAAATAGCTTGAAACTTTTAGATGAGGAACAGATTTGTAGATGAATAACAATAGTGAAATTTGGGACATATTTATTTTCTAAATGTAGCACTCAGAATAGTGATTTCCAAAAAAATTACATATAAGGATCTGAAGCTCAAGAGAGAGGTCTTACTTGGAGATGTACCTTTGGAAGCCATAGGCTTACAGATAGTATTAAAGGCATGGCAATGTTTGAAGTCATCTAGGGAATGAACACAGAATCAGAGAAAAGAGCCTGTTGGATTGAGTCCTGAGCAAAAAAATAAAGTTTGGGAAGAGAAAGAGCATATAGAAAACACTGAGGAGTGGGCAGTAAGCAATATCAGAGAGTGTGGTGTCACAAAAGTCAAATGAAGAAGAGGTATTGTGACTAATGGAGAAAGCAAGAGTGCCAAGTAAGATAATGGAAATTAAGAGGAGAATATAACAATTTGGCAGATGGAGATAACAAGAGGTGGGAAAGAAACCATCAAGAAGGATCACCATATCTAGTAGAGTGGAAGATCACCCTAGCAAATAATTCTCTCAAGACCAATAGGATCATGTCACAACCAAAGTAATAGATGAAAAGAAAATCTGAAAATGAAAAAGAATTTTATTTATATTTATTTATTTATTTTAATCCTCACTCAAGGATATAGTATTTCCATTGATTTTTAGGAAGAGGGAAAGACAGAGAGAAACATCGATGTGAGAGAAAAACATAGATTGGTTGCCTCCTGCATGAGCCCCGACCAGGGTCCGGGCTAGGAAGGAGCCCGCAACCAAGGTACGTGCCATTGACCGGAAATGAACCCGGGACACTTTGGTCCACAGGCTGACACTCTATCCACTGAGCCAAGCCAGCTAAGGCTGAAAAAGAATTTTATACATAATTTCTGGAATTGTCAGCTTTCTGAGATGTTATAGCAACTCTATATGTATTATTTCATCGTGACTATTGCATTAGAAATATATTCTATTAGGTAGTTTTTTTTTCTCTATAAACACTGCCTGCAAAAAAAAAGTGTCAAAATTCCTGAAAAGTTTTATAGAAAATCTAATTCAAATGAAGATCTTAATTGTGATAGAGAAATAGGCCTGAATTTATCTCCCTTCTTTAGACAGCTAGAGAACTGGCATAAGTATATGGAACAATTGTTCACAGACATTAAGGTAATAGGTAGTACTATAATCCCCAAGAGAAAGAAAAAAAACAAGGTAAACCTCAGCCTTGCCTGGCTCAGTGCCGAGAGGCACGTTTGTATCATGGCTTAAACGAAGGGATCTCAAGCAGAACATGGGTGTGTTGCTGATTTGAGGAGACAGAGTTAGAAGTTCAGAGAGCCTGAAGCAACAGATTTTGGGGAGCAGTGTATTAAAAGGTGGGAGACACCCATGGGAGAAGTCAGGAACTCCTCTTAGGGGTTGTCTTAAGCCTTTGGCTGAATATTAAGCCATATATACATAGTGTGAAAGTCAGTAGGTCTGGGCAAAGAGCAACCAGGGATTTGTAAGCTGAATAATTCCTAGACATTAATCATGAGACATTCATGTACAAACACCCAAAGTAGAGAATCTTCTTTAACACTTGAGAAATTCAGTAAAGAGCCCAGAAATATCATGCCTAGGTAAGGAAGCCTAAATTAGCACTAGAGTAATCCTTATTAATCTTAGTAGCAGGTCTTTAAAAGATCAGCTAAAATGCCTGCAGAACAAAATCCAGCACTCTTTAAAAGAAGACAACAAAACCTATATGGTTACCAATGTAACACTGACAATATCTAAAATCCAATAAAAAGATTTCTCCAGTTTGGCTCAGTGGATAGAATATCAGCCAGTGACCAAAGGGTCCTGGGTTCTATTCCAGTCAAGGCACTACGTTGGTTGCAGGCTCCTCTCCGGCCTGGGTCCTGGTCAGGGCTCATGCAGGAGGAAACCAATCAATGTGTTTCTCTCACATCAATGTTTCTCTCTGTCTTTCCTTCTCTCTTCCACTTTCTCTGAAAATCAATGAAAAAAATATCCTTTGGTGAGGATTAAAAAAAAAAAAAGATTTTTAGATGTGGGTGTGAGGAAAAAACATGGGAAAATATGATCCACATTTGGGAGAAAAATTAGTGAAAAGAGACTAAGAAAAGACAGAGATGGTGGAATCAGCAGATAAGGACTTTAAAAACATAATATCTAAAATGCAAATTTAACTGAAGAGGATTAACAACACATTAGACACTTAGAAGAAAGTACCAGAGAGCTTGAACACTGTATGTATTTCAGCACAAATTAAAACACTGAAATAAAACTAACAGAGCTTCACTAATTTGTGGGAAACAGCAAGTAGTCTGACATCTCTATAATGGTAATCTTGAAAAGTGGGGTAGAGGAGGAGAAGAGAAAACTTTTTGAAGAGTGGTTGAAATTTGTCCAAATGAAAAGTATAAACTTACAATTCTAAACTCTCAATAAACCCTATTCAGCATAAACAAAAAGAAAACTGCATACAAGCATATAATATTCAAATTGCTGAAAACAAGTAATAAAGTGAAAAGCAGTTAGAAAACAACAACAACCACAACACTTACAAAAGAACAAAGACAAGAATGCCTACGGGCATCTTGAATTGAAACTGTGCAAGCCAGAAAATCTTTAAAGTGCTGAAAGAATGAGGAAAATGAGTCATTCTAGAAACATTCTTATAAAATACAAGCAAAATCAGGCAAACAGAAGCTACAAAATTTTGTTGCCAGCAGACCTGTTCTACAAGAAATGTTAAAGGCAATTCTTCAGGTAAAAGAAAATTGTTAACAGATGGAAACTTATGTCTATGCCAAGGAATGAAAAGCACCAGAAATGGTAAAGGTGAGATTAAATATTAAAGACTTTTTACTTTTCCTAAATTTCTTTACAATATAATTGACTGAGAAAGGAACTGCAAAAACAGCTAGAAAACAGTTAGCAAAATGATAACAAGCATACACCTATCAATAATTACTTAAAATGTAAATGGACTAAATTTTCCAATCAAAAGATGTAGAATGGCTGAGTGGATAAAAATAAAAGACCCATCTATATGCTGCCTACCAGAGACACACTTCAGATACAAGGACGCACACAGACTGAAAGTGAAGAGATGAAAAAAAATCCATGCAAATAGAAACCAAAAGAAAGTTGGAGTGGCTATACTTATATCAGACAAAATAGACTTTAAAACAAAGACTATAATAAGAGACAAAGAAGGGTGTTATATAATGATATAGGGTTCAATCCAACAAGGAGATACAACATTCAGTGGGGTGAAGTGAACTCTTGTTAGTAAAGCACCGATGCTTATAAATCATATTGTTTTACGGACCTCCCTATTAGAAATTCACTCTTCACCACTTACATTTTTATATATTGTTTTAAGTACACCAGAAAGAGGCAAGGTTACAGCCCATACACACCTAATTGTAGATGTGCCCGTGAAATGTCACACATGTGAAATGCATATGTCATTTATTTCGCCACAGAAATAAAATCAAGAACTGCTATGGGAAAGGAGGATGCATATGTGCTTAAACTACTGCAGACAGGATGGCAGAGCAGAAGAGCATTTAGGTGAGAAGGCCATAGCGAGGCTTCATACAGAAGCTAACTCTTGATGTGGGAGTCAAATGGGTGTTTGCTATTTGGACAAGATGATAAGGAAGGAGAGGGTATTATAGGCATGGGGAGCAATATTACCAAAGGCATAAAATGAAGGAAACAGTGCTTGGTATGGATATTAGTATGGGATGGGGTATGGATCAGGAGAAGGAGAGGTACTAGCAACAAAAATATGGGAAACCGAAAGATTGACAGAGGCTGGGTCATAGAGAATGTGCATGCCATATTATGCTGAGTTTGGACTTATTTCTGTAAATGATAGAGAAATTACTGAAGCATTCTGAGCAGGTAAATAGTGAGAACTAGATTTTTATTTTAGAAAGATTGCTCTGAAAGTATTTTGGAGAGTAAATGAAAGCATGGAGACAAAAGTAAGACCTAGCTTAAAAAATCTATTATAATAGCATAGCAAGAGAAGGCAAGGGCCTAAGGCCATTGTAGTGGTAGGAAAGGGGGTTGGAGGATGTCTGTTGATCATTAGAACTTGGTGCTGTTGGAATGTAGCTGGTGATAGAAGAGAAACAAACCAAGGTGATCCAGTGTTTGGACCTGGGGCATTCACTGGGTGAAGAGTAGCACTATAAGAAATAGGCCAACAAGTTTCCAGTGATTTTGGAAGACTGACGAAGCTATCAGACAATGAGTGATATTGTTGAAATAGAATGTGGGAGGGGTGGTCTTCTGGGATGTCCAAGGAGGGTGTTTCATAGGTATTTAGCTTCCCTGGTTCTGCCCACTGGCTGAGCATCTATCTCATATACACATACACACATTACTGCTGACGAACCTAGCTCAGATAACACGCTAATGATCTTTCTCTTGCAGATGAAAACATATTAACATTGTGACCCATAATTCAGTGTAGCCTACCCAAAATACTCAAAACGTTCTTTTGCATTCTGATTATTCTGGGCTTAATTATCATGCTCTCTTTAGCAAGTCTCTGGACCTCACTTTTCTATGAGAAAGCTGAACTCAATACTTGCTACATTGTCTTTCTGGTTCCTTTAACAACAAAATCTGTGCTGTGCTGGACAATAAAAAGAGGCCTTGTTAGTGAATAAATCCTAGGAGAGTGAGTGGGTATTTGAATAGAGTGAATATTTCTTTTTTTTTTCAAAAGCATTATAGGGGTCTTTGTCATTTGAAGACATCTCCTGTGTGGAAATCACATTGATTCTCCAAGCATTTTGACAGTAAAATATCTCTTGCCTTTAGGGACTATTACCTCCAGAGTGTCTAATATAGTTTGTCACTAGGTAGTCTAAAAACAAATCAAATAATCAAGGGTAACTACTTGCTATTTACTTTTTTCATAAAATAAAAAATATTTTCCCTTCCTAAATCTAATTTTGGGTCTGCCAAAGGGCTCATAAAACAACCTACTTTATGAAAAGGACCAGGTAAAACCCCAAGGACAGTTTTGAACATTTGGCAATGTTGTTCTTTACTTTTTAAAGGTTATCTTCACCGAATGTGGGCTTAACGGAAAGTAGTGGAACTGTGATTTTTTTTTTTAATGTCATTGCTCAGGGGAATGACTTTAGCACAGCTGCTTCAATGACTGTTAGGGTATCATTTTCTTTCCCCTGTTCATTGAGTTGTATATACAAGAAAACCAGGACCTTGTTTCTGGTTTTGCCTCTTCTCCCCTTGGGACCTGCCAGTGTTCTCAATTTAAATCTAAGGCATACGTGCAATGGGTTGACTTTGGCTTAGCTATAAAGTCACACATTCAGGACTACATGAGAAAAACGTTGCATTGATTCTGATAGCCCACAAACTATTCAGCTTCAGTTGATAGCTCTGCTTTATTTAAATACATTATATATTTTAAATTCTTATTATGCTTATTTGTGAATAGGAATGGAACAATTTGTGGCAATATTAAACATATGGGAAATCTGTATAGCTCTGAATTAGCCCTTTTGGTACTTTTGCTCCAATTTTGTGTTGTGTGTTGTTTTTTTTCATGCAGATGAGTTAGGTCTGCTATAGGTATAAACTGAACGCTGAATTCGGTGATGGGTTTGTCAGTAACAAAATTCCAACTCACTTTCGTTCTCAACTAATGGTCTCTCTAGAAGGTGGTCAGGGACCATATTTCTGTACGGGTTTGGCCTTCCAAATATGTTGGCAGTTCTTGGCCTCCACTCAAATTCTGGTTGGTATGGAATTTGTTTTTCTTTGAAGACTACTCCAAGACCTGAGTAGAATGATTTGTATCTGGGTCTGTTTTGCTTTTCAGGTGGTATCATACTCCCTTACAGAGACTTTGCCAGGAATAACCTCTGTTGGAAGGAGAGGGGAGGGAAGGGGAGGGAAAGAGGGATGGGAGAAACAGAGCATATCAGATTGACTTTATATTTCAGAGTATTGAGAAAGAAAGCAGGACTTACTGTGGAATTCACTTAAATAAATATTCCATTGCCTACATAATCACACTCAAGTGTTTTGGTACAAGATGGGAAAGATATAGCTTGATGGTTATTCATAGATGGCTACAAGTGCAATATTAGCTCACAGTGTGATTTTGATGCATAAAAAGAAGACCATATTTAGGCTGCACTGATGGAAACGTTGTACCTGAGTCATACATAGGGTACGGTGATCCCTCTGGCTGCTGCTGCTTTAAGGGACTGCATTTAATTCAGATACCTCAATCTAAAAAGGATGGTGACAAATTAGAATGTGTCTCAAGATGACCACGGAGTAGCCCTAGTACAGAAGATATGCTATTTGAGGAAGTGTGAAAGGCAACATATTTATCTCAGCCCTTAGAAGGATTAGATTGCATTTCTAAAGGTGTGTTTGACTGACACCTGCATCAGAATTGCTGGAGGTGCTTTTTATTTTATTTTTTATTTTATTTTTTTTAAAATAAATCTTTATTCAGATTATTACAATTATTTCTCCTTTTTCCCCCCATAGCTCCCCTCCACCCATTTCCCACCCCACCTTCTGCCCTTACCTCCCCCCCACTGTCCTCATCCATAGGTGTATGATTTTTGTCCAGTCTCTTCATGAACCCCCCCATACCCCTTTCCCCCTGAGAATTATCAGTCCACTTCCTTTCTATGCCCCTGATTCTATTATATTCACCAGATTATTCTGTTCCTCAGGTTTTTAATTCACTTGATTTTTAGGTTCGCTTGTTGATAGATATGTATTTGTTGTTCATAATTTTTCTCTTTACTTTTTTCTTCTTCCTCTTCTTTAAGAATACCTTTCAGCATTTCATATAATACTGGTTTGGTGGTGATGAACTCCTTCAGCTTTTTCTTATCTGTGAAGCTCTTTATCTGCCCTTCAATTCTGAATGATAGCTTTGCTGGGTAGTTAGGTTCTTGCTATTCATCACATTGAAAATTTCTTGCCACTCCCGTCTGGCCTGCATAGTTTCTGTTGAGAAGTCAGCTGACAGTCGTATGGGTGCTCCCTTGTAGGTAATTAACTGTTTTTCTCTTGCTGCTTTTAATATTCTCTCTTTGTCTTTTGCTCTTGGCATTTTAATTATGATGTGTCTTGGTATGGTCCTCTTTGGATTCCTTTTGTTTGGGGTTCTGTGGGCTTCCTGGACTTGTAAGTCTATTTCTTTCACCAGGTGGGGGAAGTTTTCGGTCATTATTTCTTCAAATAGGTTTTCAGTATCTTGCTCTCTTTCTTCTTCTGGCACCCCCATAATTCTGATGTTGCTACGCTTGAAGTTGTCCCAGAGTCTTCTTACATTATCTTCAACTTTTTGGATTTTTTTTTTTGCTTTTTGCTTTTTTGGTTGAGTGTTTTTTTGCTTCTTTGTATTTCAATTCTTTGACTTGATTCTTGTGTTCCTCTATTCTGTTTCTGGGTCTCTGTATAATATTTTTTATTTCAGTCAGTGTATGTTTAATTTCTAGTTGGTCCTTTTTCATATCTTCGAGGGTCTCGTTATATTTATCAGCCTTTTCTAGGATATTCTTAAAAAGTCTTATAACCGTGGTTTTGAATTCTATATCCAGTCGTTTGTTTTCCTCCATTTCTTTCGTTTGTGATCTGATTCTTTGACCCCGCATTTTCACTGATTCCCTGAGTTGGTAAGGTAGATATTTGTGCTAGGTTTCCAATATGGCCCAGTGGGTCTGCTTCCCCAGTTAACCTGAGGTGGACACTCTTGGTGCACCCCTTTGTGGACTGTGTGTACAGCCTTGTTGTAATTAAGTCTTTATTGTTGTTGGTATCACTGGGAAGAATTGACCTCCGGGCCAGTTGGCTGTAAGGATCAGCTGTGTCTATGCTGGGAGAAGTTCGGTGCTGGAGACAGCCTTATAGGATTAGACTTGCCAAATTGCAATAGCCTCTGTGCTCAGCTTGGATGGGGTGGAGTCTCAGTCTTGGCTTCCTGTCAGCCTTGCCCTTGCGCGCATGTGCGCTTTCAGTCCTGCTGGAGGTGCTTTTTAAAATAAAAATTTCTTGGATCCACCTACAAATTAGAGAATCAGAATATTGGGTGCCAGTTATGAGAGGAAAATGCTTCTTAAAGAAGCATCCAGATGACGTTTATGAACACAGCGTTTGAAAACTCCTGGAATACAGAAGCTGAGAGCAATCTTCCAGGGATTGATGGGTTGTATCACAGGGTAGACAGAGAGGGTAAGGCACATGATATGGACCCAAGGATGGAACTAAAACCATAGGCAGGCAGATTTCACTGCAACTAACCCCCTGAAATCACCTGCACTTCTTCATCAGAGATGGTTTTAGTTTTTTCTGTGTACCCTCATTTCTTAACAAAGTGCATTCACTCCATGGGTGCTAAGTAAATATTTGTGAAACATATGAATGAGTAATTATCTAATTAGGATGACTGCATATTCTGGTTTGATAGAGCAGTTCTTGGTTTACACCTGTTAAGCCAGTGTTTAGCATTTGTCCCAGATTTCTCATTAAACAAAACACCGAAGTGTTATTATTAGTTTCATGAAAATAAGATAGGATGGGTCTAGCCTACTTCCACTTGTGAGGTGAATGCAAGTGAACAGAGTTCTTACTTTTATTGTGTTTTGTTAATCCTCACCGAAGGGTATTTTCCCCATTGATTTTTAGAGAGAGTGGAAGGGAAGGAGAGAGGGGAGAGAGAGAGAAAGAGAGAGAGAGAGAGATATGAGAGAGAAATATTGAATACAACTATTTTGGGGCCCACTAACTTACCAAGACCAGTTTGTCAGTTAATAAACATTTCAAAAATTATCTAATTTAATTAGTCTTAGTGACTCTCTCCTTTTACTTTCCAATGCATCACAGTTTTGATGATGCCTTGAGTGGTCATCCTACTTTTGATGGTTAATGAGCGCTGGGTTAGGCTGCCACAGAAAGTAGTAGGTGTCCTGTTCCAAGAGATTTTGAGGAAACGGACGAAATGAGCCTGATAAGGGATGCCGAGGATAGCGCCTCCAAATCAGGAGAGAAACTAGACTAGGTCACTGGGTTTCAGCAAGACAATATCTTGTCTGCAGAGGAGAGAAGCAAATCATCTTTTATTAATTTTCATCCATCAAGTAAAAAAAAAGGAAGGAAAGAAGGGAAGGACAGAAGGGGAAGGGAGGGAGGGAAAGGAAGGTGGGAGGAGAAAGTGAATGGGAAGGAGGAAAGAAGAGAGGAGCTAAAACCCAAGCTGCCCTCTCCCCCTTGGACGTAATGCTGAAGGGTTACTTCCTTCTGGAACCATGCCTAGTGTTCGTGAGTGAGCTCCAGGATAGCCTGTTTTTATGCAATGACCCTAATACCGGGAAATGGGCCAGGGCCCAGGCATGGGAACCCATAGAACAGAGTCAAGATACGCAGGTGGGTAAGGAGGAAGGTGGACTAGGAGAAGCACTCGTGGTCCAGGTCACTGCAGCCAAATAGGCACCAGGGTGCCCTGTGGACATGCAGACTCGGCTGGAGTCAGCAGGTCACACAGCCAGTGGCATCATGGAGAGAGGGGAGGCTTTCTTGGCAGTTGTTAGGAAAACTGCAGACAAGACTGTACGGGCATCTCACCGGTACTGCGAGTACTGCCGGGTGAGAATCATGAGGGGCGAAGGCCTCTCCCCTCCGCGATGCTGCTGCAGCTATTACTGTGTGAGAGCTAAGAGCGTACCACGTAGAGTCAGACATTGAGTCCAAGCATGGTTCCACACCTTACAGCCCAGGTGATCCTGAGTAATTTCCTGCATATGTCTAAACCTGTGTCTTCATCTGCAAAGAGAGATCATGTTTCTTACTTCATTCTATTTGGGAAGGATTAAATGAAAGAATGCATGACCAGTGGTTACTGTCTGATAATACTGGGTAAGCACTCATTAAATTGCAGTGTATTATTTATTATTGACATTATTATTGTTGTTATTAACATTATTATTACTATTATTACTGTGACTAGGTGGCATTCTGGTTTTCCTCTATTTCCTTCAGAACTTCAATACTATGACTATTGCTTCATTTATTCACTGAAATAAATAAAATTAAATTTACTATTAAAGCCCTACTGTATGCAGAGTTCTGAGATTATTGGGATTGAAAGATGAATAAGACAAATGGAGAAACTAGACTTTTGCGTGTTTGGGGACAGTCTACCCATAAGTGATATAAAGAAGTCTCTGCCTCTTGAACCTCTATTATAACCATAGACTGAATTCAAGAAAGAGTTGTTTTACGTTCTTTGGGACAGTTCACCATTTGAACACGTCAGACTTTTACTTTTGGAGATTATGTATGGACACACATGTGTGTTTTCTCTGTGTGTAAGTTGGACCTTACTATGGGTTAGAACAGTGGTTGGCAAACTGCGGCTCGCGAGCTGCGGTTTGCCGCTCTGTTGATTAATGAGTTTGCCGACCACTGGGATAGGGGCTTAATCACAAGGAACAACAACAGCTTGTAATTATTGGAATCAAGAGTCTAGGTCAGTGGTCAACAAACTCATTAGTCAACAGAGCGGCAAACCGCGGCTTGCGAGCTGCATGTGGCTCGCGAGCCGCAGTTTGCCGACCACTGGGTTAGAAAGACAAGTCAGTCTTGCCAAAGTTGTCTCAGCTGGTAGCATGGTGGCAATGGCTGGGCATGATTTTAGGCAAATGGGATTTAAATGCAGGCCCTGTTCCACCTCAGCTATCTTCTCCACTCTGCATGGCCTGCAGGTGACAAGGCAAGGCCTGTCATACCTCCACAGAGGACTTTTTACAAGTTGCTCCCTTTACTGTGAACAACCATCCCTCCTCCACGGTCTGTGCAGCACCACTCATCTCCCAGCTCAGCTCCTGTGTGACCTACCTCCTCTGTGAAGTCTGCTGACACACTGGCCTTGAAGGAGGGTGGGCCACACTCTGTTGGCTCCACTGTGCTTTCTATAATTATACAGGAAATACCTTTTTTTTTTTTTTTTTTTTTGCCCTTCACTGGTTGTGTCTTTCTGCTGATCATAGGCAGAAACTAATTCTCATTGATTTTTTATCTCTGGCATACAGCCCAATGCCTAGAACATAAATGGGAATTGAATAAAAAATTGCTGAATGGGTCGGTGAATGAATGCATGAACGAACGAATGAATGAATGAATGAATAAAAGTGATGACTACAGTAGTACAGATATGTAGGATTAGTTATTCTACCCTGAAACTTTTCCTGCATTATCAAAAAAGTATCTAGGAGTGACTTCTTCTAATACTTTCCATGTCAGAATCTTGTTTCTCTTACTCTAGCTGAACTCTCACAAGAACTATCCCTTACCTACTTTTCCTAACCAAACTTCGAACATTCAACTAAATGTTTCAGAAACTAAAAACCATCTCCTCCAGTTGCTTTTGATAACTGTTGCCAGACATTCTCACTCACCTGCAAACCCTATAGATTTGTCATCACTTTCAAGTTCTTAAAAGCCCCAACTTTCTCTCGCCATCACTTCCAAACCTGATGACAATTCTAACCCTCCAAGACCACAGCCCTTCCACCTGTCTCGACCCTATCTCTTCTCAGCTACTGATAACCCTGGCCTCTAACTCACACCTCCTCTTATAGTTTTCATTAATCTATTTTCCCCTTCAGGATCTTTCTCAGCTTTGTTCAAGCATGTTGGCTTTTACTTTTCACCAACAGTCAACACTGAATTCCATCTGGCCTTTCATCCACCATCCGACACACACTCTTTTGTTATTAACCTCTTATCCCTGTCCTGCTCCCCAGGTTCTTTTCAGGCCACATTTAGACACTCACAGATCTTCCTTATTTCACAAAGTTATCGCTGTATCCCACACACTTAGCTAACTGCCACTCAAGATTCTCCTACTATTCATTGTATCTCAGTCAATGGGGCAGTTCCTTAATCCCTTTCAATCTGAGATTTCCTTGACTGAGAAATGTAACCCGTCAGTTTTGGAGTCAAATCCAAGGTCAACTAATTCTCTCTAGATGTTGATGATTGGTCCTGTACATTCTTTTTTTCTTCAGCATTAAATGGTTGATCCTGATCACTTTTCTATCTGTGTGTTTGTTCACTTCCTAATCAGTTATTGATTCGACACCTTTCTAGTTCCCATTATATCCAAATTGGGAAATATTCAATTTGAGATAAAAAGTATAAAGCACCTAGTGCAATGCCTGGCATATAAGAGATCTTTAAATATCAATTCTCTACATTTACCATTTCTCTTTGTCCTCAACCATCATGAGGTTTTTTATTTCTCAGGTAGAAACTGAGCAGAGAGATTGATTAAATCTTCCTAGTTTTCATGGCTGTTCAGTGACTACATCAGAACCAGGAGCCAGGCTTCCCACTTCCAAGCACAGGCACGGTGTTCCACCCTTGGCTTCTCTGCTTCTAAATGATACTTTACACCAAACTCCAAAGAGACTTTCAGATTTAATAATTATCCGAACACAGAGATTATTATTATTTATTTTTTTAAATTTAATAAACCTTTATTGTTCAGCTTATTACAATTGTTCCTCTTTTTTCCCCCATAGCTCCCCTCCACCCAGTTCCCACCCCACCCTCTGCCCTTACCCCCTCCCTCACTGTCCTCATCCATAGGTGTACGATTTTTGTCCAGTCTCTTTCTGCACTCCCCACACCCCTTTCCGCCGAGAATTGTCAGTCCACTCCCTTTCTATGCCCCTGATTCTATTATATTCACCAGTTTATTCTGTTCATCAGATTTTTTTATTCACTTGATTTTTAGATTCACTTGTTGATAGATATGTATTTGTTGTTCATAATTTTTATCTTTACCTTTTTCTTCTTCCTCTTCTTAAAGAATACCTTTCAGCATTTCACATAATACTGGTTTGGTGGTGATGAACTCCTTTAGCTTTTTCTTATCTGTGAAGCTCTTTATCTGCCCTTCAATTCTGAATGATAGCTTTGCTGGGTAGAGTAATCTTGGTTGTAGGTTCTTGCTATTCATCACTTTGAATATTTCTTGCCACTTCTGTCTGGCCTGCATAGTTTCTGTTGAGAAATGGGCTGATAGTTGTATGGGTGCTCCCTTGTAGGTAACTAACTGTTTTTCTCTTGCTGCTTTTAATATTCTCTCTTTGTCTTTTGCTCTTGGCATTTTAATTATGATGTGTCTTGGTGTGGTCCTCTTTGGATTCCTTTTGTTTGGGGTTCTCTGCACTTCCTGGACTTGTAAGTCTATTTCTTTCACCAGGTGGGGGAAGTTTTCGGTCATTATTTCTTCAAATAGGTTTTCAGTATATTGCTCTCTCTCTTCTTCTGCCACCCCCATAATTCGGATATTGGTATACTTGAAGTTGTCCCAGAGGCTCCTTACACTATCTTCATATTTTTGGATTCTTTTTGCTTTTTGCTTTTCCAATTGAGTGTTTTTTGCTTCTTTGTATTTAAAATCTTTGACTTGATTCTTGCGATCCTTTAGTCTGCTGTTAGATATCTGTATAATATTTTTTATTTCAGTCAGTGTATGCTTAATTTCTAGTTGGTCCTTTTTCATATCCTCAAGGGTCTCGCTAAATTTATCAGCCTTTTCTAGGATATTCTTGAAAAACCTTCTAACCGTGGTTTTGAACTCTATATCCAGTCATTTGCTTTCCTCCATTTCTTTCATTTGTGACCTGTTTCTTTGTCTCCGCATTTTGGCTGCTTCCCTGAGTTGATAGAGTGGCTTTGTGTGCTAGGTGTCCTATAGGGCCCAGTGGCTCAGCCTCCCCAGTTACCTGAGGTGGACACTCTTGGTGCACCCCTTTGTGGGCTGTGTGCACAGTCTTGTTGTAGTTAAGCCTTGATTGTTGTTGGTATCACTGGGAGGAATTGACCTCCAGGCCAATTGGCTGTGAGGATCAGCTGTGTCTACGCTGGGAGAACTTCTGTGCTGGAGACACCCTTATGAGATAAGACTTGCTTCAGTGGGGCTTTGGTGCTCACTGAGTCTGCCCCCTGAGTGTGTCCCTTATGGATCTGAGGAGTTGTAATCTGGATGGTCCCACTCTGACCCCTGGGTACACTGGCTCTTGGATCTCCAAGGAGGTGCTAATTTAGCCTCTGCCTGAGGCCATCCAGCAGGAGCTATGGAGAGATCTGCAGATTCCTCTTCTTTGTTTGGGTTTTGGAGATGCCCAAATGAGGCCCAGCTGTGAAGCAATGCAAGCTGCTGCCAGGCCCTGGGCCTTCTTTTGGATGTTCTGGGTCTCATTGATTCAGCTGCAGTTTGTTAGATAAGTTTAGAATTCGAAGGACCAGGCCATTCATATGCAAAAGCCTCTTCACAATATAGCAATATAGCCCATGTAAGTTCCTCAAGAGCAGCTCACATGCTGACATGGCAAAATACAGCAGTTCCCCTCTTAAATGCACAGAGCAAATATCTGCTATCAATGTTCATCAGTTTGGATGGGGTGGGATCTCAGGGCGGAGAAAACAGCAATGGCTTCCCGTCAGCCCTGCCCTAAGAGGCCCCTGGGTCTCAGTGTCCCATGGTAATCGCTGCAAGCACCTCTGAGAGAAAGCCGCCCTCGAGTTTCACCTGCTCCCAGACAGTCCAGTTTCTCCCCGAATGAGTCTGGATTCCCAGAGTCTCTCCCGGAACTGGAGTTCAGAGCAGTTGGGAGCTTTTGTCTCCTTCCCGATTGAGAAGCCAGATGCGCACTCAGTTGGCAGCCCCCTCTGCGAGCACACCTCCATACCTCTACCTTCCGCAACTCCTCTGAGTCTCAGTGTGCTTTTCTCTTTCCTTCTATTTGTAGAATTTCGACTCAGCCAGCCTTCCTGTGGTTCTGGATGATGTCTGTTTTGTCTTTTCGTTGTACTTTTGAAATTGTTGTGCGAGGCAGCAGTTCAGGTGTTTACCTATGCCGCCATCTTGGTTTCTCCCTAAACAAGGTTAATATGTACTTGTATTTGTTAATATGAAGAGCAATTCATAATATATCATTAATTGAAAACAACAAGTTCAAAACAACACACATAGTCTTATACCATTTAAATAAGTCTTATGTATACAAACACATAGGTACTTACATATAACCACATGTATCCTCACTGGATTCCCTCTAGCTGGACATTGAGGATGTTTCTTCTAAGTTCTTCCTATTATGAACAAGCTAAAGAACACAGACTTGGTTTCCTAAGGAAAAGCTCTAACACACTGTGGAGGTTATACTTGAACATTTTCTACTAATAGCTGATATCTTAGTGTAATGGGATTGTGATTGATTTTTTAAAGTTTCAATTTACATTATGTAGTTATAAAAATGTCTATTATTTGCTTAACAAAAAATAATAAAAAGGACAAAAACAATCAAACTCTATATTCACTGAACTATGTCATTTACCCTGGCAGGTCAATATAGCACATGTAAGTTCCTCATGCGCGGCTCACATGCTGACATGGCAAAATACAGCAGTTCCCCTCTTAAATGCACAGAGCAAATATCTGCTATCAATGTTCATCAGTTTACCAATCACAATTGTCTTTGTGTTTACACAAACTCTAAATATGACCAATGGTTTAAATACCACTCCATGCCATCATCACTAGTCAATGCACAATAGCCTGATTCTTGGGAAAAAACTGTGTACAGATTCAAACAAACTTGGAAAATCCAAACAGAGTCTTTTATTAGTGACCCCTAATGACCCACAATCAAGGCTAAACATCGTGGCTAAACAATTATCTTTGGGAATTGAAATGTAAACAGAAAGAAAATTCACTGTTCATCCTTACTTTGTATGGCTATTCCTCTCCAGCAATAACACATCCACATACATCCTATCAGTGTTTAAAAATTCCTGTTACAATTTTAAAAGTTATCACTTTCTCATTCGGAAAAGAAAATGAATATCATTACATACTGATGTGCCCAAATAAATTGCCTTTCCCCTAAACAATATCCAGTATGAAATTATATAGGAAAGCGGCAGGCTTTGTTCCTGTAACCAGGCATATAAAATGCATCCTGAATGTTAGTTACTACTTGGCTCTTTCTACTCTTGCTTTTAAATCAGTTTGCCTTCCAAACATCGTCATATGAAACGCTTTGCAAAACTTGGGTATACTCATCTGCACGCCAGTCCTTAGAATTATGTCCCAAGAGCTGTTTAATGTTACAAGTTCTGGTGCTGATTAAAAGTTCTAGAAATAAACTTAAAAATGGGTGGAGGTACATGTGTGTGTGTGTTTAGAAAAAGGGATTTCACCAAGAATTTATTTCTGCCTTTGTACTGTACCCTAAGGAATTAAGATGAGTACAAACCCTGAAGAAACGGGTCTGATGCCCTTTATAAAACCCAAAGATGCTAGATTAAAGTGGGTGAGGATACTGTGTGTTAAGAGTCAGAACGTGTTGCCTCATATATTTTGTTTTGAATAGACATTATTTTTGGACTGATTAGCTATAAATTTTGCTACACTCATCATGATTAAGGAACCATTTCAGGAACCTCCCTTTCAAAGTCTGATGTTTTAGCCACACAAACCCCTAACAGAGATAGAACTAAAATAAATTTCTTTCACTTCATTTCTCGACAATCATAAACTTGTGAAAATACAGATAACCAGCATTGTTAGAGGGAAATATCACTTCCAGCTGATGGTATTAAAAGAATATCAGCTTGATCTTGCCCTGCCTCATGACTCCTGTTTTTTACTTTCTAAAGAAATGACATTATTTTTTAGAAGTATAAATGTCCTTACATGGCACTCATAATAAATGGAGAGAAAATCACAATAAAAGAGGAAATAATAAATGACTATATTAAACTCTAGCCCTTTACTTGGCCATCTGTCTTCAATTTCAGGCATGTTGTTTTTGAATGGCATCCCATTGTAACCAAATATAATAGGATAGGCAAGTTAATGAACTACGACACAGCCCATCATAAATGTGATGTATCACCAAGGCAAAGCCACCCAAGATGCAGCTACTGTTTTTCTGTGAAGCTACTAGCTTTTAGTTCAGTGCTCTGAGGAAACAGTAGCCTCATTTATCTCTGTGTTTGTTGTCAAGTCTCAGACTCCTGCCCTCTCCTTTTTCTCCCTTCCTGACTTTGACCCCAAAGAAAAAAATGAAAGAGGTGGGGAAGCCACAGAGAGATGTAGGTAAAGAAGAAAGAGGTAAGATTTGGATTCATCTGAAGGAAAAAGTACATGTTCATCATTTTCATCACCAGTTAAGATTCCTCGGTAAATTACAAAATCAGCTTTGCCAACATAAAAACAGTTGTTGGCCAACTCAGTTATTGACCAACCGTGTCTTGGTATACTCCTCTCCTGAAACTAAACCCTTTCCTCAGAAAACACCTGCTTGCTTTACATTCTTTAAATATATTTAAAATATGTGCACAACTCTATTTTGTGAGCACTTACATTCTTTAAATATATTTAAAATATGTGCACAACACTATTTTGTGAAGCACTGGATTTAATTTCTTGTTTATGAAAAATATTTAAAATATTAGAAAGGCAATACACAGTGTCAGAAACTAGGAGACTTAAGAGAAGACATTGGAGGAGTCTGAGTGTCCCTTCATGCACTTTTATTTTTGTATATAATAGATTGAGTGAGTTTGATTTAACAGAAAGTTGATTATAAAGCACTTTAATGTAAGTGATTCCGGATCTCTTCTTGAACGCATCTCCTTCTCTAACGGACTTTACCTTTTCCATCTATTCCACTTTTACCACTCAAGTGAAAAACTGTCCTCCCTACTTATTGAGCTGACTTAGGACAGGAAGTTGATTCCTCATTCACTAGTGCTGAAAAGCAGCATGCTCCCTTTCACGTTTGAATTCTCTATTTTCCGTGGGGTATCGTTTCTTATGCAGAATGTGATAGAGAGAATGCTGATATTTCCAGCCTCTGGTGTATACACCCCATTTACTCCTCTCCCCTTGAGTGTGAACAAGACTGTGGGTATGGTGGATTCCACTCCCATAGTTAGGCTGCCTTATATTGCAAAGGTAAAAAGATTTTGCAGATGTAATTAAGGCCCCAAATCAGATGCTTTTCAGTAAACAAATGGGAGCTCCTCGGCAAGCCTGACTTAACCAGGTGAGCCCTGAAAAGAGACTGGGCCATTTCTAAAAAAAGAGATTCAATATGTAAGGGTTTCTCCTACTGGTTCTGAAGGAGAAAACTACCATGTTATTGAGAGAGCCAAGTACAGGGAAGGGTGCTTGGCCCCAGGAGCTGAGAACGACCCTGCCTGACAGCCTGCAAACAAATAGGAATCTGAGTCATACAGCTGCAAAGAATGGAATGAAGTCTTCTGAAACCTGAATGAGCTTGGAGGAGGACGCTGAGCCTCTGATGAAATCACAGCCCAGGACAATACCTTGATTTCAACCTGGTGAGACCCTGAGCAGAGGACCCATCTAACTTGTGCCTGGACTCCTGACCTATGGAAACTGTGAGATAATATACTTGTATTGTTTTAAGTGACTAGATATATGGTAATTTGTTATATAGACATAGAAAACTAATACACACAGCATATGATCCCACTTACAAGCATTGTAAAGTGTTTGTTGATTAATTTCCTACCAATCCTCAGCCTTACACTTATCCCCATGAACTGTCACTATGTAGTACCACTCATGATTCATAACTGCAAAGACAAGCTTACTTGACCTTTGGAATGCTCATGCTGAAATCTAGATGTGGCCTCCCCTTCTAGTTTACAGATGGGGAAACTGAGGTTCAGAATAAATGACTAGTGAGGTTATACCGCTACTAAGTAGAAAAAAATTGAGATCTATTCCAGAGTCCTTTCCACAATGGTAGAGAAACTAGATTAAGATTTACTTTGGGTTTAATTATAGTGGAATTAATCCCTCCCACTTCTGAGTTACGTTAGCACTTCTGTGTGTTTGTATCTACTATAACACCCAATACAATCATTTATAGCTATACTGGGACCTTTTTCCCATAGTAGAGCATCTTCTAACTGATAAGTATTTAAAAGATATTTTGTGAATTGATGAATGACTTTAATGAGGCTGAATTAGCTGTGTAGATGAGAATTAGAAATATCAATATGTCTACAAATTATAATGGAGTGAAGGAGTGGGACAGGCAATTAAGAAAGAAGAGGGCTTTAAAACCAAAATGCCTAAGGAAAAAATCAAGTTTCTAAGGAAATACGTGCAACATATATTGATGAAATACTTAAAACACTATGATATACTCATACCAAATCACCAAATAAAATCATCGTTAATTAAATAAAATCAATTACAGGACTGTGATTTCATCTAAAACTTTGGCAATGTAATTACCTATCACTTTTTACCTTCCATATCATGCCCACTGTAAAGGCTGCTATGTCAAAAATAAGACCAATGTGAAAAAATGCAATTGTCAATCTCAGATGACTTTAACATCTCTTCCAAGGGAACTTTGACAGTACCTTAGATTAGAAAGAACTAGAACCCCAGATGAACCCTAAGTCAGCTCTTGCTTTAATAAGAGATGCTCACTGATTGAACTCTACAGTTTTCTCAAGGCCCTCATCGTGTCATTGTGACAATAATCAGGAAACGGAGCTTCTTGAAGGAAATGACTAGTCTTCCAATTCTATATCCTCAGAGTCTACCATAATGTATCTGCATGAAATGGGGGTAAATTATATATTTTCATCCCCCTGACTCTCCAGTTGTTGAAAGCTCCAAACTGAGTTTGTTGAGTGTGACATTTCCTGGGAGATGCAGGCATGCCAGGGGCCAGCGGCAGCCAAGACAGAACAGCTAGTGGCTCATGGCTGCATGAATTGGACCAAGTACAAGGGGTAAATGTTTCTTGGTGGGAATTTTAAAGGGTTTATGTATTTCTTCTGTCTGATCTTCTATTGTCTAAATGACATAAAACATGCATATTCTTGGAGCACATTTTTCTTTTGTTCCACAAAAAATTTTATGTGAAGGAAAAATGCTGACATTTGCAGTTGATTTATTCTTAATTTCAGAAAAACATGGCCAACAAGAACTGTATTGAAGTGTGAGTACAGTAATTGAAGGAACAAAATAAAACGAGGACCAAATGTCATCCAAAATAAACTCTCCTGGAATGTCATTTACTCCAGTTTTGGACTTTAGTGTAAGTGAGCCCACAAGCTGAAGTCCCAAACTAGAGTACATTGATTAACCTCAGGCCTAAGGTCTAAAGGGGAGCAACCCAGGAAAGAGTGCTGAATAATGGCTTATACATCAATGAAGACACGTCCCCTGTTTGTTAGTTTTGTTAGCTCTGGTTGGTAGTTTAGGATTCTTGAAAGTGACAATTATTCTTTGATATCCTTTTATCCTTAGAGCGATCATTTATCAAGAGCGATAGAGGTGTTTTTAGTTAACCCTATGGTGGTAATCATATTGCAATATATAAATGTATTAAATATGTTGTACACCTTAAGTTTAGACAATGTTTTATGTTAATTATATTTCAATATTTAAAAGGGAATATTAGTGGCCTGAGAGAGTTAATATTAATTCCAAAGATGTTTAAATGACCATTATCCTATAACTAATGCATGGACCTGACAAGTTTATCAAAAACTTCAAAATGGGGTTGCCAAGTAAACCACAGGAGGCCCAAACTTAAATTTCAGATAAATAACAAATAACTTTTAGTATAAGTATGCCCCAAATGTTGCATGGACATACATTAAAAATTATTCATCATTTATCTGAAATTCAGTTGTAACTGGGCATCCTGAATTTTTATTTGCTAAATCTGACAACACTATAAAAGACAGCAGGATGAAATTTCTCTGCACTTCCCAGAGTGAACATTTTATTTTCTAAGTCACTAGCTTGAATGGTTCCTGAAAAGGAAAGAACAGTAGAGTAGTCATTTCCCAATCAGCTTCTCTATTGTTCTTTGTCTACTATCTGGACAGACATTAAATTCCTCACAGGTGCAGCCAACATAGTAGAGAGGCATAAAATAGATATCTCAAATAACTAACTCAGTCATTTCATCAAACCATTTTTAAGGAGTCATTGAGGATGCATTTCTGAAGTACTTAGTACAAGCTAACATTGTCACATGCTCTGTACTAGTAAATAAAAGACCAACATACAGTCTCCTGGTTGAGATGCTAACACTCATGTTAAAGAAATAGGAAACATACGTGGAACACAATTAGAAAAGGATGAAGACCTGCAACTTACTTGGCATTCAAGTGTATGCTCTACAGATTTGTCCATTAATTCACATATCAGTACAAGCCACGGTCAGACCCTGTTCCAGACAGGATGAAAGAACTTTGAGCAAATCAGAGTCCCTTTTCTTACAAATCTTCCATTCTAGTTGAGGGTAGATAGATAATAAACAAATGAATTCATATGGAAATGTCTGGTAGTAATTATTTCTATGGGAGTGAATTTAGGTTTGGGGCAGGAAAGGTTGTCTCTAAGGAGGTGACATTTTAGGAAACAGCCTATAGGAAAATCGAAGAGAAACAGCATTCTGGCAGAGGGTAGAGTCAGAGCATAGACCCTAAGGTAGAAGTGGCCAAGACAGGAACAAGATGGCTATGACCAAGGAACAAGAGAGAAGCATGGAGTAGCGAGTCAGCAAAGAGGAGGATTTTATTTTAGGTGTCATGGAGCAATACTGAAAGGTTTTAAGCAAGAGAGTGACAGGATCTGAAATATATTTTTAAAGAAATCATCTGGCTGCTTCGAAGACAAAGAATTGTCTGTACACAATGATCAAGTAGGGGTGGACACTGAAGTGACGGAGAGACGGGGACTGTGAGCAGGGTTGGCACTGATGGTTTGTTTGTCCCAAGTTGGAATGAAGACAGAGATAGAGGTTAGGTTTGAGATATATTTTGGAAGCAAAGTTTATAGGACTTGCTGATGGAAAGGTAAGAATCAAGGCTACTTGCCAGGTTTTTGGCTAAAGCACCTGAATGGATGATAGTTCCATTTCCTGGAAAGGGAAATCAGTCAATCAAAAGTTGTAACACGCCCTAGCTGGTTTGGCTCAGTGGAGAGAGTGTCAGCCTGGGGACTGAAGGGTCCTGGGTTCAATTCTGGTCAAGGGCACTTGCCCGGGTTGTGGGCTCTATCTCCAGTAGGGGACATGCAAGAGACAGCCAATCAATGATTCTATCTCATCATTGATGTCTCTATCTCTCTCTCCCTCTCCCTCTCTAAAATCAATAAAAAATATATTTTTTAAAAAAGCTGTAACATGGGACTTATTCAGTTTGAGATGCCCTTTAGTTAGTCAAGCGGATATGTTAAATAGGAGAGAGAGAGATTAAATATGAGTTGGCATAGTCCAGAAAGAACTCATGGGAGAAAAAAGACTGGCCCTTGAGAAGTGGATTGGATTCAGATGGATATGGGAGGGATTTTATGCACTTTCAACAGAGGAGATGAAATTAGAAAATATGTAGAAGAGAGAGTATGTATGAAATGTGGTTGGAGGTAGAAGAATGGGGAATTATACTGGGGGAAAGTAAGAGGTGAAATTAGAAATATAAGGTAGGGCTAGTTTATAGGGACCTTCAATAGAAAGTGTTCAAATTCTTCCTCTAAATAAACATAGAGCCATTGCCAATTTTAGAGTCAGAGCTAAGGTAAATTTCAATTCTGTCTAGTTCTCTGTTATATCCCTGGTTCTTAACATGGAGTCTGGTATATAGTCGGTGGTCAATTTATTAAATGAATGAATGAAAAATGAATGATGATTGCATAGCTAAACATGTTGCACAATGAGAGAACAATGGGTGGAAAAAAGACAATGAAAGGACTTCCTATTTCAAACATGTCCGTTTTCAGATGAGGGAATAAAACCTTTGTATAATATAGTGATAAAGAGAAGGAAATAAAAGTGCCTCATTATTTCACCCAACATGGCATGACAAAGGTAGAGAGTAAATATAAGTTTAGTTCATCCAGGAGGCACTAAAGATTTAAAATATTACAACAGAGTTTTACTAAAACAATGAATTTGACAGAGAATTTAGTTGGTTAATGAGATTAAGAAAACTTGGATAAGATTTTTTAAATGTTCTAAAAATCAAGAGGTCCATTTTTTTCTCTCAGCTATTTATGCATCATGCCTTTCAATTCTTAAGTAGTTTTATAACCTGAAACTTCATGTAATTTTTTTCAGTGTGTCTGTTTCTGCTGCAACTGAAAATTGATTAGATTATTTTTTAGGGCAGAATATTGATATCCAGTGGAATGATGAATCAAGACCTCACTTTTCTCTGGAACCATGCTATGGTTCCAGGGAATGTCCATTTTCTACAAAAATTTGTAATGGTCACACATTTGTATTTTTGTGCAGACACACACGTATGTTAAAGTTCTGTGAGGCGGAGATGGTTGTGTTGTGTTGCTTACTAAAGAAGCTAAGCTAAGTCACTGCTCAGCACACAAAGAGGGAAACACAGGATGAAAAGCTCCAGGAAAACAGTGAGCTCTGTTGGCACTCACTTGCTATTGGCCTCAAAGCTCTCAGATTATACGCTCCTTTTATTGGATTATTACTTTAATGGGACTTTTTAAAGGGCATTTTAATAGCCTCCTTGTTTCAGCAGATATACATTGAAAGGCACTTGGAATACCTCCCAGTTGCAACATTTTTGATCTTCACATTTCTTAGAGTTCTGACAACCTACCAGGTAACAGTTAGTATGATATTATGCTGACACATTCCAGAGCTGGCAGTTGTTAGATTTGCCAGTGCAGTTTGTTATCCAGATCCCATGGGCCTGAGATTTATGGCCTTTTCCTTTTACTCACTTCTCCATAGACCCTTCCCCTGCCCTCTTTTTAAGTTTTTTAACTCTTTGACTGACTACACTAAAGATACGTTTTTAGGTATAGCGTGATTATCCACAGTCAATGCATAACCTAGTACTAAACAAGAATTAATCACAGGCGTTCTTTTATTATGAATTTGCACTACTCTGTGTAATTTGAAGAATCGGAGATAGCTTATTTAAGGCACAAATATTTGTTTTCTTCACCCAGAATCACAGATGGATCTTAGGTGATATCTATAAACCTCCTGAAAAGCTACATCCTGCACAGCAACTCTGCCATGGTCACTACAGATGTCTTCCCAAATAAGAACTTCAAGTTTGGGAAGCGACAGAGATGAAAAAAAAAAATTAGAAAATGATCATAAAGATGCTTCAAAGTGACCTTTTTAGCAGCTAATGATAACAAAGGCCAGACAAGGATAAAACCCTGTGGGTATGGACCTGGCTTCAATCCAAAATGTATTTCTCATTCAGCCTTCTCATGCAGACCGAACAGCATTCAGGCAAGCTCCTGTTCCCATAGATGCTTACCAGAGACTGTTGACTTTGTAACTCGGATGATAGCCTCACCTTGGAAAAGGATCCTCTGCCAACTTCTCCTGGGAACTGCATCCCTTTTCTCTGGCTGGCTTACCATCTTTTCCTTTAGTGTCCTGCAGGCTTCCTACAATTTGTCTAAGAAGATATCTATTATTTTCTAGCATGTCTAGAACTTACTGCATCTCTTTAATCTTTCTTACTTTTTGCTTCTTCACCTATCTGTACTACATTCTTAGGAATTGTTTTACAACTATTGTTCATTTTATAAATTTTCTCCTTAGTGACGTTTCATGTCTTTAACCCAAACATTTAATATATCAATTCTTATGTTTTTCATCTCTAGACATTCTTCTTTACTATAGTTTCTTTTTCTTTTTTATAGTGCCTCGATATTTTGTTTTTGCTTCCACTTGTATGACTTCATTTAAAACATACTTATTTTAGAACATCATTGCCTAACCATATTTTCGAAGTTTTTGAGAATCTAATCCTACAAGTTGATGAAATCTTCAATTATACTTCATAACTGTGAGCTTATCTTCAGCAGAGTTCTATCCAGCATAATCTGTTGTGACTTGGGTTGAGGACATGTCCCTCCCTCCAGAATTATTTTGCATTTACTTCTTCTAAACACCCCAAGGACAAATCCAACTTGGAACTAATTTTAATGTTAAGTCTTTTGTTTTAGGGGCACAGATTATGCAAATAATGTAATTTGAACATCAAACTCAAATGTGTTGTAAATCCACGGGAATAAATTCTTAGGAGACTCTTTTTTTCTTAGCAATAATACAGTTAGAAACAAACAAAAAAAAACCACGTTCTTTTGTTATGTCCTTCTGCTAATGGAAAATTTTTATGCTCAGTTTTTAACTGTGGCTTCAAACTTTGAGCATCCATATTTTATAAAGAACCAAGTATTTGCCTTACCAGGGCTTCAAGTAAATGAATGCTTAGTACCAGGTTGACAACTTCTCTTTAACCCTTGGGATAGTTACCTGCTTATCACTTTGGTTTTCAGTTCCCTCTTTGTTTCCAATACATATACTTGACTGATACATATTATTTTAGAAACTCTAGTAAGTATTCTTTTTTAATATAACTGACTACTATGTGACTAGATGTGACTAGACACACACGCACATGCACAAAAACACTTTATATGCAAATGACTTCAGTGATAGTCACCATTCATTGAGCCCTTAAAATGTGACAGGAACTATGCTATCTTAGTGCATTATCTCAATAATAACATTCTAAATAGGTACTATTATTATTCCCATTTTACAGTCAAGAAAAGAGAGATTTTGAGGGTTTGGAAAACTGCCTTAAGGTGACAGAACTAGTATGGGAACCCAAAGTTACCCCGCACCAGCAGCAGATGTTCTTAATCATCATCCCATAGAGTCCTCACATGTGTGAGCCTCCCTCTATGAGACAAGGTGTCTCAACATATGCACATCTTTTCTCTGTTTTAAAACTTTTCATTTAACAAAGTATTTATAGTTTTATAAACTGTTAGAGAGTGTATAAATGTATTTATATTTTGTCAACCAATGCCACTTCTGTATTTCAAGTCAAGTGGAAAATATATCGTGGTAAATATATGTTAACTTGCTTTTGCAAACTGAATTTTGAAGGAAGTAAAAATATAGTAACCTTTTATTTCTTCTTCATGCTGGAGCATTATCTGTCCATCTAAACAAATTTTATAAATAACTAGATTAACCTTTCACATACAAAATTTTAATAATTTTAGTAGAAATATTGCTTCCTTCTCTTTTATTACTGTCATAGTTTTAATGAGTTTAGCCAGCAATCCAGACTCTCTTTTATTAGCTCTGAAGTTCCCCAAATTTGTGGCTTTTTTAACATTTTTAAAATAAGACAGTCTCAACGGAACCATTCTGATTCTATAAACATTTTTATATCTTTGAACCAAAATAAGGAGTCATCAGAATCTAATTTTCTTTTCTTCTAGAAGATTCCCCTGGTTGGCTAAATTTAGGGTAAAAATAGATTTATAAAGGAGGGAGGGCTACTGTCCAGTAGCATCAAGATTCAAACAAAATGGATATATCAACTTAAGAATCATACCAAACTCCTCAATTTTAACATATCTTTGCTATTGTAAACAGCAAAGCAATGAATACTAAACCACAGGATATGAGCACTCCCCAAATTAATTTATATTAAATCACCTTTCTATAAATTTGAATATTTACCACACCCTCATATATATATATTGCATGCACTTTTTTTGCTAATATGATTAATAAATATGATTTTTAATCTCTAAAATTATAATAGTTGGTGAGATTGAACATCTTTTATAATATTCATTAGCACTGGCATTCCTTCTATCTATAATAATAAAAGTGTAATATGCTAATTAGATCAGATGTCCTTCCAGGACGAAGCTGGGGGCTGCAGCTGCAGGACTGAGGCAGCTGCCGCGGCTGCAAGGGAGGAATCGAGGGAGGAATCGAGGCAGCTGCGGTTGTGAAGGCCTACTCTTGCACAAATTTCATGCATCGGGGCCTCTAATTGTTGAATAATTGTCCATACTGATTGTCCATATAATTAGTTGAGTCTGGATATATTTCCCACTACATATTTTGTATAGTAATATTTAATAATTAGTTTTTTAACACTTCCCAGCTAATCAGTCATCTTTTGATTTTTGGGATTTTCTACACACAGACGCTTCTAATTTTTATATACTCAAAAATATTAGTTTTATTTTTTATGATATTTTGAATGCTTTTAATTCCTCTCTCAGCTGTTAGAGAAACGTATTTGTTTCTATTTTCTTCTGACTTTCATGGTCCCATTACCACTCTTATTAATCTGGATTTATTTTAACATCTAGAAGCAGTAAGAACCTACTTTTTTGTTTCTAAATATATAAATAGTCTTGTGTAGTATTAACATTTTTGCATAATACATTCATTCTCAATGCATCTGACATGCCTCTTTTTTAAAATAAGTATTAACTTAGTATATATTATAAAGTGCATCTAGTTTTCTGCTGTTATTTTTAAAAATATATGTTTGTTTATTAACCAGAGAGGTAGAGAGAGATAGAAACATCAATGATGAGGGAGAATCACCCATTGGCTGCCCCCTGCACACTCCCTCACTGGAGTTTGAGCCCACAGCCTGGGCATGTGCCCTGACTGGGAATTGAACTGCGACCTCCTGGTTCATAGGTCGACACCCAACCACTGAGCCACATTGGCTTGGCTCTGCTGTTATTTTAAATAATTACTGAGTCAATTCTATATACACTGAGTGGCCAGATTATTATGATCTCTGAATGCATAGTAATCTGGCCACTCAGTGTATATCCTATATAATAAAAAGCTAATATGCAAATTGTCCCCTCTACCAGGAGTTTGACCAGCAGGCAGGCCGGCCAACCGCCCATGTCCCCTCCCTCTGGCCAGGCTGGCCAGACCCCACCCATGCACGAATTCATGCACTGGGCCTCTAATACACACACACACACACACACACACACACACACACACACACACACACACACTGAGTGGCCAGATTATTATGCGTTCAGAGATCATAATAATCTGGCCACTCAGTGTAGATTATTAATGCTTTATAGGATGTTTACATATCTAATAGGTATGTTCACCAACCATATGTCCAAATGCCCTTTCTTATTATTACTCTACAAAAACAGCATTTTGAGTTATTTTTAGCAGTTAGATCATCATCATAAAACTTAGAGACAAAACAGAATCTTTTCTATATATTCAGGTTCTCATTGTGAACATCAAATTTTTTGTTATGTGATACCATGGTACCCTCTGGACATTTGCACTTAAATAAATATTGTGGGATGTTTCATCTAAAACGTATTCCATGGCCAAGAACATTTGGGAAATATTGCCTATTTCACTCCCTTCTTGTACATTCATAATAAATATAAACATATAAAAGACAGAGAAATGAAGAAATCATATAGGGAGTGATTGTTTAACCCAGTGTTTTCCATATTACCATGTCATTTTAATTTTTGCTTAACAATTACTAGCAAACCATGAACATGGCTGCTTTGCCCTGTATGTTTTCAGAACCTTTCTTTCCTTTTGGCTACTCTCAGTCCTTTTTTTAAAAACACTATTGCTTGAAAGGTTGACTGATCCCTCAGATGAGCTGGGCATTACTATATAGGAGTGTCTCTCATGGGCAAAACACAGAAGTGGTTAGAGAAGGCAGAGATGGTGAATTTGTGCCATGTCAGACCCAATCAGAGAGGTTTCCATTTCTTCATGTTGCAGGAGCTGATGGGAGTGACTTTAGTCAAGGAAAGAGAGAAGCTCCCCGCTAGCCTGCAGCCCTGCAGAAAGTGGGTCATTTCACCGCGGAGGAATGGCCTGTGTGGCACTTCAGAGACACGGTGGTAAGGGAACAGACTCCTTATTCATCACTAGGGAGATAGTGTTTTTCCTCTCCTGTGATAGATTCACGCTGGCCCGCAGTCTTTCTGGTTAGGCGTGACTTCCTGAGGGATTTTCTCTGGATTCCCAGAAGGTTCCCTGAATCCCAGGGAAAGCCTGACTCACCCACAGGCCTGTCAGGGTGGGGCTGGCATGACTTGGATGCAACTTCTACTTGGCTGAACTTACATGACGGTAATTTTCAGCCTCACATAGACTGCCTCTAGGAGAAATGGAAGAACACGACACGGAAAAGGCCCCACGGAGGTGCTGATGGGCAATAAAACCTCCTCTCACAGGCCTCCCACTGGTGCCCTAGGGTGACATGGTAGGGAACTTGGGAAATATATTTTTTTAATTTTCAACTTCCTTTTATTCCTGCAGCAGCTTCTCCAACAAGTTCACGTCCCCAGAGATCCTAATAACTGGTACCTATTCTAATAACTGATGCAGTATTTTGGATAACTGAGTCCAAGTCTAGAGCTGATTTCCCAACTTGGCACCTTAGTCCTTAGCTTCTTTACAGAAATGCTAAAGCTTCCTTTTAATACCATATCTGTGTTCTTTATCACGTAAGTTACAAGAACAATCTTGTTCCTATTTAATGCCACCCATGGAAGAGGTACTTAAATTCTCACACACTGTTGCTCATGTGCCAACACAAACACATCTCTGATTTCTGTAAACGAGTGGGGTGATGCAGCTGTCTGCTTGATAACTACCTCTGAGGAACTGAAGGGTTTGTTTGCCATTACTTAGAGCAAACAGTAGCCAGACACCAGATAAAGAGACCATAACGGGTTGACCCTGAGGTTGGTTAGGAGAGTAAGTAGGCAAGTCACATGAAGAAGGAAAGGAGATACTTAGAAGGAACAACTTCCTCAAATGTTTGAATCCCATTTCTGACTCACTAGTTAAGCGACTTCTGGCAACCTACTTTACCTAGTCTTTAGTTTCCTATGAAACAGGGGTGCAGTGGTGTTTGCCTCACATGAATGTCATGATGGTTACATGAGATGTGTGTGCGTGTGTGTGCATGTGTGTGTAATGCATCTGGCCCATAGTTACCCCCAGGTAATGTTAAGAACTATGTGATGACAATGGCCTTTAAACCTTGGAAATCAGGTGCCCATGAGCAACTTTCTAGGAAAAAGGTCCATCACGTTCATCAGGAATTCTTCAAACAATTAAAAACTCCTGAAATGGTAGAAAACAGTTTGAAAACATCAAATATATGTTGACAGAAAAAGATTCAACTTTGGGTGGTGGGCACACAATGCAATATACGGATGATATATCATACAATTGTACATTTGAAACCTACATAATTTCATGATATACCAATGTCACCGCTGAAAAATTCAATTTAAAAAGAAAACATTAAGAGCATCACTGAAGTAAAAGGGAGTTGTTCCATCCACAGTGATCTTTCCATAGGTACAAAGATAATTTCCACCTTGTTATCCTTAACTAAAAGGTATATGTTGCTTTTCTTCACTTATTTAGAGATTACCCTCCTTCCTTCAAGACTCAGGTCAGATACCCACTTGAGAACACCTGGCTGGGCCACTCAAGTGACCCCTGCAAATTTCTTGCATCTCTGACTTCATCCCAGTTCTTAGAAAGCAGAGCTCCAACCGTACACCTTCCTCAATGCCCAGCAAAATCCTTTGGACATGGTTACTAATAAACAAATGTGTATTATTCTAATGATATTCCAGAGTGTGTTTCTATGTAGAGTATAATGAGCTTCTTCTGGGTAAATCCATCTAGGGGGCTATGCTGTCTATAGGGCACAACATCCAACATATCTGTGCTGCATGAATGGTGAATGAAGATCTTTTAAAAAAACGGTCACTATGAGTCAGTTACACACCAATAAATGGATAAACTAGGCAGGTAAGGAGGGCAGAAAGGAACTTTTTTTTTTTTAAAGATCACCATCTGGAATGTGTAACCAACCCTCATGGTATTTATTTCACATGAATATTATAGAGTTCAACTGTGAACCCAGAATTCACTTGGCTAATATAGTTTCATCAAGAGACCACAGTTTAAGTTTAAAGGATCCGCTGCCTTTAGACTCTGCTTGCGAATGAAGTCCAAACCATAGTTACATGAGTTTTTCTCTTAAGGTCCTAACATGAAGGGCATCACCCATTGCTGATTTGTACATTTCTAGGTTTCCAGCACTACCTGTGATAAACAGAATAGGAAAGGGAAGATTCTTAAAATCAAAAGGAAAACAGCCAATATGGCAAGTAGATTTTCTTTTGTGGTGATAGGGTTGGGAGAGAAAGGGGATATGTTTGTGCAAAGCAGCCACAAAGTGCCATTGGAGCTATTGATGGATAAGCTGTTTCTGAAACCTGTGTTTTTTAAAGAAACTCTATCAGCAGCACCAAGAGGCTCGTTTGCTGCAGATTTGTCTTCAAACTGCTTTTTTTTCCCCAAAATGTTCAAGATAAGCACAACTTAACTTGAGAGAGAAACTATATACATTTTTCATTTAAACACAGAGCAAATGGGAAACCACACGACATATACAACTGTGAGAGCAGGAGACAAATATGCTTATGAGAAGGCAAACAAAGATGCCGGCTGGGAGTAGAATCCCAGGCAGGGCACAAAGTCAAATAAAAAATGGACCACTGGGAGCAGAGGGGAATCTTTGCTAGAAACTCAGGCTGTGGCTATTTCTCACCACCACCCCCTTAAGGGGTATGCCTACTTCAATTTCATAAGATATTCTAAATTGAAATTTTACAGAATACAGATTCACAGCTTCCTTCTGGCCAGTGTATTTTTATGAAGCCCCAAAGTAGAATTGGAAAAATAAGTTGTGTTGTGGATCATATAGTGTCATCAATAAAGTGAACAAGGATGCCATATTCTTTTTAAAAATATATTTTCAATTTCTTTATTTTAGATAGAGAGGAAAGGAGAAGAAGGGAGGGAGAAAGTGTGTGTGTGTGAGAGATCAATTTGTTGTTCCACTTATTTATGCATTCATTGGTTGATTCTTGTATGTGCTCTGACCGGAGCTCAAACCTACAACCTTGGTGTATCAGGATGATGCTCTAACCAACTGAGCTACCCGGCCAAGGCAGTGATGCCATATTCTGAGCACATGGTTAGGTAAAGAAAACTAGCATCAACTCTTGGGATGCATGAGGAACATGCAACCCCAAATCATCATTTGTAACATCAGGGACATGGTAGAGTTGCATTTCTGAAATTATGTTGCATAGAAGGTTAGTTCCATTGGATCTTAGCAGGGGAAATGCCAAATGAATGGTTCTGTAGTCAGATCTCTCACTGCCTTGCTAATGAAGAACCTTGTATATACAGATATACATAAGAAACAAACTCAATGCAGACATTTTAATCACATTTTAGTAAATGATGTACAAAGATTGGTCTTACTTCTACACCCTACTTCTGGATTCCAGAGTATGTTCAAGAAAACACTTGTTCTAAACAAAACAGAAACAGACTCATAGTTACAGAGAACAGACTGAAGGTTGCCAGAGGAGAGGGGGTATGGGGGGATGGGTGAAAAAAGTGAAGGGATTGAGAAGTACAGATTGGTAGTTACAGAATAGAGATGGGGATGTAAAGTACAGCATAGGGAATACAGTCAATAATATTGTAATAACTATGTATGGTGCCAGTTGGGTACTACGTAGAAATATCAGGTGGGACACTTTGTAAAGTATGATTATCTAATCACTATGCTGTACACCAGAAACTAATACAAAATAAAATTGAATGCAAACTGTAATTGAAAATAATTTTTATTATTATTTTTTGATTTGAAAATATTTTTTAAAAATTAAAAAAACACTTGTTCTACAAAAATTATATACATACATACATATGTGAATAATACATAAATAATGTCTCTGCTAACATAATTTAGAGAAGTTCTATACTATATGCCTTATTTTTAAGCATCATAAAGCACTTGAGTTCATTAAAGACTTTTCAAAATTCTATAGCAGAAAAATTCTATTTAATCCAGCATTGCTAAAATTTATCTCATCATGAAAATCTTATTTTTAATAGAATATACTGACATAGAAAAATATTTAATAACAAATTGAATGAAAAAGTACAAAAGAAAATAATCATAAAGATTATACACTATGTTCCATTTTTATAAGATAATTACATATTGATTTTCCCTTCTTTTCCATAACACATATTTTTGTTAGGAAAAAATATGTTATTGATAGCATTTTTAAAATGCTCCAGAGTGCTTTATTTGGCATTGGGAAAAGGTACATAGAGTATGACCCACTTTCTAAAGTTTCCAAGTACATATTCAAATCTCTGACGGCTATAACAGGAGCCAAACACCTTCAGTGAGTGACGGCCCTGTCTTGCCATGTAATGCCATGGGAAGTGCCCCAGGCTCCTATTTCTACTCCTAATTGGTGCACCTGAAAATTATCCATTGAACGGAGCTTTGAATCGCTTGCATAATTAGTATAGTATATAACAAGAAGACCAAGTGTAAGGACAAAGTATTCCCGTGCTTTCCCCCTCACAAACACCAACTTTAGGCACCTGACCAAATACTATTCAATTTCATCTGAATGTCTCTTGCCTCCTTGAACAAACAAAAGCAATGGGTTTCTCCCCCAACCCCCTTCAGTAGATGGGCAAAAGAGAATTGAGTAGCAAGTACTCACACCCCAGCTAAGAGCAGACAGACAAAGGGAGACAGGAAAGGTGCATGGTCTCCCTTCTCCATATGCCTCTCACTTTCAGGAAACTAGGATTTACAGAAAGTTTGCTATGGCAGGGAAGTGTACTTAATACAGAGAATGTACTAGATGGAGATTTTGCTACAGCAGAGAAGAAGCTGTGAGAATTGACAAAGAAGGCAGGGGATGTAGCTTCCACCTTGAAAGAGTTTATCATCAAATGCTTAGAGCAGGGTAAATGTAAGGAATGGGATTCATAGATTTCAGCTTTACTGGGGGGGGGGGGTGGCTCTAAATTCTGCGCAGTCAGGGAGGTAGGAAGAATTAGAGAGCTGGAGAATTGTGTAGTCTACAGATAGATCTGGAAAGACTGTAACTAGGTCAACCAAGAAGTGTGCGTGCATGTCTGTGTTATGCACCCCCGAGGCTTGCCGCCAGAGGTGTAGACCAGGCTCATGCCCTCAGGGAGCAGGCTTTCTTCCTGGTTGACTAGATGGCATACCTAGAGGAAATATTAAAAAAATGAATATATAAATAAAAACAGTATGTAATTTGGTTTGAAATGAGGGGATAGAGCCTGGCATAGAGCCTGGAAAGTGGGTACTTAACACGTGTTTATTGAATTTAATTAGATCTCTGAGCCGCCAGAGGGCTAGACATGAGACCTCTGCAGAGCTATGCAGGAAACGAGGATCCCTATGAAGTAAGAGCAGACAGAAACAATGGCAGAGGTGGCAAAATGTGCCTTTGGGACAAGCCCGGGAGAGGGCAATTAGAAAAGATTTTTAACACAACAATCAACAGTTTAAATTTGATAAGAAAAGCACATTAGAACCCCTTTTATGCTCAAAGAAGGTGACAGTCAAAATAAGTCCTGAGGACCACTGCTTCTGGTAAGAATGACTCAAGAGAGATGAGACTTCAATGAGGCAAACTAATGACACCTCTGGTGGTCTGGCCAGGTCTCAGATGCATTAGCCTATTGCTTGGAATGAATGTTCTATTGGGCTTTCTTGGCAGTCCATGGCAAAGGTCATCTCACATGAACATCAGAGATGAGTAGAAGAGATCATTGCTTATTATGTAACACACATATCTCCCCTCGTGACAGGCAGAGTCATAAATATTTCCAAACCACAAAATAAAACTCACATCACTGCCTACATAGGCTCTGGATACTTGAATTGGGTGCATTTGTATAAAGTCAGGCATGGCTGGGTGTGTTCGTTCCTTTGCACATCTGTCCAGCCTGCTTGTTTGGGAAAGTAGACCCTGAAGAGGATGACCCTTTCAGTTCCTGCCAGCCCAAGGTCAAAAGTCTATGGTCATGGCTTTCTACTGCAGATTATTGTATAGAGCAGAGCTCTGAAGTGCACTCTGAACCAGCCTTTGTGTGACTTGAATTACAAACTAAGCATCTAGTATTAAAATCTCAAGGGAAGATGTGCAGGTTGGAAGGGTGGAAGAAGAAAAATTTCCTTTTATTTTATATTATATTTTTCTTAACTAGATTAAGAAGCTGCCCATCATTTTTTCAACCTGGAAATTCTAAAAAAGAAGAAGAATCCAGGACCTTCTATCTCCAAAATGATTTCAATGCATTAAGTCCCACCATTCATTTAACCTCATAAAGGCATTTTTGTTCCTGAAATAATTATTCCAGATAAGAAATCTCCCATTCCAATTCTTTAAAATCAGACCCAGAGAACATATATTGGCAGTGTCTCTTGACTAAAGAGTGGTACTTAATATCAGGATTTGTTTTTCTCCCAACGACAGATACCACCAATGTCAGACAACATTCGCAATGGAAATCATCACTTGGGCACTGAATCCAGCCACAGAGCTTTTGGCAAAAGGGCTGTAACCTCTTCTCTCTCCTCACCAGTGAGAATCCCACCACAGTTTTCCATCCGTTGGTGACCTCCATCCCAGATTACCTCAATGCCCTTTGCTCAGGGCTATGGTTAAAGACCTCCCAGAAGCTCCAGCTGTTGGTACAGAATGCATCAGTCTTCTAGTTGTTAACGGTCATAGGCTGACATGACTGGGGTGTCTCTGAGTCCCCAGGGCCCCTCTGGCTTAGGCTGGTGGTCCCAAGCCCTTTCATCAGCTTGAGCCACTGAGTTTTTCAACAAATATATTGGACCCATTGATAATTTGCAACTTTTGAATTTTCTTGTAAGTTCACCACTTCTAGGCAAGGTGGTGGACTGGATATAAGTAAAAGAAATAAAACACTCTTGAGAATGAATAGCTGCAAAAGGAAGTCTTGGTGAGTTCCCTCAGCTTTGCACAACAAATTAGGCAAAAAGAAGAGAAGGAAGCAATAAAGAAAGTATAATTCTCACTGGGAATATGGGGGGGAACACTTTGTAAAGTATGTGATTGTTTAACTACTATGCGGTATACCTGAAACTAATACAAAATATTAGTTTTTGTATTCCATGCAAACTGTAATTGAAAAATAAAATTTTAAAAAGATAAAAGTATAATTCTCTTTGAAAAAATGCAAATGCTTGACAGCTGGAAGCCAGAGATTCTATAGCAAGATGGTCTCCCTATCCATGCCCTACCTTTATAACAACTAATTAATACTTTAAAGAAAATGAGTATGAAATAGCAATTTTCAGCAGAGAATTATACACCTTGTTTCTGCTTCTTCTGGTCTTCAATGAAACCCAACATTATCAGGTAGTATCCCAGGTTTGTTGACTATGGAAATATGATTTTAAAAAATAGCAAGGCAAAAGGTCATTACCTTTAAATGCTTTACTTCCAAAAATTTGCTTTTATAAAACACTTGCTTGGAAATCAGAAATCTAATGAGTAGGTAGAATGACTTATTCAGATATTAGAGTGAAGTCATCCATTACCCAAAAAGAAAGATGGTTCATAATCAAGCATTTTATGCTAATGAACACTCAAAAATTAAGAAAGTTACATGACCAGGAAAATGGAATTAGCTAGGTTAGTGTAACTGATTCCTAGAATTAATGCTGTTTTCTGCTACTAAGTGTATTAAAGTAACTGTAGAAGTCATAGCTGTTCGTGTTTCATACATTCCCAGGAGTGTTAGAAAAGAGTAGCTGATGACAAATAAGCATATTCAATGAAAATAATTATATGAGGAAATGCATGTTAAAATATATTGACACAGGTACTATACCTGTGTTATAGGATATGGATCATAAGCATCTCCCTAGAAAGAGCTGAGGTTTTAGTCCTGATTCCTCATTATGTCCCCTTCACAATACCTGTTACCTTCATTCTGGTCCCCACACTGGCTGAGCCAGTTACCAGAGACAGGGCCATGTGTCCACCTGTGCATTCAATACAAGTGTAACGATTCTGCCAATGAATTCACCATTCCAAGGAAACTACCCATTGCCTTACATTCTATTGGGGTCAGTTTCCCTTGGTATTCCTTTCTTGCATTTAAAGACCCTCTAGTCTCAGCAGCCTCAGAACATTCCTTTGGTTTTTCTAGTCCTTAAGGGTCACCATCCTTCAGAGTCAAGGACCTGCTCCTAACATTTCAGGTTGCCTGAGATTTCTAAAAGCCAAACCCGTGACTACCACCACTCTCTGGTAAACAATATCACCAGTCTACAGCAAAAATAGGAGTGAAACAAAAGGCAAGACAGTGATTTGTGTTCCCCTCCCCCCTCTAAAGTCAATGCATACTCTATAAAAGCTATCTGTATCCCAATTTTAGGTACTTCTTACCTTTCTACTCTTTGTGTTCTTTGTTTTGGAAAATGATGGCGATTAGTTGATTGCAATTTTTCCTTTGTGACCTTAATTTGCTAAATATAAAGATGAAATTCCTATTATTCTTTTCCTTCCTTTTTCTCTCTCTCCTTTCCTTCTTCTCCTTTCTCTCTCGCACTTGTTTGTTTGTTCATTCTTTGTTATTTTCCTGTGTTGTGAAATTCAAAGGTGTAGAAAACATGGTACCATGGCCTCTCACTGGTCACCAGGCTATTTTGTTTAACTGTCAATGACTACCTTGTAATGACCATGCAGGTCCTTTTAAACCTCCTCAGACTATATTGGAATCTATCCCTGCACATTCTGAACATGGAAGGAGAAAAGATGTATTTTCCATGGAGGGCCTCTGGTAAGACTATCCAGAAAGAAGAAAGAGGGGAGAGGTGAGAGGGAGAAGAAGAAGAGAAAGAAAGGCAAGGCAAAGCAGGGAAAGGAGCAGAGGCAAAGATGGTTGGGGGTGTCTAGTTAAAGTGGAAGTCTAGGAAGAATATAAAGGAGGGGACAAACTGGTTATTCATAGTCTTCTAATCTAAGCAGAGAAACTAAAACTTGATTCAGAAAGAAATAGACCACAAGAACTAACAGAGGAAAAACAATGCTGGTACAACTGATGATTAAAAGTCCATTGTGAGAAAAAAAAAAAAAGGCCATTGTGCCTACCCCCCCACCCTTTCCTCAACTTTCTGTTATTTTATGTATATACTTCTTGCAAATATCCTTAGGCTGTGCTTACTGATTAAGATTACTTCCTTCCACAAATATTTGTTAGAATCTACCCCACACTAGGCAGTAAGCCAGAAAAGTTCCCCGTCCTCTTAAAATGAAAAGGGTACCATGTCTCTAGGTAAATGTTGTAAAGATAGAAATTCTTCCCAAATAAAAATTTCGTCTAATACATTTCTAATCAAAATTTCAGTTTGATAAATAAAAATAACTAGACCAACTGAAAATGAAGAGTGTGGGGAGGTGCATTCAGTTCTCATTGTTAAAATACTTAGAGGCATAATAATTAAAAGTATCTACCTAAAATCATATAGTATAATAAATGGTACAAGAAAGAACAATTAAAGACAGATCCTGTTATATGTAGGAATGTTATATCACAAAGGCCACATTACAAACCAATGGAGCAAAAAGTAATGAGAAGATTTGGATATAATTGATTAATCAAAAATTAATATAAAATTAGAGCTTTATCACAAATCTTTCACTGAAATTATTTTCATTTGTATTAAAGAGTTAAGTGTAGATATGTAACTGTGAAATAACAAGGAAATACAGCCTGTATTAATCTGATCCCTGGATGAGGAAGGTCTTTCATAGGATAAAAAAAAAATCAATGGAAGAAATACAGAAAGTAAGGATAAATTCAAATACATACCATTTTAAAATAACTGTTATTCAAAGCTTATAAATTAAAAAGAGAAAAAAGAAGGAAGACAATATTTAACCTAAAAGTTGATACTAATAATTAAGAAAATAAAAAGCAAAAGAAGTAATGTTTGCAACAAACATTTATGTCCTAATTCTAAAACAGGCACTGACTTGATAAATCTAAAAGATGTGATCTGATCACTGCTACAGTTTGAATATTCACATCCCCCCAATTCATAGATTTAAATTCTAATCCCCAAGGATGATGGTATTAGGAGGTGGGGCCTTTGGGTGGTACTTACATCTTGAGGGTGGAGCCCTCATGGATAGGATTAGTGCCCTTATAAAAGAGACCCTCCAGCACTTCCTCACTCCTTCCACCCTGTGAGGACACAGTGAGAAGGTTCCTCGCTTGAGAACACAACTAAGTTAGTGCCTGGATCTCAGACTTCTCAGCCTCCAGAGCTGTGAGCAATAAATTTATGTTGTTTATAAACTGCCCCAGTCTGTAATATTTTGTTATAGCCACCTAAATGGATTAAGATGGACACGCAACCATAACTGCTGAGAGAAGCACTGGATTTCTATATTTCCTTTTCAATGAAAAAAATAGACTCTACCAAAATAACTGAATGTAACAATAGTAAAACTTCTATATTTAAAAGATGCGTTGTATTTAGTTGAGATTTAAAAAGCAGCTCAATTCAATTTGGTATCATTCTGTACCAACTGCTTGGTAAAACTTTCAGTTCTTTTGTTGATCTTATTTCACCCTATTCTCCTAATTTTAAGTTAAATTGACTTCCAGGGTTGCCTGACTCAGGAACACCAGAGCTTTTTCTTGCACCCAATCCTCTTTTCTTCTACTCTAATTAATAATGCTAACTCTCTTATTAAAAAACATGTTTCCTATATAGGCTTTCTCGCATAATTAGGTAAGAGATTACTTTTGTCCAACACTCTCCTGGAAGTACAATGAAATCCATAAGGAAAGGAGAACAACCATGTCAGCAGCATGGACTCCTTAGCTGCTTTCTCCAGTGTCAAGGTCTGTCTCAATTTGCCCATCTCCCTTTATATTTTTTTGCTTCAAACCAATTATACTTTATTTCCTGAATTCTAAGAATCACAATACTCACCACATTTTAATATTTCTAAAATTGGAATTTTAATTGAATTTGCCAAAGTCTCCTTATTACCCTTTACTCATTACCTTAAATGGAAGGCAGCAGTTCTTTTAATAAAGACAACAGGTTGTAGTTAATACAAAACTTAGAAAATATAAAACATCATTTAATTAAAAAAATGACTATTTTCTCAAAGAATGCAACTCTCCCCTACAAAATAAATAAATGAAAACATTTTAAAAATCTTAATAAGATGTCGTTCGATTTCTTTCATTATTTAGATTTTAAACAATCCCTCTAAATTTTTGAAGGATGTATATTATAATTTTACCCTGGCGTTCTAATAAAAGCAGTTGTGGAGGATCTGGAGAAACATTTAACTGCTTAGAAGTTGGGAGGAACATTCTTTTGCAAAGAGTTGTTGAAACAACTGGGCTGCTGTTCAGCTGGATGCACTTATGCCACAAAAATGACTGTCCCTTTTGATTGTTCAGTGCTCACAGTGCACCTGTTATTGAAAGCTTTGCACATCACCCAGTTGTGTGTTGCACATCACCCAGTTGTCTCTTGGTTCTACTGGCTCTCTGGGCGAAATGAGAGGGAGGAAGAGAAAGTCTTGATGTGTAGCATTTGCCAATGTCCCTGGTTTCCCACCACAGCCAGTTTCAAACTACCCACATCAAGAATGTTGCTGAACGCAGTTTGGAAGAGATGTGCACAGATGGTCTCAGTAGACTCCAGCTCACAATTGAATTGAAATCCTGGAAAAGACTTGATAAGCTACTGCATGGCTGAAGAGAGCCTCAGACTGGTGCCCAGACTTCTTAAAGGAGGAGAATTATGGTAGGGAAGGAAGTACAGAAATTTGGGTAGAAAGGGACAACTGCCTGGGCCAAAGTTTAAATAGATTTTATTGTGGGAAAAATCATCCAACTGTGGCTTATTAGTTTATTTATTGTGTGTAGGTGGGGAGGACATGCTTTGTAAACATCCTCATCTATGAAATCTTTGGTAAATTCTACTTTGCTCACGAATGCTTTGGATAAATTTTGTGGGTGAGGTATGGGAGAGTGTGAATTGCAAAAAAAGTGCTGAGTCCCACTTCCAGATTGTGCAGGACTACAACTGAGGCTGACTGTGGGGGTAGCAAACTTGCATGTTAAAAGTAATGTAAGAGGGTAAAAAAGAGTAGTCAGAGTGGATAGAAGTTTTCCAAACAAGAAGGAAAAGAGATTTTTTTTTTCTTGATAGGGAGTTTTAATTTCTATGGCTGCCCATAGCGGATGGTAGAGAGAAGAGAAAGGAAGGGACAGTGTAAAATGCATGGTTTTTCATTGGATTTGGGGACTACATGGCTAAGCCAACAAAGTTACAACATCTTTAGCCAAGTTTTCTATGATCTCTGTCTGGATGCAAAAATGGATCCAATTTTGATACAGCATGATATACCAGTAGCCTCCTAACCACAGTTGGCTCCTCAATGTTAAGTATTTGAGAATCTTTTTCAGACAGAACTTCATCAATTATTTGCATTTTCAGAATTCTTTGCCTAGATCTTTACCTGAGCAAGTTTCACAGTAGAGCCAAGTAGACTCTGTGAGATGTGACACACACAAATACGACTTATTATCATTTTACATAAACTGGGAAAATGGGAACAAAGAAATTTAAGGGATTTGTCCATAAGCATCTCTTTTTGTCCAAGGGTAAACTTGAAATTAGAACCATGTATTCCAACTTCGGATGCTTTGAGACTTCCTTTGAGACAATATTTATCTGGCTACACAGCAAGCTCTTGGATGCACAGAGGCCACCAGAAACAGGGAAAAAGGGTTTGCTTATACCTTGGTTCTACTGTGCCCATTGCCTGAGAGACAGTTTCTGCACTGGTCCTCTTCTGGACAGAGGAGAGAAATACGCAGGAGGACTGGATGGGGCCATTCTCTGTGTGGTCCAGAGGCTTTTGCTGCAGGAAGTGGGCCCTTTCGGCCACAGTTCTACCAGGAATCTCCCCCACCCCCTTATAGTAAAACCCTGTTTATAAATATATATTCGCCCATACGCAAACATATACATCCCTCAAATATCCAGAGCAGTTCTGTATCCACAGAGATAAATACAGAAAGAAGCATGACAGAGACAGATGGATATAGAAGTATTTTTAATTTTTTAAGAAAACATTTGCCTGCTTTGGGGAGACACAGTCGGTTCAAAAAGAAAGGAAACCTGTACTTAGGCTAAACTTCCTCCGGATTAATTATTACTGTATTTGAAATCCAAATGACTTGACCCATCATTAGTGGATAAGTGTAGGCCAGGGAATAAATATCCACGCTGTCCACAATAAGACAGGTATCCACACCAAGTTCAAAGGCCCCCGGACTTGACCACACACACATCAGGCCATCTTTAGAGCTGTGATGATGACGAAAGGTTAGATGTATTCTGAAAGCCCAGGGAGGCCGCCAGCACGACCTCAGGCTAATTAGCAGAAACCACAGGTATAACCAGCTGCTGGGCCATTCACGTAACCAATCCTTGAGCCAGATGCCACTTTTGGAAAAACATACCTCAGTGCTCCTCATTGAAATTCCGTCTCTGGGCTTATAAAGAGTGTACTGTCTGAGCAACACAGGCAAGGCTTGGGGCAACTGGGGCCATTCTGGGAGATATAGTCAGAGGCTCGGCTCTGCCTCCCAAATGGCTGCTCATTGTAAACAGCCCGTTCAGCGCGCCTGGGAACCCGGCACAGGCCCAGCCGGGGGAGTGTGTAAGCACGCCTGTGAGTCCAGCCTCACGGCATTCTGGCTGGTGCAGGAAAAGGATCAGACGGGTATAAAATCTCATATGAAGTAAATGAACGAAGAAGTGTTTTATCAATAAAATTTCATCTACACCTCACATGCATATCACTTAAATGACAAAAGCACGGGAACACCTCCCATCTTCTTTAGAACATACGTCTTTTTTTCTGTTAATAAACAGACTACAGACCTCAAACACTTATGTACTTAATAAGTGTTATTTGAAGATGGTGGCATTTGTTGAATTGAATTCATGCACTTGGCTTACAAAGGGTTCTCTTTACTCCATCCTATTTAATGTGACTTCAAATCAACTACCAATCTTTCCCATGAAGGAAACATTTCATGATTTAAATATATTTTTTAAAACAATTTGATACCATACCCTATGCATGTTGGCACTAAATGTCCTTAATATTTGCAAAGTCATATTTAATCTTAGTACACTGTCTTTTATTTTGAGCATTTTCTAGAGAAATATCTACTTTGGAGAACAACATTTGGCAACAAAACTAAGATTGGATCATGAAAGAGCAAATTACAATACCCTTTTGAAACTCAGAACGCACAAAAAAAGTGTAGAACATATATAAATTAGTATACTATCTTTCCAGGGTTGGGAAAGAAGCTCATAAAAACAAAACAAAAGGCAAACAAAGGCAAAAGGGCAAGAAGGGCTAATAGTATAATTTCATGGTCTTTAAAAGATTGGCAAGGGATAATAGCATGTCCCACATAACTTTCTATTTGCCAGGATACACCACCTATTCTTCTTCTTTTTAAAAAATATATTTTTATTGATTTCAGAGACAAAGGGAGAGGGAAAGAGAGATAGAAACATTAATGATGAGAGAGAATCATTGATTGGCTGCCTCCTACACTCCCCCTACTTGGGATGGAGCCGGGCATGTGCTCTGATGGGGAATCGAACCATGACTTCCTGGTTCATAGGTCGACAGAGCCATGGCTTAATCACAGAGCCATGCCTGCCGGGAACCACCTATTCTTCTATTCTCTTATATCCACATTGAGTTTTCTATTTATCTATATTCCTCATTCTCTATGTGATTTCCCAAATGCTTTCTTCTTTCTTTGAAAAAATGTTGTCTTTTTGAGTTCTGATCTTTGTAGGTGACCTGTTCTACCCCCCTGCCCCAACTCCCTACATGGAAGCTTATAAGATATTACCTTTATCCCTGGTGTTCTAAACATACTTTGATGTAAATCTATTTTAATCCATTTACTGAGTATGTCTGAATTGGCTATTGTAAATAATGCTGCAATGAACATCAGCATGCACATATGTGTTCACTGATGCAATAGCTGGACAGAAAATCAAGAAGGGGGAATCATCAAAGAAATGATTTAAGAAGATTTATTAGAATTAAAAAACAGGTTCCCAACTCAAAAGTATGAAAAAAATTATCCTACATCCTGATATACTGGATTTTAATAGTGAGGTACAGGAAAGAAATGTTCAGATATGTAGGATTTCATGCACCTTTTCCCAGGAAGCTACTGAATGAAGAAGTTATACATGAAGCTACTGGGGCTCCCTGACAATGAGAGTGAATAGAAAGAAGGTAAGAAATCCAGGAAATGGGATCAAACTTAACAGAAGGTGAAGATGATCCCCAGAATGACATGGATCCCTGTCTGAACAGGCTAACCTATTCAAATGAGAACAGATCATGGTAGAATTGTAATGTTTGAACATATTGAGAGGAGGTTTAGAAAACTGGGAAATAATCTGATAATAAATTAATGATAAGTAAATTAAAAACAGAGCAAATAAAAAAACTATGATGTTTATTTACCCTGGAACAAAAAGTTTTCTCAAAGAAAAGAAGGAGAAGAGGAGAAGGAAGTGGCATAGTATAGACTATTGCTCAGCTCTGAAAATATTTACATGATCATAATAATGTAAATATACAAAGTTGGTCTAAATTAAAGCATAATTATATTTGAAGGATGGGAAGATGTGAGATTGTGGTGAAGAGAAAAACTGGCAAAAAAAAAAAAAAATGCTAATCCCTCATTTTCCATGGTGGCAATACTTCAAATTGAAACTTCAAGAAATGGTGATCCAAGTATGTTATTTAACAAAGAAATTGCCATTGAGGAGTGGAAAATGAGGAAGCAAAGTGGGCAGAATCCCGTGCTTTGATTATGAAATGTAGAACAATAGTATTATTTAAACCATGTGCATGTATAAATTAAATAAAAATTAAAATCAAATTTTAAAGTCTGAAATCCAAGGAATAAAATGATCATTCAAATCCCGTGTATTACCTGGGGCTTCAGTGAGAATGAAGTTGAGGCATTATCTGCCCCCTCAGTTCAACCTGCCTCTGGCGTGCCGTCTCTACTCCTCAGCATATTGAGCCATCTTTGTTTTTTAGCTTAGCACTTACTGTGTGCCAGGTCGTTCATTATTAACTCAGGGAAGCCTCGCACCAACACTATGAGGTAAGATTTATTTTACCTTCAGTTTGAGAATCAGAATGCTGAGGAAGAGTTACCTCTTATGGTCACACAGCTTGTCAGTAGAGTTGCTGACATTCATATTCATCAAATAGGCTCCAGAGTCCGTGTCTCAGGAGAAGGGGTTAAGGATTCTACCTCCCACCACGATTCCCAGAATGAAGGATCCTCCTAAGGCAGGAAGCTACTGAGCAGTTAAAATCCCAAACATGCCCATTACGATGAATAAACTGGGAGGAAATTGCTACACTGTCTTCAGTAAATCCTTGTCAAAGCTAATAATGTCAATCTGCACTGGAGAAAAATCTTATGTTTTTCTTAAAATTTCAAGTGAAATAAAACAAAGAGAAGCAGTAATCCCACCAGAAACCTGCTTGTTCCTCAGGTAAGATAGTAGTTTTAGAGACACTGACTTGCAAAAAAAAGCTGCCAATGATGTTTCAGAAAGGTGTGTTCTAATATATCTTGAATCTACTCTGAAGGAATTATCTGAGCAGTTACGTAACTGGACAAGAACTAGGACTTAACCTCAGGATAAATTCAAAATAATTCTAATGACAGGGTACTTTCAAAATCTTTTTCTCTTTCTTTTTTCTTATTTTTTGCTTTAGATGATTGAAAACAGGGAGAACATGGGAATCTAAATATTTGGAAAAATCACAATATATCTTTAAATTTCAGTGAAATTTTTCTTTCTTTTAACCAAGTTTGTGTCGTTATTTGTAAATAATGCATAATCCAGAGATACAACTCAGTGTGCATTTTCCCATATTTTTTCCTAAATTTATTTAATGACTCAAGTATATATGTATTTTTATAAAATAAAATTATGCTGTACATATTGCGCTGCAACTTGCCTTTTCTCTCCTATATATATAATCAGCACCTTTTCGGATCACAGTCTTGCTTTGTTTTTTTATTACCTAGTATTCTATAGTATGGATATGCTATAATTCCATAACACATAATTCATCATTGATAAGCATTTAGGCTATTTCCAATTCTTTTTGACTATTACCAACAATGTCACAATGATCATTCTTGAACAAATGAATTTATAGATTCATGTAAGACATGTTTTAGAAGTGGTCTTTTAAAACACAAATTAGATCATATTCCTTGGCTTCCCATCTTCCAGTGTCTTCCCAGTGGCTAAGAATGAAACTCAACCTCCTTTCCATGGCTTTGCCAACCATCCGACACACCTTGTGCCATCTCCCTCTCCTTCACCCAGCTCCAGCCTCACTGGCTTCCTCCTGCACCTGCCATGCTCACCCTTCCTGAGGGATTTTGCACTTCCTGTTTCTGCTGCTTGAGAACTGCTAAGGCCAGCTTCTCAACATCAGCTTTCATGCGGAAAAGGAAAAGCCCCTCCTCAGGGGCCACCCATGTACACCCTAACCTCCACCACTTCTGCCTTGTGCTGTTCTCATGAAGGGACATCACATCCCTAGGCCTTGCTGGGCTTAGCAAGGCTCATCCTTCAGTGTTTGACTTATGAACCCCAGGGCCTGACCTTGGCTTTGATGGACCACGTCAGCCATGTGTGATACAGTCAGTTCTGGTCCATTTTGAAAACAAGAGTCTTTCCATGTCTCCAGCTGGTATAATATCTTAGTTTTCCTACCAAGATACTTTCAAGGGCCCCAATAACATGTGTGAGTAGATTTTCTTCTGACCCTAGGAGAAGGATACCATTCCAGATTCAATTTGATTTAGAAAAATGTGTTCTTTCTCCTACAAATGTAATCAAGATATGCTTCCTAAATGAGAACTTGAGAAGAACACTACAAATATTTTATATCACATAAGGTTAAGTACAAGGACTGAGGAAATGCCAGTATGCTGAACCTTTTTGTGCTTCTAATTTTGATTCACTAGTTGAAAGTCTATTTTCAAAGGCAATTTTGAAAGTCTAAAATTATTATATCAGAGTTGAAGAGAAAAAGCTTCATTAGACAGGACTAATATTGGGTTTCTGATCAGTAGGAACAATGAAATGGCCCATAGAGTTAATCTATGCACTGTTGCTAAAAATTATAGATGGTGGTGATAAATATTAGACATAGATATTGTCCTTTTTATTTGAGATAACCCAGAGGAAAGCACCTTTCTCTGCTTAGAATTCTGTGAATGAGGCTTTGGCAGAATCATTAACAATATTTGGCACTTACCAACGTACCTAACGCTCAGAGGGTCAAAGTAAATAACATCCAGGGGGTTGTCAGATAGGTCCAGGCATCAGAGACATTTGTCAGGGCAGCTGAGTTGAGATGCTGGATTAGGAGAACTATACTTTCTTTATAGAGGCCATTTAGTTCTGATATTAACTAGATTTAAAGGCTCTTATAATGTTGAACATGAAGAAATTGGCTTCGTAAAATCAAGACAGATTTGTTTTTGTAAACTGCTGATAACACCAGAAAAAAAGTTAATAAGCCATATTTTTTTTTAATTTTTATTATTATTATTTTTTTTTAGTATTACTTCCATCGAGGCATATTTAGAGAGAGTATATTTGTGAATGGAAGGTGTATGGCAAAACATATAAGGATGGGAAAACAATGCAGATTTCACTTTGAGATTTGGAGTTGTATGGTTCTATAATTACTGATGTACCAGCACTAGAGGGATTAGAGCTACTTAACACTTGGAAGCCAAGGGGCGGCCCCATCGACTCTTTGCCATGGAGCAAGAAACGCTTTACAAGTTATCACCCAATCTGTTGAGAGTGAAAAAGTGTCTCAGAGTCAAGTAGAAAAAAACAACACTATATATATATATACAAAGTGGAAAATATACCAATATTTCATGCTATAAACAGTTTAAAATTCTTAATGTAGTACGAGTTCTTATGAATCAAAAAGGCAGACAATAGAAAAAGGGACCAAGGAAGGACAAGGATAGGAAATTTACTAAGAAAAAGAAGAGTAAATCGCCAAAAATAAGGATAAAAACCATGCAACCCTAGTATATGAAAAATGATGAGGTATTATTTTTCTCCCCCCCTTTTATATTAGCAAGTTTGGGAGCTCTTAATACTTAGAAGGTAATCCTAAATGTTGTTGCCACTCTTGATTACAGTACCAGAAAGGAGTTTGACAGTTCACAGCAAAAGTTGGAAAACTTTGCATTCATTTCTAACTATCATGGGTCAGACACTATGCTTAAGCACTGGTTTAAAAAAAAAAAAAAAAAAAAAAGGTAAAACAAGACCCAGCCCTGGTCCCAGCCCTGGCCCGATGCAACACACAGACTTCATTTGGCTGCAGCAGCCCAAATGCTGTTACAAAGGGAAAGGTTGCTGGCCTGGTAATTCAGACTGATTTTTTTTTTTTTAATGGGTAAGAGCAAGCTGATTGGAGGTGGTGAAGGGCAGGGAAGGTTTTTACAAAGTTAATCACTAAAAGCTGCCAAGGCCCTTTATCGGAAGGAACGTAACTCAAATTACTACCCAACTCCCAGTGCAAGCGAGGGCAATAGAAACAAATTTCTTTTAGGGTGCTGGGAGGCTAGATCAAAAATGATCCCCAAAGGAGCTTATAAACATGGGGTCAGGGCACAAGCCACAGGCTAAAAGGGCATGTTTTTCAGACTCTCCTGTTAAGGGTGATATTTGCAAAATCCGAAGTAAATAGCATCTCTGCTCTCCCTGCCCCCCCCATTGCAGTTGCTGTCCACATTCTGCCCTTTAGTGTGCAATTTACAGTGTGTGTTTTAAAATGTAGATTTTTTCAAGACTTTATTGTTAGCATTTAAATCATTAGAATTGTGGCCAAAGCATAATTATGGGAATTGACAACATATTTTATTGTCCACTACACGGCACACAACGGCAGATTCTAATCTTTAAGTTTATTTAACACGAATTTTCAGAAATTGTGTTTGAAGACTAATGCACAACCAGTTCTTTGTAGATTTATTATCCAATTTCAATAACTTTTTTTTTCTTCCTGCCTTCTTTCTTTTTCTATTTGGAGCTGATTTGAATACTATTGACTGTAATTGCGAGATGTGTGTGTGTTTCATGCACACTGAAATGTTTTAAATAAAAAAATTATGAAGGGAATGCAAGTGTATATAATTCTCTTAGAACGCAGCTCTGACAAATGCTAAGAAAGATTAATGCTAGATGAAGGAAAAACACAAATATAACAAATTAGAATGGCTCTTGTAATTGTCAGGTAGTGGATTTTCCATGGAGACAAAAGACTGTCCATTTTAGACCCACTCTTTTTTCCTTGGGTCTAATTGCAAACTTGGTTCATTGTAAGATTCCCCATGGTGGGGGAGCATCTATCCAAGATATTCTTTTAACTGTCAAAACAGAATTTCCATCAGTCCTTGCCTAAGGGAGCTATGACCTGGATGGAAAATGCCACGAAGTGTTAAAGCAAACTTTAGTTTCTAGATTGTCCCAGTATCTTCCCCTTTTCCTCCCACCAAGGAGTTGGTTCACTGTGGTCTTTTTGGAATATTCCATGAAGAACACTGACAATGTAGCGGATCGGTCATGGTATGAACAATTTTCATGGATGGAAATACAAAGGCCAGTGTTAAATGAGAGCCTTTATAGGGGCTTTGAACAGTAATAAATTCTGATGAAAAGTCTCCCACCCCTGCAGACCATCTTAATCTTTTTCAGGCACACACTGGCTGGCTTACAGGCAAAGGGGCAGCCCTTCTCCGGACAGTAGGGAAGAACAAAACTGGTGGCCTTGCACTCAAGCTGAGAGACAAAAATTCACCCAAATTTCACAAAACAGTCTTTGGACATGAACCAAATGAAAAATTCTTTTCATAGTTGGCCCAATTGCATGCCACCTAACATGACCAAGTTGGCTGTTTGTGTTGTCTGTGTGTGCCTGAGGTTGAGCTGGAACAATAAACTGCTGGGTACTATGATTTATTTTATATTATAAACCAAAGCAAATTGGTAGAAGATTATATGACTTCTTGGAAACAGAGAAAACAGGGGAAAGGACTAAGTACTAATAAGTACTGGTGGCATTCAAATAAAGAGCAACTAAGTCATCGCCATAAGGGTTTCCAAGCATTGCAGCCCCCCAAAGCCTGAACTCTGTCTGGAATGTGATAAGGTGGCCAGGCCTGTTGTGAAATACTTCTTTGGTAGGAGCTCTGAGCTGACAAGCCATATAAAGAAGTGTTGCAGATTAGAAGCTTATTTCTTGTCAACATATCAGGGGTGGTCCTTTCACAGCCTAACAATCGGAGGGACACGGGGCCTCGACAGAAGCAGCAGCAGAAAGGGGGGCTGGCTTCTAAATAGGAGGAAAAAATGGGCATAACTAACCTACTCTGGATCTTAACTCCCATTAAGTACTCTGTCCCCTAGAGTGGATGAGCAGGGGCCTTGAAGTGAGGCAAGGGAGTTAATAGAAGGGGCTGGAGCTTTGAAGTCAGATGGACCCAAGTTTGAATGTTTTCTTCATTTCCTAGGAACTGTATGACCCTGGGTAAATCTCTTAGCCTCCCTGGGTCTCAGCCTCCTCTCTGCTGAATGAATATAATAATACCTGCCTCTCAGCCTTATTTCAAACATTAAAGTAGATGATGCATATCCCTCAGTGTTGCTGTAAGGATTAATGGGTCATCAAGGAGGCGGGTCAGCACAGCACCTGCCTCGTCCTGGCTCCTTTGTCACCCATTCCCCTGCAATAAGAACCTGGCAAAGTCAGTGAACTCTGCAACTTCTAATCGTGCCTGTGATACAGAGCAATTTTGTCTTGCTAGGTACCACTTTTCCACAATTTCTGACCTAAGTATTGACAAACTGCATCATGTATTTAAAAGTTTTCTACTTTATTAGACACTAGAGGCCTGGTGCACAAAATTTGTGCACGGGGGAGGGGGTGTCATTCAGCCCAGCCTGCACCCTCTCCAATCTGGGACCCCTTAAGGGATGTCCGACTGCGTGTTTAGGCCCGATACCACCGGGATCAGGCCTAAACAGGCAGTCGGACATCCCTCTCACAATCCAGGACTGCTGGCTCCCAACTGCTCGTCTGCCTGCCTTCCTGATTGCCCCTAACTGCTTCTGCCTACCAGCCTGATCACCCCCTAACCACTCCCCTGCCAGCCTGATTGATGCCTAACTGCTCCCCTGCCAGCCTGTTTGCCCCAAACTGCCCTCCCCTGCAGACCTGGTCACCCCTAACTGCCCTCCCCTGCAGGCCTGGTCCCCCCCAACTGCTCTCCCCTGCAGGCCTGGGTCCCTCCCAACTGCCTTTCCCTGCAGGTCTGGTCGCCCCCAACTTCCCTCCTCTGCCGGCTTGGTCACCCCTAACTGCCCTCCCCTGCAGGCTTGATTGCCCCCAACTGCCCTCCCTTGCAGGCCTGGTCTCTCCCAACTGCCCTCCCTTGCTGGACATCTTGTGTTTGCCATCTTGTGTCCACATAGGGGCAGGATCTTTGACCACATGGGGGCAGCCATCTTGTGTGTTGGAGTGATGGTCAATCTGCATATTACTCTTTTATTAGATAGGATAGAGGCCTGGTGCACAGGTGGGGGCCAGCTGGCTTGCCCTGAAGGGTGTCCCGGATCAGGGTGGGGGTTCCCTTGGGGCATGAGGCGGCCTGGGCAAGGGGCCTGTGGTAGTTTGCAGGCCGGCCACGCCCCCTGGTGACCCAAGCGGAGGCCCTGGTATCTGGGGTTTATTTATCTTCTGCAATTGAAACTTTGTAGCCTGGAGTGGAGTCAAGCCTTCTGCTTGCTCCATGGCGGCAGCCATTTTTGGGGGGATTTATGTATCTTCTATAATTGAAACTTTGTAGCCTTAAGCAGAGGTCTGGGCCGGCCAGGGTATGTGGAAAGCTTGGCTTCCTCCATTGCCGGGGAAACCCAAGCCTCCCTCCTGCTCTCTGTGGCCGTAGCCATCTTGGTTGGGTTTATTTGCATATTCGCTCCTGATTGGCTGGTGGGCGTGGCTGGTGGGCGTGGCAGAGTGATGGTTAATTTGCATATTACTCTTTTATTAGATAGGATTATTGCCTTGTTATTATTTTTTAATTCCAACTGACCAGTGCTCCTCTGGGAAAGTTACAATGACTAAATCTCTACTTGTGCTGAACACCATGAATTAGTGCACACCGTCAAAGCACGACATGGAAGTAATACTATAGAGCAGAGTGTAACTAAACACACTAGTTACAACCACCCAACGTGCCTGAAGCTGAGGGAATCATTTCTTCATAGCAAGCGTAGTCATGAAGTCCCAAGTTCTTTCTAGTCAAGAAGGAGCAGTGAATGTCCCTCTAAATCATCCTTATACCATTGACCCAGCTGGTTTTATTGGCTGTGGCCAGACTAAGAGGAGTTATAGCTTGTCTAGAAGTGATCAGTGGAGATGCAATAAAAGAAAGCAGAGAATTTATAACACTAACAGGAGACACTTCCTAGTGGAATCCCTGCATTTTACAGAAGGGACTGAGGCTCTCTGGAAGGTATGTGCCCTGCATGGTGACTGAGTGTCTGAAGCAGAACACCAACCCCGTCTCTTCTTCAAGCCCCGGGCTCTTCTTGAGTTACTGTTTTAGGTCTCTTTAAACCGACGCTCCTGCTCTAACTACGAGCTGGAAAGAGGCTCAACATTTCATGAAGTCTTGGAAATGTCACATAGTACAGTGCTTTCTGACACGGCTTTCACAGAGATGTTTAGTGACACTAGAAAAAATGCTTTTTGCAAAAGTGAAGGCGGCAGACGGTTATTGTGCAATAGCCATCCTGATGTCCAATCCCAGGAGGTATAAATAAGTACAGAGAAAGATCCACACTTGTGAATGATCACCCAGCCCTCTTGAGGTTTCCACCATCACCAGCCATAAATATCACTTAGCTTTTCCATTCGTCTGTGGTCTGGTCATATACCCCACCAGGAATTAGGAATTTCTCATTTCTAAAGCTGGCTCGGCCACCCACTTACTGTGTGGCCTTGGACAAGTCATTTAGCGACTTTCTCAATCCTAATCATAGAGTAAGAACTGACTTATGAAGATGAGATTACACGACCTTTCTGAGGATTCCCACTTTCCAAGCTGATTATCTTAAAAAAAAAAAAAAAAAAAAAAAAAGTGGCACCATCATATCACATATATCGAAAGACTAGCGATGTGGTCTTTCCATCCAAACCCAGCAAGAGTGGAGGGAAGAAAAGGACCAACTCTTCAGCACATGGCAGCTGAAAAAGAAACTTGGTAATGAGCATTCTTACAAATTATGTTATTAAGAGCAAGGCTCCAATGAGGATTAAATGTCCATGGAAATTTACCACTTCTCCATAAAACAGCTCTGGCCTGAAGCTGCTCAAGGAAGTTTCAGAGACACAGCCTCTATTCTTAGGCTAGTTGGGAATGGTTTCTCTGTGATCTCATAATCCCTTGATTATATGGGTGCCTTTCATTTATCACATTGTATTTGTTATTTCTTCATGTATCTATGGCCCCCAGTAGATGTTAGCTCTCATAAGCAGGAGCCATGTCTTATTCATCTCTCCATACCCACTGCCTGGCTCAAAATAGGTATTACCTACACGGTTTCTTGAGCTATAGCACAATGGGGCAGTTGGTTGCATAGGGGAGAAGCTGCACAATTCTATTCGCATAGCCAGTGGAGAAATTCAATGTTTTCCAGTAGCATTTTATTTCTTTGACTTATAAAAAGTTACTTGAGGGAAAAAAATGGCGGCGGAATAGACAGACGTGTTCCGTGCCTTGTCCCGGAGCAGAAAGAAAGAACAGCTGAGGGTCGCACGAGGAGTGTTGTTGGCAACTTAAGGGACAGCTAAACTCCAGGAAAAGGTGGGGGACTGCTAGACGGGGTTCCCCTGACCGGGCAGCCCCCACTGCAGCTGGGTCCCCTCCCGGAGCTACGGGCTCGGATGTGGAGTCTGCGCCATCTTGAAAGGGAAAGTGGAAGCCTGAAAATCCACAACTGCAGCACCCACCGAACAGCTGCGAGCGCCAGAACACTGGTCCCCAATTGGCGCAAACATGCGGATTCAGAGGAGCTCTACACTCCACCACGGAAAGGTCAGATTTGGCCTGGGATAAGGTGAGGTCTCTGGTCCCAGCGGGAGAGAGGAACGCGCATTTTGCGGGAGCTGGAGGACCAGGGAAGTCTGTGCCTAGAAAAATCCGTGGCTGTTGGGGCTGGCGTGATCCATGAATGTGGAAGGGGGTCCTCAGAGCTGCTAACAGAAGGGATCTCTAAAAAGCAACCCATTTTGATCTGACGTGCAGGGACAGCCTAAGAATTTCAGGGGTGTGCCGGCTGCCTAGACTTGCGCTCAGACCCATTGTTCACACACTTGGGCTTTTTCCTCTTGAAATCCTTGCTTCTGATTACTAAGCCCAATACATAGGATCACCCAGTTGGGGACACCCTGGGAGACTGCAGGGGAAAGTGTTTTTCTGGAACCTGGGGATCAGAGCAGGGAGTGACCATCGGAGAGCCAGTCCTGAGGCAGCCCACTTCCACAAACCGGTATTGAGTGCCACAGGGAAAGAAGGCTCTAAACACAAGTTAGAGAGTCCATATATAGACCCGGAAGTCAATCCAGAAACACTGCCACCCAGGGGCTGAATCACAAATTGACTCTTGTGTAATCAAAAATAAAGGAATAGGAGAAATTAAGACACACCGCCTGCTTAAAATCAGGACTGGCTTACAACACTGAAGAGCAGTGGAACGCAGGGAACTGCAATACTGTCCGGACTGAGAAATAGGTGTGCAAAACAGAAAAACAGAGGAAGTGAATGACCTTCACTACTCCACATTTTATTTTTTTTTATTATTTTATTTTCAATTTTTGGATCTTTTACTCAAGAAACTAATTTTTTTTCTTTTTTCCTCACTTGATTTTACCTTTTTAATTATTACATTTTTATTTTCAATCAGTATAATTACTACCTGTTTCCCCGAAAATAAGACAGTGTCTTATATTAATTTTTGCCCCCAAAGACACACTAGGTCTTATTTTCAGGGGATGTCTTATTTTTCCATGAAGAAGAATATGGTACACATTTATTGTTAAATGAAAATAAAGGAAATTTATTACCTGTATATGGTACAGTAGTACGGTAGTTGTCAACACAAACCAGACAAACTGTGAATCCTACAGTATCAAGAATTTACTCATTTATTCAATGACAATCATGTCATCATCTTCTGGAACATCATCATAACAATCCAATTCCTGAATTTCCTGGTGAATTTCTTGTGACTCCATTTCTTTCAGAATCAGTGGACCAAATCTCTCATGTTTAGCAATGGCACTGTCTTTAAATGAGTACTTCTTGTCAAGGTAGCCTGCTCGCAGTGCATTTGCAATGCAACTGTCAGTGACTTTCTCCCATGAATTCTTCACCCAAGTCACAACTTCTTGCAGTTTAGGTTTCACAAAGTTTCCACGCTGATTTCTCTCCATTCTATTTTCAATGTAGTCATTAATTTCCATGCACAAATTGTCTTTGAATGGCTTGTTTATTGCAATATCAAGAGTCTGGAGATAGGCCGTCATTCCTGCGGGAATCATTATCTGATCTATTTTTATTTCGTGAAGAAATGTCTTCATGTCTTTAGCGTGGTGAGTGCTGGCTGCATCCCAGACTAGCAGATCTCTTTGGCTCCCTCGCATAACAAGCGGCAGCATTAAGTCGACCCACTTCCTTATAACTGCTTGTGTGGCCCAGGCTTTTTCACTTTCAAGAATAAAAACGCCCAAAACACATTCAATCTTTTCCTTCTTGCCCTTAGAAATGATTAAAGGTGGGATTTTAGTGCCATCCAGATGAATTGCCAAAATACAGGAAACACGTGCACTTTCGTAAGCAGTGGAGGGGATGTACGCTAAGGAGGCACCCTGCTGTTCAATTGTTGTTTGAGATGATTGGCCCATAAACACTGCAGTTTCATCCATAGCAATCATGTTGGAAAGATTGTATTTAGAGAAGTCAGCATCATCAATAAAGGACCTGAATGCAAGTGCTCGCTTAATAACTTGAGTATCTTCCAACCTAAACAATGTTGTAGATCTTCTTAAAGACAGTTCACTTCACTGAAGGAAATTATCCAGCCAGTGTTGTGATGCTTTGAAGTCTTCGGGGGCTATGTCAAACTGTGGTGCCATTGCAAGGGCAAATTCTTGAATCTGAGCCCTATTCACAACCAAAGCCTTTTCTCTCCTGTCAACAACCCATTCACAGATCAGGTCTTCCAGCTCGGAAAATAATGGTTGCCGACCTGATCCACACTTGCGCTTTTTAGCATTTCCTTTGTCCACTTGTTCAATGAGGTTACCATACTCTGCTCGCCATTTTCGGACCAATCGGATACTCAACATCTTCTCTTTGCAGAAAGCAGTAAGATTTTGTCCCCAAAAGTCTTCCACGATTCCTTTCTTGTACTCCACGGAGTAGCTTTTTCTTTTTGCGCTCATTTCTAGGGGTAAAAAAAAAAAATTGGGGTATCAAGGTGGGGGGAGGGGGATCACTCAAAATGACACAGGGGGGATCAGAGGGGGGAATCAAAATGACACAGGAGAATCAGAGGGGGGATTACCATTTTAGTAACCCCTTTTGATCCTCCTGTGTCATTTTGATTGTCCCCTCTGATCCCCCTGTGTCATTTTGATTGTCCCCTCTGATCCTCCTGTGTCATTTTGATTGCCCCCTCTGATCCTCCTGTGTCATTTTAAGTGATCCCCCTCCCCCCACCCCTGTGCCACTGAACACCTTCACCAGACATTCCCCCTACCCCTTTATCAGACATTTACCCCCTGGGGCCTGCCTGGGGACTGTCACTGGGCTTGCTGAGGCCTGGATCTGGGCTGGAGCAGGGTCTGCCACTGACTGAGAACCTTCAGTCATCATGAAGGCGGCCGCGAGCATCAGGTAGTGTCACCAGAGACAGACCAGCACTCACCACCTTCGCCGCGTCCCGTCCGCTCTAATCCTCCTATTCTTCTACATGCATCTGCGAAAGTCTCCTCCTTTCTCCCGCCCTGCGCTCACCGCTCACTCTGACCTCCGCTCTGCCACCACACAGCAGTGACGTCAGGACTTCGCGTAACGTCACTGGTTGCTAGACGCCAGTCAGGGCGGCCCTAGCGACCAGTTTACGGTAAATTAATTTTCATTCTGAGACAGAGCCTGGGGCCTTATTTTCGGGAGGATGCCTTATATTTCACTCAGAAGGAAACCTGTAAGTAGGTCTTATTTTCGGAGGATGTTTTATTTTCGGGGAAACACGGGTACTACTATTTTACCTTTTTTTTTAAAGTATCATTTTATTTTCTCTTTATTTTACTTTGGGATTAGTGTTCTACATTCTAGTTTTATCTTTCTTTTAGCATCGTTTTACTCTATCTCAACTCTACCTTTATGCCATCACTCTCTTCCTAACCTTTCCCCTTTTGGTGTGCTGTTTATCTTACCCCTTTCCTGCTTTAGATTTTCCCAATTCTTTCTGTTTACCCCCTGATAAAATTTGACCCTACTTATATATCTAATCTACAATCCCCTGCTCCAAGTCCATACACACCTCTCTCTTCACTGTCTTAACTAACCAAAAATTGTCTTTCTCTCTGTCCTTTTGTTGTTGTTTGCTTAAATGTTGATTATATCAAATTTTTATGCTTTATTTGTGAGACTGTTTTGCTTATTCTATTTTTTGTCTGTTTGTTTTTTTGTTTTCTTTGTTAATGTTTGTTTTTGCTTCTGTTTTCCCTGGCCTCGCTTGATATTAGTTGGTGTTGTAGTTTGTATTAATCCCCAGGTACTTGTTGCTGGCATTTGCTGGGATTAGTGATTGTTCTATTGGAATTTTATCCCCAATATATATAATCTGTTCCCCTTTCGCTCTTAGTGTCTTTCTTGTCTCGCTTACTTTTTTTTTTTCCTTTTCCCAATTTCATTTTGACACTCCTTTTTTTTTTTTCCTTTCTTTTTCCTCTTCTTCTTTCTCTCCTATCCCTTAATTTGCCTTTCTCTGGTGGTCACCTTTATTGGAGGTTATTAATATCGTGAATACATTTCTGTTCAGTGCCTTGTGTGTTGTACCTGGTTGTGTTGTATTTTGTGCCTTTAAATCAATGCAGGAGAGAGAGAACTACATAACCAGACATCCGGAGAAGAGAGACCATGGGGAGACAAAGAAACAGCCTGCATATGAAAGAAAAGCAGGCGTCACAAGACAAGGAAGTAAACGAAATGGAGGCAAGCAACCTTCCCGAGAAAGAATTCAGAGAAATGGTCATAAAGTGGCTGAAAAGAATGGAAGACAAATTCAACAATATGAGTAAGAACCAAGAGGAAATGAAGAAGAACCAAGAAGATATGAAAAATGACATCGCTGCTGTAAAGAACTCAATAGAAAGCATCAAGAGTAGACTAGAAGAAGCAGAGGACCGCATCAGTGAGCTAGAGGACAAGATGGGAAAAAATACCCAAGTAGAGCAGCTTCTGGAAAAAAAAATTAAAAAGCAGGAGGAGAGCCTAAGGGAACTTTGGGACAACATCCACATAATAGGGGTTCCAGAAGGAAAGGAAACTGAGCAAGGAATAGAAAACCTGTTTGAAAAAATAATGACAGAAAACTTCACTGATATAGGGAAGAAAAAACCCACACAAATCCAAGAAGCTCACAGAGTCCCAAGCAAAATGAACCCCAAAAGACCGACACCAAGGCACATTATAATTAAACTGGCAAACACCAATGACAAAGTAAGAATCTTAAAAGCGGCAAGAGAGAGACAGAAAGTTACATACAAAGGAACCCCCATCAGACTAGCAACTGATTTCTCAACAGAAACTCATCAGGCCAGAAGGGAATGGAATGAAATATACAAAGTCATGCAAAGGGAGGGTCTGAATCCAAGAATACTGTACCCAGCAAGGCTATCGATCAAAATTGAAGGAGAAATTAGGAGCTTCACAGACAAAAAAAGACTAAGGGACTTTATTACCACCAAACCAGCAATGCAAGAATGCTAAAGGGTCTGCTGTAAAAAAAAGAAATAGGAAGTGAAGAAGGAACACAGGGGTAAAGAATAAAAATGGCGACAAATAAGCACCTATCAATAATAACTTTAAATATAAATGGATTAAATACCCCAATCAAAAGACATAGGGTAACGGATTGGATTAGAAAACACGACCCATATATCTGCTATTTACAAGAAACCCACCTCAGAAAAAAAGACACACACAGACTGAGTGTGAAGGGATGGAAAAAGGTTTTCCAGGTGAATGGAAATGAAAAAAAAGCTGGGGTAGCAATACTTATATCTGACAAATTAGATCTCAAAGTGAAGGACATAAGAGATAAGGAAGGCCATTTCATAATACTAAAGGGAGCAATCCAACAAGAAGAAATAACACTGGTAAACAAATATTCACCCAATACAGGAGCACCCAAATACATAAAAAAATCTCCTGGAGAATATAAAAGAAGAGATTGACAGCAATACAATCATAGTAGGAGACTTTAATACCCCACTATCACCATTGGACAAATCCTCTAAACAAAAAATCAGCAAAGAAACATCAATCCTAAATGACTCACTAGACCAGATGAAATTAATTGACATCTTCAGAACATTTCACCCCAAAGCCACAGAATATACATTCTTCTCAAGTGCACATGAGTCATTTTCAAACATAGACCATATGTTGGGTCATAGGCAAAGTCTCTTCAAATTCAAGAAGATAGAAATCATATCAAGCATCTTCTCAGACCACAGTGCATAAAACTGGAAATCAACTATAATAAAAACAATCCAAATAAATCAAACACATTGAGACTAAATAGCATGCTATTAAACAATGACTGGGTTACCAGAGAGATCAAGGAAGAAATAAAAAACATCATGGCAACAAATGACAATGAAAGCACAACAATCCAAAATCTATGGGACACAGCGAAAGCAGTCTTGAGAGGGAAATTCATAGCTCTACAAGCATACTCAAAAAACAAGAAACAATGGCAATAAATAACCTAACCCTAGAACTCAAAGAGTTAGGAAAAGAGCAACAAGAAAAGCCCAGTGTAAGCAGAAGGAAGGAAATAATAAAGATCAGAGTGGAGATAAACAACATAGAGAGCAAAGAAACAATGCAAAAGATCAACAAAACCAAGAGCTAGTTCTTTGAAAGGATAAACAAGATTGATGAACCTCTAGCCAGGCTCACCAAGAAGCAAAGAGAGAGGACCCAAATGAACAAAATCAGAAATGAAAGAGGTGAAATAACAACAGATCCCGTCGAAATACAAAGGATTGTTAAAAAATACTACAAACAACTCTATTCCAACAAACTGGACAACCTGGAGGAAATGGACATTTTCCTAGAAAAATATAACCTTCTAAAACTCAATCAGGAAGAATCTAAACAGCTCAATATGCCAGTAACTATGGAAGAAATTGAAGCAGTCATCAAAAAGCTTCCGGCAAACAAAAGCCCGGGGCCAGACGGCTTCACAGGAGAGTTTTACCAAACATTCAAGGAAGAACTAAAACCTATCCTCCTCAGATTATTCCAAAAAATTCAAGAGGAAGGAACACTTCCAAGCTCCTTCTATGAAGCCAGCATCACCCTAATACCAAAACCAGATAAAGACAACACAATGAAAGAGAATTACAGGCCAATATCCCTCATGAATGTAGATGCCAAAATCCTCAACAAAATTCTAGCAAATCGCATCCAGTAGTACATCAGAAAGATCATACACCATGAACAAGTAGGATTTATCCCAGGAATGCAAGGATGGTACAATATCCGCAAATCAATAAATGTGATACATCACATAAACAAATTGAGAAATAAAAACCACATAGTCATATCAATTGATGCAGAAAAAGCATTTGACAAGCTCCAACACCCTTTCTTGATAAAAACTCTCAACAAGGTGGGAATAGAAGGATCATACCTCAACATAATAAAAGCTATATATGATAAACCCACAGCTAACATCATACTCAATGGCAAAAACTAAAACCATTTCTCCTAAGAACAGGAACAAGACAGGGATGCCCACTTTCACCACTCCTGTTCAACATAGTACTGGAAGTATTCGCCATTGCAATCAGACAAGAAGAAGAAATAAAAGGCATCCAAATTGGAAAAGAAGAATTAAAGCTGTCCTTATTTGCAGATGACATGATATTGTACATAAAAAACCCGAAAAACTCCATCAAAAAAGTAATAGACTTAATAAATGAATTCAGCAATGTAGCAGGATACAAAATTAACGCCAAGAAATCTATGGTATTTCTATACAACAATAGTGAACTTACAGAAAGAGAGACTAAGAAAGCAATCCCATTTACCATCGCACCAAAAAAAATTAAGATACCTAGGAATAAACTTAACCAAGGAGGTAAAAGACCTATATGTGGAAAACTACAGGACACTGAAAAAAAGAGATAGAGGAAGACGTAAACAGATGGAAGAACATACCATGTTCATGGATTGGTAGAATCAACATCATTAAAATGTCTATACTACCCAAAGCCATCTATAGATTCAATGCACTCCCCATTAAAATACCAATGGCATATTTCACAGACCTAGAAAGACCTCTCCAAAAATTCATCTGGAATAAAAAAAGACCCCGAATAGCCACAGCAATCCAGAGAAAGAAGAATAAAGTAGGAGGGATCTCAATACCAGATTTCAAGCTGTATTACAAAACCACTGTTCTCAAAACAGCCTGGTACTGGCACAAGAACAGACATATAGATCAATGGAATAGAATAGAGAATCCAGATATCGACCCAAACCACTATGCACAATTAATATTTGACAAAGGAGGTATGAACATACAATGGAGTCAAGAGAGTCTCTTCCTTAAATGGTGTTGGGAAAATTGGACAGATACATGCAAAAAAATGAAACTAGATCACCAACTTACACCATACACAAAAATAAAACTTAAAATGGATACAGGACTTAAACATAAGACGGGAAACCATAAAAATACTAGAGGAATCCACAGGCAGCAAAATCTCAGACATATGCCGAAAGAACTTCTTCACTGACACTGCCCCTAGGGCAATGGAAGCCAAAGAGAAAATAAACAAATGGGACTACATCAAAATAAAAAGCTTTTTCACAGCAAAAGAAACCATCAACAAAACAACAAGAAACACCACTGTATGGGAGAACATATTTGCAAATGTTATCACTAATAAAGGTTTAATCTCCAACATCTACAGGCAGCTTATACAACTTAATAAAAAGAAGATAAATGATCCAATAAAAAAATGGGCAACGGACCTAAATAGAATCTTTTCGAAAGAATACAGAAGGAAGGCCAAGAGACATATGAAAACATGCTCAAAGTCACTAATTATCCGAGAGATGCAAATCAAAATAACAATGAGATACCATCTCACACCTGTCAGAATGGCTGTCATCAACAAATCAACAAACGACAAGTGTTGGCAAGGATGTGGAGAAAAAGGAACCCTCGTGCACTGCTGGCGGGAATGCAGACTGGTGCAGCCACTGTGGAGAACAGTATGGAGTTTCCTCAAAAAACTAAAAATGGAACTCCCATTTGACCCAGCAATCCCACTTCTAGGAATTTATCCCAAGAAACTAGAAACACCAATCAGAAAGGATATATGCACCCCTATGTTCATAGCAGCACAATTTACAATAGCTAAAATTTGGAAACAGCCTAGGTGCCTGTCAGCAGATGACTGTATCAGAAAACTATGGTACATCTGCACAATGGAATACTATGCTGCCATAAAAAAGAAGGAATTCTTACCATTTGTAGCAACCTGGATGGAATTGGAGAACATTATGCTAAGTGAAAAAGCCAGTCAATGAAAGAAAAATGCCACATGATCTCACTTATTTGTGGATAATAAAAAACATTATATACTGATGAACAAAAAGATAGATATAGAGGCAATAAAGCATCAAACAGACTGTCAAATTACAGCGGGAAGGTTAGGGAGAGGTGGGGGAAATGAGAGATCAACCGAAGGACTTATATGCATGCATATAAGAATAACCAATGGATGCAAAACATTGGGGGGTGAGGGCATGTATGGGAGTGGGGTGAGGGGGCAATGGTAAGATATGTACACATATAATACCTTAATAAAAAAAAATAAAAAATAAATTAAAAAAATAAAAAGTTACTTGAACTTTTACAAACATATTTCAGCATCTACCAGCTATCTTTATCTTAGGTCCTTGACACAATATTCTAAGTATGGCTATATTCTGTTGATTCTGGCTAATGCACACACACCCTCACTCACCTACATACATACTCACAATACACTTACATACATACTCCTATACACACCCACACATTCACACTTATACACACAGTTACATACTCACACATTCACACATATTCTCTCTTTCACACACACACACACACACTTAAGCCAGAAGACATGCGAAAGAAAAAAATATTGAGAATTCTTATAGAACTCCAGGTGTGTGGTAATCATGGAAGGACTCATGATTTACCCTCCTCAGTGAGAACTAGAGTCCAGAAAACATACTTCCTACAAAACAGTGAGTGACAAGTCAAGATTTCTATCTATGCAAGGAGGTCAGCCAGTACACAGAAAGCCCTGACTGCAGGGAGACTCTAACACTGTAGACTGGCCCAAACCAAGTGGCCTGTGTTGCTCCTTGGAAAATGCCATTCTCCTGTGCACTATCTTCTGCGAGTGTTGGAACTGCTGGCTGTAGACATTTGGGCATAGATAACCGAAGCACCCTGAAGAATGCCAACACTCATTCACAACTGTTTATCATTCGTATTTATCTTTGGTTGATAGATAAGTCCAAGATAATGGGGCAAATTTACTTTTCTGAAAGAAAGAAAAAAAAAAGCAAAACAAAAACTTAGGAAGTAACCATAAGAGGGATATGCTTCGTTTTCTTTGACAAATACTATTATTATTTGGACAATTTTAGGATATCTTTGGTTGTGGCCTCATGTGATACAATGCAAAATAACACTAGTTTATTATTAATTTTTTTGCCCTCAATTATTTCCTCTATTAAAATAGGAAAGAAAATTCTACCCTAAGTCAGTTATTCCTAAGGTAAATTGACATGAATCTGTGGGAGACTGCGGGCCCTGGAGCCTATATCTTGGGTCAGTGTGCACAGCAGCCATTTATTAGCCATGTGACCTTGGCTAAGTTACTAAACTTGTCTGAACCTCATTTCTGCATTTGCCAGTGGAAATACCTCCCAGACAAAGAACCAGTGGCCCACAGCTCACTCTGGCAAACTATAGAAGAGGAAACAAATTGGAGAACCCTGGTCTGTCATCATCCACAGGACAGAAACTAATCCTTGTTACCAGCAAGACTGAGTAACAATAAGCATCATGATCCCCCATCTACCACCACTGAAGCCTAGGGTGCTACTTACAACTGCCTGTCTACAACTCAGGGGCTCTTCACAGGGAGAGGATAGAGATTTTAGGATGGAGAAAACAAAGAAGGTGATGGGGGAAGGCAGGGTACCAGGATCCAAAGCTCCAGAAATGGGTAAGAATATTATCCACAGGATCCCCTCCTTTTGTGGGTCTCAGTCTTTAGGAATTTGTATTTTTTGAAATTCAAGAGAAAGTTCAAATGAACTACAATATTAATCTCTTTCCTCCTTTATTATAACTCCTTTAGGAAACTACCCTGACAATTTAGGATAAAATGTAATTGCATATACCTAAGTAGTCTGCTGTGCTAGTCTTTGGGAGCCTGAATGGATAGAATAGCAGGAAGTATGGTTGCACCCCATTCTATCTGGGTACCGGCCTGCTGAGTACATGACAACATGAAGTTCCAGGATGAACTAGAACCTCTAGCTCCACAAGGTTAAGAGAAAACCCATGGACTACAGGAACATTCAGAAGGGGATGAGCAAGACCAAGAGTAAGACCAAACCTTCTTATTAGCCCAGCCGGTAATCTAGACCAAAGGAATAAGGCAAAGGGCCATCCATCAGATGGTGTGGAGGAGGGGAAGGGCATGGAGCATAAACAAAGGTAAAGACATAACACCACAAAAAGTGGTGCAAAGAGAGGTGACGGCCTGAAACCACAAAGGGGTCTTCTTGTGTAGCATTACCTAAGCGCAGTGTGTTATCTTGTTATCTACTCCATTGTTTAAATCCAGCCGGTACCTATGCAACGGCACAGGTGCCCTGGGATCTGTCACCATGTGATCTGTTCAATGCAGAATTCAGTGCAGCACAGAGGTTCCCGTTGGCTCCCCCAATTTCACTTATTTTTATCTTTTCTGAGTTTAACAATTCTTTGACTACAATTTGATTTGAAAATGTGACCCCAAAAGTCAAGAATGTAAAATTTGTGAATATTAGAATTAATAATGACTTTTCTTCCTTAAATTAAATTCTCCATATATCTCAAACCAATAAGTAAGAAAATCCTTAGCCTACTCAGACCTTCTCTAGGTTCACATCAAGCAATCAGGTCATATAAAATAATAATAATAATTATAGTAACAATAATAATAATCAAGCTTCCTGTAAAAACTTCAGCTGTTAGTAGAAACAAGTTTTCCTCATTTAAGAGGCTATAATTTTTAAGTTCTTTTCTCAATATCTAGAATTTGTTACGCAACTCATTAGTAATCATTTTTGCCATCCTAATAAGAATGGTTCGTAGGACCTTTCCAATCTCTTCCCAATAGCTACTGAAGTACAGTGGTTAAAGAAGAGCTCCACGTTTCCCTGAGGATTTCCAATTGGCTTGGTGGCAACCTACAAGAATTCCTTCAACTTTTCTCCATCCTGCTCCTCTCGCCTGCCAAATCATGACCCAACTTCTGTCCAGCTCCCATGTCATTTCCTAAAGCCATGCTGTGTGGCACAATCAGATCTTTATACAAAATATAGTAAACAGGATCCAGGTTTACAGGACCCTTATTTTACTGACCACTTGCTGAGCACACTATTAGATAAAAGAAGAAATTAGGTGAAATTAAAACTTACAATGGATTACCACTGATAATAGATTTAGTATCTTAAGCCTCTAGGATTCTTTTTTATTAAAATGGGGAAGCTACACTTAAGTGAAGAGATAGCATTCAGGATTTAAAGATACTTCTCATTGATATGATATATATGTTAATTTTTTGAATATTATAATTTAAAGTGTTTTATTTAAATATGTTAATTACTTTCTTTGAACTAGATTTAGATCCTAAGTATTTGTACTCTACTAAGACAGCTTTTTGCACATTTCTTTTCCAATAAAAATATCAAAACACCCTATGTTCATAGCAGCACAATTTACAATAGCTAAGATTTGGAAACAGCCTAGGTGCCCGTCAGCAGATGACTGGATCAGAAAACTATGGTACATCTACACAATGGAATACTATGCTGCCATAAAAAAGAAGGATTTATTACCATTTGTAGGCACCTGGATGGAATTAGAGAACATTATGCTAAGTGAAATAAGCCAGTCAATGAAAGAAAAATACCACATGATCTCATTCATTTGGGGATAATGAAAAACAGTATAAACTGATGAACAAAAAGATAGATACAGAGGCAGTAAAGCACCAAACAGAATGTAAAATTACAGTGGGAAGGTTAGGGAGAGGTGGGGGAAATAAGAGATCATCTGAAGGACTTATATGCATGCATATACGAGTAACCAACGGATGCAAAACATTGGGGGGTGAGGGCTTGTATGGGAGTGGGGTGGGGGGACAATGGTAAGATATGTACACATATAATACCTTAATAAAAAAAATTAAAAAAAAACATAATTAAAAAAATATTAGCTAAGTGAATCATCCTTATTAGGAAGTAGCTGAAAGCTTACTGTGAAATTGGGAGTAGAGGTGTGAATAGGACATGCTTCAATCAATAATGGAGAACTTGAATTTTTCTGTTACATTTAATGTCAGCAATAAAATAAAAATTTTCAGGGGCAGTGGTGGAATCTGAGATTTCCAAAGCTAATGTATACCCCAGATTTCCCAGGCTTCTCCAACCCAGACACACCAGTGGGTCATGCAGTCATCCAAACAGCATGTCCCCTGACCTCAATGTGCATCTGCCTCTTTCTTCCACTGGTCCTCTGCCTGCACCATAATGTCTTCTGCTCAGTCTGAAGCAAACCAAACTACCTATGTGTGGTGCCTTCTTCCACTCTTTCCTCTTTCCAAGTTCACATAACTGGGTCTAGCCATCGCACAGAGTTCATTCAAGTATGTCAAAATGCTATAGATCTTTATATAGTGGTTCTGTTTCCCCGTGTTCTACATCTTCTGTCTAGAGCAGAGGTCTGCAGGGTAAAGCTCTTGGGCGAGTTAGTCCCAGCCTTGTGTGTGTGTGTGTGTGTGTGTGTGTGTGTGTGTGTGTGTGTGTTTGCGTGCACAGACCATAAGCTCAAAAATTTTTAATGCTTCTAAAGAGTTATAGAAAGGAGGAGATAGAGGAGGAGAAGGTGGAGGCAGAGGAGGAGGCGGAGGAGGAGGAGGAGGAAGTGGCTGTGGGTGCAGAGACCCTATGAGGTTTGCAAAGCCTAAAATACCTTACAGGAAAATTCTGCAGAACTCTGGTCCAGAGAAATAGTTAGCCTCACTCACAGAATGTGACTTCTTAGATGCTGTAGGACAAGGACATAAGAAAGTACAAGAAGAAAAATATGGCCAAATCTGACCCTGATACAAAGAAACTCTTGACTAAATCCTTTTCTAAATATTTTCCCGTGTGTGGCAAACACTGTTGGTTGCCTCCCCAGCAGACATTCTCTCTCAATTTTGATTTTAAAAATCAGGCAGCCATATGCTTTGCAGGAGGCTGGGGCCCTTCTCATCCTCGGCGGGGTGGGCAGTAAGTTTGGATAAATCCAGTCAAGGTAATTCCATCGCCCCTGTCAGTGAGTGGTTGGGGACTTAGCACAAGTTGTAAATCCGGCCAATAAAACACAAGGGTAAGTTGGCTATGGGATGCATGACAACAGTTTACTATCCTTTAAAAGGGATGCCAAAGAAAGGGCATGTCTTCTTCTTCCACTGGCCTCTTTGGATATTGCTATGTGAAGCCATAATGCCTGGAATTGCTATCGCCATCCTGTAACCTCTAGGCTGGGGTGGTAGGCAGAGTGGAAAGTTGTCCAAAAGGAAGCAACTCTCAAGCCACCTACCAAGAAATTTGGTATGTGAGGTAACGCAATATCTTTATGTCAAACTCACTTTTAGTTTTTTTTTTCCTACCCTACCACCTTCAATCCAGAAGCATCTTGACATACCGTCTATAGGCAATAGCTTGTAGGAAAAAATTGGCTATCTCATTCATTGCACAATAGAGGATTTTAAAAAAGTGAAATGCTGGTCCTGTCCTAATTGGAAGGATGAATCTATTTATTAATCTATCCCTTCAGACATACCACTTTTGAATATGGGGTTAATACACTCCTGGGTGCAGCTTTTATGACTAATTCTTGACTTAGGAGAACTGTCATCAATAAAGTAGATTGGGTCTTTCTAACCATCAGTAAGTAAATGACTTTTGTTGTGTCCAGAAGGGAAATTAGATTTTGACATAGTTTATAAAAATTTCTAAATATTTTATTCAGTGGTATATGTATCCTTGCACCCACATTTGTGTTTGAGTAATACAATGGGCAGCTCACAATAAATGCCAAATTACCGAGTGAGATTAATTTTAAGAGTCAGAAATGGAATTCCCACAAGGACAGAGCAAATGTTAAAACCCATGAAGCTCACTTCCCCACTCCACCCCTGCTGCCTCTCACCCTTCCCCACCCATGTTGACATATTCCACACTCCCCCCTCATCCAGCATGCTGTTGGCCATGTGTGTTACCACACTTGCAAGAAGTTACAATAGTTTATTCTAAATGTCTTGGCTTTTACAGCCTAAATTGAGGCCTTTAGTGGCACTTGAAAATTATTTTTGTGGTTTACTTTTATAGATAACACATTTCCCACCCTACCCCTTTCTGCTGGCTCCTTCAGAAATTTGGTTGAGGGAAACCACACAGAATTCTGAAATCTGTAAGCCAGGTGCCCACATCACAGTAACTAGGATCACCATACTGGTGGCTTTTGGCAAGACATCAAAGTCTGTTCGTTCTCCTATTATCATTCCTAACAGGAAATTTGACTCCAGTGAATATATATAATATTTTCAGTAGCTTTAACTCATAACCCATTAATTACTTTTGGTTTTATTTATTGTGCTTCTGGTATTTCTCTTAAATTTAAAACTCTCCAAGAGTCTTTTAATATTATACTATTATTTATGGGCCATTGTAGCAATGATATTGGTAGTAGTAAGAAGGAAGAAATTGATGAAGAATTTTTGTCACTCTTCTCTTCCCAGATCATCAAATCCACCAACCTCCTTCACATTACGCATTGTTGTTTTGATTTCTTCCCTACCTCTGTCTCGGCACACTGACAGGTAGAGAAGGTCCTTTATTCATTTGCTCACCTGTTCACTGTTCCACAAAAATTTATTCGTAAGGTGCTGTGAGCCAGACATTTACAAAGGCCCAGGAGATTCAGGGATGACCAACACAGACCCTCATCCCTGTCATCAAGAAGCTCACAGTCTCATCAATGAGACAGATTCAAAACATGGAAAGAAACTATTACAGGCTGTGGTAATTGTCATAAAGGAAACAAATGAGGAGCTAAGGGGAAAAAGGCTATTTTTTTCCTTTGGGAAGGTTGTTTGGGGAAGGCATCATCGAGGAGGTGATTTATGAAGACATGAGCAGGAGCCAGCTACTGGAACTGTAGTTAAGACTGACTGTCCCTGAAAATACTGAGTCTATCCCTTGGTTGTTGTTTTTTTAAAAAATATATTGTTATTGGTTTCAGAGCAAAAGGAAGAGGGAGAAAGGGATAGAACCATGAATGATGAGAAAGAATCATTGGTTGGCTGCCTCCTGCACGACCCACACTGAGGACTGAGCCCACAACCCAGGCAAGTGCCCTGACCGGGAATCGAAACCTGACCTCCTGTTTCATAGTTCGCAAACACTGAGCCATGCTGGCCAGGCTATCCCTTGGTTTTGCTAAAGTTCCTATTGGTGTGTATTATGTATTAGGGCAGATTCTGACTTACTCTCCAGCATCTGTCAGTTGGAAGAGTATTCATTGTTTTTAGGATTTGCCTATGACAACTGACCGGAACCACAGGGGAGAAAGGACAATTGGAACTATGGGACAAGTACAATTGGCCTCAGACATAAAATTCTGTGATGTGATTTCTCCACTGGAACAGATTATCCAAGAAACCACAAGAGGTGAGGAATCCTTCTTGCTACTCAGGAATGTAGAAGCAGAACTCTGAACTCTTCCAGGGCAATACACACCTGAGAATGCCTGTCTTGTCTCCCCTACCCCTACCTCCATCCCCACCTCACCCCCACCCCACCCCCACCTTTTCCCTACTTCCTTCACATCCTCATCTTTACGCAGACTGTAGACGGTCAGATTGTTTTCCTTAAGAGGAATTTTCTCATGTAAAACACCAATGCAATCTGAACTGCCTAATCTTACTATATTCTATGATCTGCTTCTAATTATACTGACTGAATGCTTTTCACCCCCAACTTTTCACCATATAAATACAAAGCATTTTTCTTAATCATCTGTTGTGGGTTGGATGGTGAATCCCAAAATAATATGTACATATCCAAACTCACAAAACTTGTGAATGTGACATTATTGGGAAGGAAGTCTTTGCGGGTGTAATGAAGGATCTCAAGATGAAACCATAGGTTGGGCCTTGAATCCAATGCCAAGTCCTTATAGGAGAAGAGAAGGAAGAACAGACACAGACACGCAGGGAAGAGGCCATATGATGATGGAGGCAGACAAGGGAGCTATGCAGCCATAAGCCAAGGAATGCCAGGAGCCTTGGGAAGCTGGAAGAGGCAAGAAGGGATTCTCCCCTAGAGCCTTCAGAAGGATCCTGGTCCTGCCAACACCTTGATTCATATTTCCGGCCTCCAGAACTGGTAGAGAAATAAATTTCTGTTATTTTAAGCCACCAAGTTTGTGGTAATTTGTTGCTGCAGCCGTAGGAAATGAATACATCATCTGAAAACTCTGATTTTTTAAGGTTAAAAAATTATAGTTTGCTTTATTTTCATTTATTTTCTTGAAAAAAAGCAATTGACAAGACATGAAGCATAAAGAGGTCTCAGACCTGGTCACTCCCCAGCCTCCTTTCCTCAGGCGGCAGCATGAGATAATGGAAGGACAGATGACCTAGGAATCCGACGCTGGGGTGATTGTTGACTCTCACTGTAGACTCTGGATCTTGAATTTTCTATCATACCTCTATGTACTTCATGGTGGAGGGAGCTTGCAATGATGAAAATGAAATAATAAAATAATAGCTGTGCAAATGAGCTGCAGTATAATGTAGCATGAAGAGAAGCTCGTATTATTAAAGAGAGGAAAAGAAAGAGGAATTGTATGAATTCCTGTCCCGTAGACATCACTGCACCCAAATAATGAACAGGAACCCTCGCTCCAAACGGGGCTGGGTGGCCTTTGCGTAGCCCACAGTTTCCAATGCTGCTGAGTCACTCTGATGAGCTTCCAAGAGTCACAGGTCCACCACCGTGCCTTCTTCCTCACAGAAAACCATGTGCAAAGGACAAGTCACACTTGGCTCCCTTTGGGGAGATTTAATATTCAGAGAGGTGAGAGCCTCGTCACAAGTGCCAAACTCAGAATTCAGTACCATTCCTGGCCAGCAGCTCCCTATGCTGGGATTTGCTGGGAGTGTTTGGAAGACGTCTGAACACCCCGGGACCACTCAGTCTTCCCTTCTGCGCCAGGCCTGGGGATGTTTCCAAAGAAACCCAGGGCAGCCAAGGTGGCGGGATTGAGGAAAGTCTCAGAGGCCCCCTGCCCAAGCAAAACCAGCTGAGTAAATTCATGAGCGCTCAGTGAGTCCGCCCCACCAAGACACCGGCCTTGATGAGAGGGCCCCATTCCACCGCAGAGGCTAAACACACAGCTTGTTCCACAAACTTGGTCGAAGATGCTACAATTCTTGTGCTGCCTCCAGGCCCAGAAGAGACCAAAAAGGAGTTAGGAAGGTTACACTAGAGAAAGGAGGACGTAGGTTGAGATGGGCCAAGAATTTGGAAAAAAAAAATATGCTCTTATATTTGTGTTAAGGAGAAGTTGATTCTTGAATTTCAACTTCTGAAATGTGTTAGGGAGAAGGTGATTTTTCTTCCTCTTCTTGCCTCCTATCAAAATTAAGTTATATTTTAATTGAAAAGATCTTCTTTGCATTCATGATTTATGTGACTTGTCATGCTCACTGCATGATTCAATTCTGGCCAACTCTAGTGAAGTAGACAAAATACTGACCATACATAGGGCTGGGTTGCAGCCCAGACGGGGTCACTTGGACGAGTGGGTTAAGAGGCACATTGATCTGCCTAAATCACACTTTCCTCATTTGTAAAATTTGAGAGCACAGTTGGAGGGGATACAGGGGCCCTTCTTAAAAACATATGCGGAGAAAAGTCAAAATATCAAAAGAACAATGATAATTTAAATACATTAATAAGTTATGGGGTTTTAACCACTTTCAAATCTATCTCAAGCCAATAATACAAACTGCCCTAGACAGTTACGCTAGGGAAGCTGACACATATTGCTGGGCTGTCATGTGCAGTAAAAATGTGTCCTCTCCTGTGGAAAAGGTTTGCATGGTAATAACTTAAGATGTGCATTCCTTAGTTTTAAAAATATAAAGATACAATGGAAGTAAGTGAAAATGACTCAAGAAAACAAACAAATAAATAAATATAAAGCAGAAAGGATGAGGGTTTAAAAGACTCCAAAAATGATTCTTAGTGGGCCAATATAAAAATTTTAGGTTGTAAAGAAGAAATAGGAAAGAATAAAATCAAAATAGCATTATATGTAGGCAATGCCAAGCAAAAACAAAAGTATAAGAATCAAGGGATAAATCCATATGTGTGAACACTGGGTTTTGTGGCTTTTATTACATAGAGAAGTCATGATGGCTTTTGCTCTTAGGATAGATTGCTTAGCTATATCCTAATTTTCACCTTCTGTACATTTGTAAACAACATCCATAAAGACACATTGCCAAAATGAAAGGGACCCACATTTTCAAAGAGTCCTGAGGTCATGAAAGAAGTAGTCAGCCTCTTTAGCAGCAGAACAAGCCCAGGACCCCCTTCCTATGGAGGTGTACTTGGCACCCTTAAAACACCCTGCGGTTAAAAAATGTGGCAGAGAATGGGGGCTGGGTGGACTAGACCAATGTCAGGCTTCTCTTAAGCAACTCTCCTGCTGGAGGAGGAATTTTCAGGGGCCCAGGGAGGGAGTGGGGCGGGTGGGCAACAACATAGCAGCTCCCTCTGTCACCTGCTTCCCCTTTCTGCGGTCATTTTCACAAGTCAGCAGGGGGTAGAGGCAGGAGGCAAACCCAGCACATCATCAAAATAACCAAGTGTTCTCTGCCAAAAGGAAATGTGGACTAAGAACTATAATGAGAGGGTAAGCAAAGAGCCACCCGTTCCAAGCAGCGAGATGTGTCAGCGAGAGAGAACAGCAGCCCTGCTGGCCCCAGGACAGGCCAGAGCCTAATCTGTAAATCACTCTGAAGTATCATACGTCAAAAAAAATGTGGCCACCCCGGGAGCAAAGGCAGGAGACAACAAACGAACCTCCTGCAGACAACCCATGTGACAAAGCAAAAAGGATCCAGCATCCAAGAAAGAGGGGAAGGGTGGCCCGCCAGAACCTAATTACATTTCATCTAGATGGCAAAAAATGATGAGCACAGGTCCCATGTAATCCCAAATGAAAAACACACGCCTACGCGACGCACACGGACACACACCTCACACATACCACTCTGACGACCGTACATTCTCTCATCTCCCTTTATAAGCCTACTCTAGAATTTCTGGCACGGGCCTGAAAGTCATTAGTAATTTAGCTGAAACGTAAAATTTTACTGCGGCGCATTGGTAGCTATTATGAGGTATAAATCTGTGTGGCTCTGGCAGGTTGAATTCCCTCCTACTCCCCTTCATTGCACTACAAAAAACATTTAACTGTGCTGGGGGTACAGAACTCACATTTTGGAATTAAATTAGAGACATGAGAATACTTAAAATACCCTTTCTTTTCTTGATCCCCACACTAACCATTTTGAACTGCTTTCTTGGGCCACGTCCCACTAGAGAAAATGTGATCTTCTTTAGGAAATTTGGATTCAGCAAACTGCCTTGCAAAAACCATAGTGTTCAAAATCATCAGGGCCAACAAATTCTGTGTTGGCTTTGCCTAGGTTTATCATATCTTCCCGGGCCTTTCATTTTCAGAAGTCATTGGAGAACACATGTATCTTACTCAGAAATTCCAATAGTTTTCCTATAAAATTAAACAACGACAACAAAAAAGACCATGTCTCTACGGGTGTTTTATGTTGTTTTTAGGAGAATCTACACTAATAAAAGAGGAAGATGCAAAGTGACCGTACCTTCACAATGCCCACCAGCCAATCAGGAATGAGTATGCAAATTAACCAGACAAAGATGGAAGGTTAATTTGCATACACAGGCACTGAGTGGCCGGGGTGTTCCACACTGCCCCAGCCTCTCCGGACCTCTGGGCAGTGTGGGAAGGCAGAAAGGCGGCTCCGGCCGGAGCAAAAAGGTGCTGGCAGCCAGGGGAAGGAAGGCCCATTCTTGCACGAATCTTCGTGCATTGGGTCTCTAGTTTTCTTATATTTTTGTAGTTTGTTTCACAATTTTCTTCAAAGTCCTTCCTGGAACCTTTAGGTCTTGGTAAGCATATTTTCATAGCCAAAGTATTATGGTTTTGAGCATAGGACCATTAGCATTTGAGATTTGAACCTTTATTATTGGAGTATAAAAGGAACTTGAACTGATGCCTACATTCAGTGCCCTTAGCCAGGGATAGCAAATAGAAGAGTCTGTCCCACTTCTTGCCGTTTTTGCCCGTAACAATATTATTCATGGGTTTCAGAGGTAGTATAAGCTTCAGGTGAAGTTTAATCCAGTAGTCCTTTGTGATTGAATCGAAACACAAGCTGAGCCTTTTCTCAACACAAGTCTGCAGGTAACCATGACCAGTTTAACAAAGTTAGCACCTGGACAGCAAAACTCATTTACCTTCTTAGGCCTAAACAGTAAGCAGGAGCCATATTTTTGTGTCTCTGGCACCTATCTCACTATCTGACATGTAGCTGGCCTCAGGAAACATTTATTGAATGCAACTGAACTGTCTGACCCTCCATGAATTCTAAGAGCTTCTAATACTAAATAACATATTTTCCTTATTTTGTTTTCCTAGAAAATTGGTATTGTGTCAATTACCAGTTACCTTATTATTGTTAGCAAAAAATTTAAACATTAAATTAAATGTTACCAATACTATTAAATGTTTATTTAGAAAGAATACCATGTTCAGTATTACGTAAAGCAAAATTAGTAGGCATGTCCTTACTCCCGCATTGCTTAGAGTCTGGAATCGAGTGGCTTAAAATACAAATGAATATGGTTTATGGGGTTTTCTCTAGTTATGGTCCCTTCCAGAGGGAAGAAGTCCCAGTCACCCTTACCAATTTTGCCCAGTCCCATGGTATCGTGAAAATGTCCCTGTCTGTTCAAGAAGTGTTAAGAATGTTATTGAGGATGTTGGTCAGTACATTTCACCTTTACTGGTGAGAATGCTTTCAGTAATAAGGAACAGAAAACTTCACTTAATGTGCTTAAACTGTAAGGGAGGATTCACTGGCCCATGTTATTAAAAATGCCAGAGGAAGGGTAGGCCACAGGTAAACCTTGATCCAGCTACTCAACTGTGAATCCAAGACCTTTTTTCCTTTCTATCTAACCTCATGGTCCCAAAATGGCTGCAACTGCACCCAGAGTAACACACTCCTCATTAATTTCCTCAACAACAGCATCACTGTTACAATATTTCCAGGAAAAGAAATTAGATTTAATCTCTTTGGATGGCTTACATTTACATACCCAAACCTTAACTAATTATTATGACCTGTGAATGGAATACACTGATTAAACTAGCTTAGGTCATGTGCTCCACCTTGGACCCAGAGTTAGAATCATCTTTCTCAGAATTACACAGATCTCCAAACAGAAATCAGCCCTGTTGAAAAAGGGTAAAGGGAATGATAGAAAAACTCAGCCAACAGCCCAGCCGGTGTAGCTCAATGGTTTATAAGCCTATTATCACCATGAAGATGATGGACCTCCTCCCTCTTGGAGATGGCTCCTTCCTTCTCTTAACTGGGATGAGGGTGTCACTATGAACCCCACATACATGACCAATATCCTACCTAGAGGTGGCATTCATTGGTCCACACTCATCATCCATCCCTAACTGGCATCTCTTCACTAGGTTTAACCAGGTCATCTGACTCTGCTTTAGTTTTCTTCCATATGGCACTGAGGAACATAGCAAAAAAATAAGTAAAATTGTTATAAGTTGCACTGCAAACAAATATTTGGCTTAAATAAATAAGTTTTCTGTTTATAAGTAATGAAAGCAAAGTATTCAAAGCCATTGATGTTTCCTGTCAGGAGTCCTTGCTACCCCTGTTCTTAGAGAGGGAAGACCTCAGGTGCTCTCCTGTCAGGGAGATACAAAGTGAAGGCTGGAGAAGGAAAGCTCACAGTGCCAGTAGAATGAAGGCAGGGGCAGAACATGATTGAATGGCCTGACAGGTACGGTGCAAGGAGAAGAAAAACTGAGGAATAATACACATGGGATGTGGAAATTGTTGGGCTCTGTTCAAGAGAAACAGAAGGTTCATTCTCGTTCATGAGTAGTGTGAGAGAAGCAGGTGGGCCAGTCAGCAAAGAATATTTGGGAACACTGAGAAAAGTTTGTTTTTGGGGTAGGGTATGGTTGTTTAATATGGAGTTAAATGCCCTAACAGCTCTGGGCAAAACAAAACAAAACAAAACAAAACAAAACAAAACAAAAACCAAACTGTTAGAGTCTGAGATAGTCATAAGGTCTTTTTAGGGGACTGTTATTCAATGTCAACAGTATGAGGTTTCTATATCAAATGGGCTCTGCTGGTTCCATAGTGACAAACGTGATGACATGAGAAAGCGTAATGCCCTCCGCAGCAGTTCCACTATCAACTCTTAAAGCACATCTCTGAAAGCAGCTGACCATGCTCTTGAAGAGAGAGAGCATAAAGGAGATAAATGTGGAAGCATTAATTACATTTTTCAAGAAAGGAAATGGAGTCTATTTGAAGTTAGGGAATTGACCTAAAAAAATAAAATTAAAGTTCTTTTAAGTGTAAAAGAAAAGCATATAGAGTAAAAATGAAAATCAAAATGCAATAATATGTCTTGGAAAATAAAGGCTTATAAGTTAATTTTGTATTGCAGAGAAATAAATCGAATTTTAAACCATCAGAGAGAACAAAGTGAGAAGGGCAGTATAGCAATGAAAATTCGTGGTCTAATAAAGCCATTTTGGGTTCTCCTCGATGCATAAAACTTCTCTCCCTGTCAACAGAAATGAATCTGACTCATTTCACTGTCAGACTAGCCTCTTCCTGTTATCTTTGCTGTTGTTCAGGCCAGGGCAGCTGAATGCTCAACCTCATTCCTGAAGGACTGGCACGCCTGCTCTGTAGAGTGCATACTGACAACATAACTGAGGGACAGGCAGGAGACCGGAGGACCTACTGCAAGCTAACACCTAAAATAAACAGAACAGAGGCACTAGTGGATACTTAAAAAAGGAATTTATGGCCCATTTCCTCATTTCCCCTAGGATTTTGCTTGTGAAAATAAATTTGATATTTTCAGCATTAAAAAAATATATTTTTCAAAAAGAAAACAGGCCAATGTTTCACATGTCTAACCTACCATTCCAGCAAGACACCACATTGGTGGGACCTTCCATAGGGGCACTAACTCTGAAGTCACCAGTCTGCAAAAGCCACCCACACCTGCATGTACTCTGACCACTGCCCTGGACATGCCAGGCCAGCTCACTGGTGTCCGATTACTTATTTTGGGACATCTTATCCATTGAGAAGTCGAAACGTAAGGGCAATTTACATTAGGCTAATCATCTTTCCCTTATTGTTAGTTTATTTCTCCACAATATGTTTTCCTCCTAGGGAATAGAAACGGTGACGTTAAACAAGATAAATCACGGTGTCATAAAATATATCCCATTTATTTAATAGCTTTCCACCCTTGGAATGTTGCAGACTTTGAAATCCTGTGTAAGTCATACACTCAGAATTTCTAATATGCCTTAAAAGTCCACTCAACTCCCCCCATTCCCCGCCCCCCCACCCCCCCACCCCCCCCCACGGCTGTTGAGCACAGGAAGTAAAGAAAATTAGTCTTTTTCCTGCTAATCCTCCTAAGAGGAATTGAGGGAGACAGCAGAGCCATTTTGGAATTTTGCTTGGAAATAAGAACTAGCTTCTCCAAGGGACAGTAGCAGGATGTCTGATTAGAATTGTGTTGCCAGAGTTATTTTAGATGGGATCCTAATAACATTAGCTTGAGGTGATACTGCGTACCTCAAAAGTTGTCCCCAAGAAGCTATGCAATGCTGGTTGAACATCTACTTCTCATATCCATTCCTAAAGCCATTGCAGAAGAAACTTGAGAACTGGAGTGCCTGTTAAAGGTATTTATCTCACTCAGTCTTTCAAACTTTAAAAGCAGATCCTTTATTTTATGCGTCTTTTTAAATTCAACGGAAGAAAGATTAATTTAGAAAATGTGAAGTCACTCAGAGATTGTAGAAATTCTGTATTGGGGAAAAAGCAAAGTCACAAAGCTTCTTGGAGACAATAAGTAAACTCTTTGAGGATAGAAACAACTATTTATTCGACTTGGTGTTTTCTGTATCTTGCGAAGTATGTGGCACATAGCAGATGTTCAAGAAATGTTGAATGAACAAATGAATACATTCTAAAGGGTCCATTTTTTAAGCATTTCTTTCGTCTGTTGGAAACTAAGTATGTATTGTATTATTAACCCACATGTTGCTAAAGTTAGTTCTTTCATACCTGACATTTATTCAATTATTAATTAGTTCAATGGAAACTTAATGAACAGTGTTCTTCCCCAAGGTCTAAATTAAGGGCTATAAAATACTCCCCCGTAGTAAAAAGTATCAGACGTAGTATACACGAATTTTAAAAATATGGTTGGAAAATTATAGTTACATTTACTTGCTTTGACTATTAAATCATCCTAGAAATTTTAGTACATATAAAGTCAAAAAAATCATAAAATGAATAACATTGTCCTTTATAGTTAAAAATTTTTTTATATACTGGGCCTCCACTCATTGGTCACATTTTGCTTTCAAGTATTTTTTGAACCGATCAGTTATCAACAAGCTACTATACTCTTGCTAAGAACAACTGAAACTTCTCTACTGATGGATGGGAGCTATTAGAAAAATATCTTCTTAACATATCATATAAACCCAACACTTGAAGTGTAATTTTAAAAAATTTACTTCAGGTTCAATTTATTGTGCTTTGGGGATCACAATTCTTATTGACAACATTGGGCTTGCAAGTTGGATTTGCATAATATAACTCTGTAAAACACACCAGCACATTTAAAACATAAAGCATCTATATGTCCTACTTTAGATCTTACCTCTGAACTGCCTTCCTGTTTTATTCCTTCACAACTTACCCTGTGGGTAGTCAAAGGTTGTTTCCTTGCACTTTGTCACTTCGCATTTTCCTATAGAAGCTTAGGGGGTGCAGGAAAAGTCTGGGGATGATTGGTGGAGTTTCTAAACAGAGAGAGCCCACTGAAGAGTTTGTTTTTCTCCTAAAAATGTCTTTTTCTCTAGTTTTTTCTTCTCTTTTTTTCCTTAAAGTACTTAGATAATTGCATCAGCTCCTCATTTTGCTTGTGTTGACAGCCTGAAAGTGTGATGTGATCATCCCAGCTGGAAGTCTCTGGAACTTTCCTGAACCATCTTGTGACTGTAAAAATGGGTGGTCTTCCCTCTGCACCACCCGAGCCATTAGGTGGAGCCACCCTGATTGCTTCAGAAGCTTTCCAAGAAATCTCACAAACCAAACAGAGCTCATCCCAATTAGTTCCTACTCTCTCTTCATCGGCGGTATTCTAGACGGTGGAATGTTTTCCACTATGAAATAGGTATTTTGGAAAGTTCTACACCAGCTTGTTTGCACAGGATTGACATTTACACAATCATGAACAACACTTTATATGGTACTTAGGATTTCTTTAGAGGACCTTTATCCCAATGCTGACCTGGCTTAACCCTACTTAACTTGTAAAAAATGAAGGGATTACAGGAGAAGGTGTATGGCCATGGGCCACTGATGGATTAGACTTTCCCTGGGTTGTGTTTTCTTAAAGTCTTTGAAGTATGGCTTGAACAATCTTCCTTCATGTTCCCTCTTTTGGACCATGTTTTGTTACAGTAGCTGATCGTCTGGGAAAGTGGAGAGAGAATGTGTTGTGCTTATTTTCCTTATACATAGTATGCCTTTGCAAGAAGGAGAGCAGTTCCCTTCATAATGTTCTGGGGGCCTGCTCCTCTGCAACTATATACAGTATCTGAAGTCTTTCTTAATTTTAAAACCCTTTTATTCATTGCTTCCTGGTGGAAACTGTAGAATATATATATTTGAACTGTCAATTCCAATTCCAGAAATTAATCCTGAGAAAATAGGAGGGATGTGTGCAAAAAATTAATCACTAGATAGTCATTGCAGCATTGTTTATAGTATAGCAAATCTGAAAACACATCAGGGTAAAACTAAGTATATTCTTATGCCTATAGAATGGAAATGTAGGTAAACATGGAATAATATATACTAGTACAAGGGTGGGCAAAAGTAGGCTTACAGTTCTGAGTGTAAATGAAATAAGAGTTCATTCTTGTATTGTTATTTATCAACCAGAGGCCCGGTGCACGAAAATTTGTGCACTGAGAGGAGGGGTCCCTCAGCCCGGCCTGTCCCCTCTCACAGTCTGGGAGCCCTCAGGGGATGTCCTACTGATGGCTTAGACCTGCTCCCCCCAGAGAGCGGGCCTAAGCCACAGTCTGGTCTCCCTCTGCGGTAGGCGACCGGGCCAATTAGGGGAAGGTGCTGCTCCCATCACCCCACCGCTGTTGCTGCTGCTGCTGCTGCCACTGCTGGCCGCCACAGCTGCCTGTCCTCAGCCCTCACAGCCCCAGCTTCATCTGGAAGGTCATCTGGAAGGACTTCAAAAGGTCGTTTGGCTGTCTGGCCTAATTAGCATATTATGCTTTTATTATTATGAATTACTAGAGGCCTGGTGCATGAAATTTGTGCAAGAGTAGGCCTTCCTTCCTCTGGCTGCTGGCACCGGCTTCCCTCTGGCACTGGGACCCAGACTTCCCTCCGGCTGCCAGAAGGCACCTGAGACCCGGGCTTCCCTTGCAGCCCCAGCTTCATCCAGAAGGTCATCCGGAAGGATGTCCTTGTCTAATTAGCATATTATGCTTTTATTATTATAGATTGTATTTTTTATTTGTATTATAATTTTAAACCTACTTTTTCCCACTCCTATACACTTTAAAAGTGTCTGTAATATTGACATTAACAGAGTTTCTCAATATGTAGAAGAATAAACAATAATCCCATTCTATACCCAATAATATCATTTTTGAAGAAAAAAAAAAGCTAAAAACCTACCTAAATGTATGCATTTGCACAATAAAAGCAGCAAGATAGTCCCTAAAATATGGGCAGTTTCCTTTATTATGTTATTATTACATTAATTAGTTATTATGTGGCAGGATTTTGGGTGATATTTATTTTCTTATTTGTATTTCCTAACTTTTTTTTTTTTTTTTTTTTTTTACTAAAACTACATATATTTGTCTGGTAATAAAAATTACTTAAAATTTGTTTCTTTGGGGGTGGGGATAGTTTTGCTTTGTTTCTTAAGTAAATGAAATCAGCTGGAGTTTGAAACTCTGGGCTGGGGGAGCTCGCCTGCTTAGACAGGTGGCTGGGTCATAGCAGGTATGCCGGACCTGGCTTCAGGCCTGGCCTCCAGGCTTAGCTCTGCCCACACAGCCCACCCAGGGCAAACCAGGGAATCTTTGTATTTTTGGGGTCTCAGTTTCCCCTCCTTTAAATGAGGACACCACTAGTACCTCACAGGGTTATTACATGTATCCAATAAAGCTATATAAGTAAAAGCCTTGAAAAATCAATCATGTTAGGTTCATAGAAGAACCAGGAATCAGTAGACAATTCAAGCAGGAAATCACAGGCTAAGTCAAGTAGCTGGGGCACTCATCACACCCATTCTTTACCTGCTTCAGCCCCTCTTCCATACCAAGGCGGGATTCTGCCCCCCCAGTTGCAGAATGCGGCTTGCTTCTCTGTTTCCGCTCATGAGTCCAGCACTAACAGATGTGCGAGGAACCAAAAGGCTGCCCTTGTGTTTTCCTACATCCATTTCCAAGAACCCAGTTCGCCGGCTGCTCACTCCACACCTGCAGGCCTGTTGCCTCAGACAATTCCACGGCACTTTGAAGCCCTCACCGGTCGACGTTAATATGCCCTGGGACACACAGTGTGCTCTGTTTTCCTTTGGCCACAAGAATGTCACAACTGCCACATGAAACAGAGGGAGGTCTTGCTTCATCAATGCACGATGCTCGGAGTTGTCAGTCTGGAGAATCCTCCTCTTCCCCAGACTCTATTTGGGAGAAAGCTCCTTTATCTTTGGATGTTCCCTGCTTATCCAGCTCTTGTCCCCAGAATGATAAAAAAATGAAAGTCTATGAAAGAGTTTATGTTTGAAGATTTAGTTGCCCAAGTGGTGGGAGCCCAGACTATTTGAGTCACGTTTCTTGGCTTTCAAGCCTGTGGAAAAGAACTTGGACTTACCTGAGGGAAACAAGTTTTCTCAGGTAGTTGGAGAGAAGACTGCTGTTATCTGATGGTCCAGAAGGAATCTTTCGTGCCCATTGGAAAGTGACAGGCCAAGTTACCAAGAGGGGCATCTGCCTTGGAACCTTAGAATCTTCCTGGCCTCCAAGTTCAGAATGATAAGGACAATGTCTAATCATCCCTACCTTATATTGCATATTTTCAAAAGTATTAGAGTTTTAAAAGTATCAAAAAGTTCTTGGGATCCAATCTTGACCCAGATGGGGACAGTCACTTTAATTAAACGGGCTCTTGTCAAATGCCAGGCATTTACTGGGTTAGGTAAACTATGGGATCTTGCTGGCAAGAGGAAAGTCCTCAATCCTGAGTAGGTGGAGTGCTGGGCTGACATCCATTCTGATCACCAGAGAGCTCTTTGTTCCAGGCTGCCCATCCTGGTGCCCCTTTGCATACCCCTTTAAATCATCCCAGCCAGGTAGATGCGGCCAACGGAACAGCGTCAGCCCAGAAGAGACAAAGGGACAGTGTTGGAGAAAGAAAGGCAGTGGTATTCTTGCTTCATTTTAAAATTAATAGAGTTGGTTATAGTTTCTAAGTACACTTGGCATTCCAGCTGCCAGAGAATGGGTTTGAACGCTGAAAGGCCTCTTTAATCCGTGGACCCCAGACAGGTAGAGGTGCTCTCGCTTCAGCGCGCAGGGCACAGGTAGTGAGTGAGTGGTGCTGTGAAGCCAGCAGAGAGCCTGCCAGGCAGCTCCAGCCCTGTCCTCAGGGAACTGTGTCCATGCAGCCGGCCGGCTTTGATGTCTGCTCAGACTGCGAGGGAGATGCCAATGGTGCGGTGGGTGTCCACGAGTTCACTTTGCCGAGACCATCAAAGCGGCTTTCAGATGGCAAAGACGAACAACCTGGCCTCTATTTGAACAGCTAGCAGCGATTCAAACCGTCTAATTCCCAGAGTCTATTAAGTAGAAAGAGAGCAAAGGAATAGAAAGGATGTTGAGTACTGGGCAGAAGTGAAGGGAGAATAAGCGAGTGGACTTGGGGTGCCTCTGTCACTGGCCCACAACACCTGAACATCAGTGTTTCTACCTTTAAAACAAACCACTTCTAAGGGTCACACCATTGGAGTACACAATTCGAGTGAATCATGATTTAATGCTGCATATTAAACTTTAAAAGAATCACCAGAATACCAAACAAAGATTTGTCGGAAGACAGGGAGAAAGAAAACCTCCAAGCGAAGAATTTAAATAAAATAACACAGGTAAATTGTTTTTAAAATCGAATTTAAGTTCACTGGAAAGGAGCTTTAAGAAAGATAGCTTAACAAATAGGCAGCTTTAATCCTTATGATCTCGCTTTTCTGACTTAAGAAATCAGTAATGTATTTTTAAAATATTATTTTTCATGGGAGAACCAAAAATACATTGGAACTAAAAATACTTCTCTGTGTCCCTTCTACGCCCTCCTCACCTAAATGTCTTTCTATAAGAAAATCATCATATTTTTTCAATAAGATGTTGAAACAATTGAGATTGATGAGATGGGAAATGTTAAAACAACAACAACAACCTAATTCTACAATGGAGCACATTATCTTTGTAGAACATGATATATTCTCCTTTGGGTTAAGGGGTAATGTCTAAAGATTAAACATCATTTAGTTGTTGTTAGCCAGTAGTTGGTCTTTAAACAGAAGACAAAATATATCATCAAGCAATATAGAAAAATGAAATGAAGTACACTAGCACTTCACATAAGAAGAAATACAAATAATCAATAAACATGAAAAGATGCTCACCTATGGCCAGGAAAACACAAATAAAAACAACGAGATAGCATATTTGTCTTATTAAATTAACAACAAAATTCAAAAGTGTGATAGTATCCAGTGTTGGCAAGGACATAAGAAATGGGCACTCTCATGGGAGTATAAATTGGAATAAAAAATTACAGTGGCTATAAAACATTTTAAATGCATAAATCCTATAGAATAGAAAAGAATCCTGGTAATCAAACTCAGGCACAGAAACTCCATCTCAACCAATTCAGTGTTCCCCTCTTTCTCCTTGAGTAATTTCTAAGTCTTGATGTCACATCCAGATGTTGGGGAGGAAAGAGAGAGGTGCGTGATCCTCAACATCATCAGTTCACACATGCATCCTCCAGGAAGTCATTGGCTCACTCAGTCCTCAGAGGTTATTCCAGACAGGTCACTGATGAGATGTCCCTTATTCCAGGTGGCATGGCCTCTTCATGTCCACCAACTTTCTCTGTTCCTTTCATGCCATGCTTGAGAGCCTGAGAATAATTCTGCTGCTCCTCTGCTAAGCTAGAGCCTTGGAATTGTGGCAAAGTTATTTGTGGGAAGATTTTTCTCTATGCCAGTGGTCGGCAAACTCATTAGTCAAAAGAGCCGCAGTTTGCCGACCACTGCTCTATGCAACACACAGCATTTCATCTCTAGGACCCATACTTGCCTTGATTCCCTGGGGCCGGCTTCCTTAGTGAGATCATAACTTGGGAAACATAGAGCATGGCCTGCAGCTAGGATCAACTAATGCCTCCACTGTCCTCACTTCCCCTCCATCCCCCCTCCCTCTCTACCATGCCAGAGAAACTTTCTCTAACCTAAAACAGAAGTTCTGTGGTCTTTTATGATGTGTCTCCCACACATTCTGTCTTTGCCAGTTTTCTTCATTCCCCTCTGGATTTGGGCTTTTGGAAACCAAAGCCCTGAAGACTTTTTTGCCCCCCCCCCCCGATTTTGGAATTGGAACATCCTTCCTCAGGGACAATAAACATAGTAGGCCCTAGCAGCTTGCATATGGCAAGGGCAGGAAGGAGAGAGAAAAAACATGGGCAACATTTCTAAACTAGCCAACGTATGACCTAGCAATCCACGACTGTCCTACAAAGCTAGAGCAATCCACTACTACCCTATAGCAATCCAATACTGTCCTATGAAATATCATCATAGAACTATGTAGCGATAGAGACAGAGATGATTATTGTAGCATTGTTTGTAATAGTGAAAAAAGAGAAATAATTTAAATGTCCACCAAGAGGGGGGAATAGTTAAGGAAATCACAGTAAACGGATACACTGGAATTTTATGCAAACATTTCAAAAGATGTGTACAGATCATTTAAAAGCAGTGAACTTGGTCAGTGAGCAGACACGGGTAAACGCTGCCAAAAACAAGATTGGAGCTGCTCCTATCATGGATGTGGTGCGCTGGGGCTGCTACAGAGTTCTGGGGAAGGAAAAGCTCCCAAAGCAGTCTGTCATCGTGAGGGCCAAGTTCTTCAGCAGAAGAGCTGAGAAAATTAAGGGTGTTGGGGTGGGGGAGTGGGGAAAAGGTGTCCTGATAGGTTGATGCCACACGGAGGGAAGTTCATGAAATGCTCACAAGTGCTTTAAATAATGAAAAAAGATAAAATACATCGTAGCAGATGGTAATTTAGCGTTAGATGAGACCCTATTCATTCTGAAAGCATATATAATTTCTTGGAGAATCAGGAGCTAAGACATAGAGTGAAGATCTTCCGTTCTCTGGGGTTTATGGTTCAGTGGCAAAGATTGATCATGACCTGACAAGGACCATGGGAATCATTTTGTAAAACCCTGACTGGAAAATAGATTCCTGCTGTGAAATACCAGGTGTACCGGTTACTAATGCGGATTTTGTAATCAAAGAAAACACGGTAATTTCAAGAGAAACATCAAAAGTGCTTTATTCAAAGTAATGTCCATGGCTAGCTACACATTTCCCCCATCTTTCAGGTAATTTGTGGATACCGTCCCTATAGAACTTTCCTTGTTTTTAGGCAAACCATTCAGAGACCCAATTTTCCACTTTTTCATATGTTTTGAGGTGCTGCTCAGAAAGTGCATGTGCCATCAATCGGAACAAGTGGTAATCTGAAGGAGTAAGGTCTGGTGAATATGTTGGGGGGCAGGGGGTTAATACTAGTACTTCCCAGGCAAGATCTTTTAACGTGTCTTTAACTGGTTTTGAAGTGTATGATGGTGCGTTATTATGAAGCAAAATTACTTTGCTGTGTCTTCTGGCACATTCTGGTCGTTTTGTGATCAAAGCGTGGTGCAAATTGATTATTTGTTGTCTGTCAGTATTAACAGTTTCACCTGGTCTTTAGAAGCTCATAATACACCACACCTTCCAAATCCTACCAAACGCAGAGCATTGTCTTCTTTCCGAAGTGATTTAGCCTTACAGTCAATGTTGATGGTTGACCTGGATCAACCCATGATTTTGTGCATTTGGGATTCTCAAAATAAATCCAATTTTCATTGCCAGTCACAATTCGATGCAAAAAAAACTTTCTTTCGTGCCGTTGAAGCAACATTTTACTGATGACTTTTCGGTTTTCTATTGGTCTTTCATTCAGTTGATGTGGCACCCATTTTTCTTCCTTTAAAATCTTTCCCATTGCTTGTAAATGATCAGAAATTGTTTGCTGAGCAATGTTTAATCTTTCTGCAAGTTGTTTTTGAGTTTGACACTCAATAATGCTTGTAATTGTTGGTCTTCAAACTTTTTCGGTTGACCTGGACGTTCTTTGTCTTTCACATCGAAATCATCACTTTTAAAGCATTTAAACCAGTGTTTACAAGTATCTTGAAATGGAGCATGTTCACCCTAAGCTTCCCGAAGTATATGATAACTTTCAGCAGCCCTTTTCTTCAAAATAATGAATTAAAACTTCCCGCAAATGCTCTTTATTTTGGCATGAAATTGGACATTTTTAAGCATAAAAATATCTATGATGTTAACACCTTCACAAAATTTGATATATGAAGTTTTGAAACTTGCTGTCAATACAACAAAATAGCATACATATCAAATTGCATATATATCAACATATGTGTAACTCCATCTATTGAAAAAAATCCGCATTATTAACTGGTACACCTGGTATAAGGGTATGGAAATTTAAACATAATTGAAGAAACACCTTATCACCCTCTGCCAGGCTCTAGGAGTCAAATAAAGGCAGGCTGATTTCAAACAAATGATGAGAGTTGATAACAAAGTATAAACATGATCCAAGCTAATATATGTGCTAATTGTTCTTTGTTTTAATCCCCAATACACATCCTCCATGACCTGTGAGACTAACTGCTTTGTTCTGAATCAAATCAAGGAATAGCTTCTGCTGCTGATGATACCACTTCAGTCTATAAAAGGAATCAGATTAGTTGGAAATCCAGGCCCCAATTAAACACACTTGGCCCTACTAGAGGTGTTATAGTGATATAGCAAAGGATACAATTGTGAGCTCAGGGATATGGCTAGCGCAGCATTACAGTGTGGCCATTTAATTCACAGCTCCTTGAGCAAGATCTGATATCTTACAGATAATGCCAACAGAAGACCAGTTTGACCACACAAGAGAGTATTTTTGCTTCATCTGTAAAGACAGTGATTCACCCTATCAAACAAGAAAATAGCCACAGTTTGAAAATATCTCTCAGTGAATCTTCTCATCCTCATAAGTGCCTACCGATGTGAAAAGCTTGGAACATCTCGCCAGTCAGAGATGTTTTCTCAAACATGTCTAATGATTATTCTCTCCATCAACATTTGTTGAATGTTATGTACCAAGAACAGTTCATATTTATTTAGCACTTACTATGTCCTAGGCACTGTTCTAATTTCATAAACTGGCTCATTTAATCCTCATAACAACCTTATGAGTCAAATGTATTGTCTTTTAAACTTTACGGAATTGGGGACTGAGTCACAAAAATAAAGGAACTCACCCCCAAGCTCACCGAGACTGTCACTAAAGGAAGCGAGATTGGGACCCAGGTGATCTGGCTTCTGAGCCCCGCTCTCAACTCTAAAAAGTAGGCTAAAAAAACCACAGGATGATGGAGGTTAACTAAACCTATTGTGGTAATCATTTCACAATACATGTAAATCAAGCCATCATGCTGCACACCTTATACTTATTCAGTGATGCATGTCAATTATTTCTCAATAAAACTAAAAATAAACTAAAAAATAAACAGGCTTTTCCAATAAAAAAAAATAAAAAGAACACACTCTCATGAGGGAAACAGAAATGTAAAAAATAATTAAAATACAATGTAATGCTTTGGCAGCATAAATGTAGGGATGAATAGAGAAAAACCACAAGTATCAGGGTTGAGTTTATAAATATTATAGAAGTGTGTGTGGGGTGAGGGAGCTGAGTGGCAATTATTTAATGTTTTTAAAACTTCATATTTGCATATATATGTAACTAAACGAAATACATTCTTAATCCATGCAAATTAGAAGCGTATAAACTAATGAGTTCTAATCCCTCAAGCGGGTGTTTTGGAGCTTACCTAGTTTTGGGAGACTAGGGTACCATTTAATGCCTTACTTCTATAAGAAACACTTTTTGAGCCTGAGAGAAAATATTGCAGCATTTTATTTGATGGAAGGAAGCTCTACACCGAGCAAGATTTTTACCTTTAACCCCTAACATATGTAATCCTGGAAGATGGACTACATAACCTTTAAAACTCTGCCCTTCCCTTTTGAGAAATCCTGCCAATAAATAGAATCCCCATGTTCACTTTTGTCTAACTATTCTAGTCACAAATACTCATTTTGCAAAGATGTTGGCATGTCATTGGCAAAATTCACTCCTGCTATTTCTATTTATTATGCTTATTCCAGACCTCATCTCAAAATAGTCCTACATAAGATGCCACATGTGTCCTCTAGCACTTCAGGAATTAAGAGCATATGGTCAATAAAAATGGAATCCCCGTGACTTCAGGCTACGTTAGTCAGGAAAGATGTCAACCCAGTGTAGTATTGAGTTCTTTCTCAGTGTCAGCTTTTGTTCTAAGCTCCATGAGGTATATTAAGATAAATCTCAGCTGTATAACTCAGAACCCTTAAAAGTTCAACACATTGCCCTAGCCCAGTGGTCGGCAAACTGCGGCTCTGTTGACTAATGAGTTTGCCTACCACTGCCCTAGCCAGTTTGGCTCAGAAGACAGAGTGTCGGCCTGCAGTCTGAAGGATCTCAGGTTCAATTCTGGTCAAGGGCATGTACCTTGGTTGCAGGTTCCCCAGACCTGGTTGGGGTGCCCTTGCAGAAGGCAACCAATTGATATGTCTTTCTCACATCAATGTTTCTCTCTGTCTCTCATTCTCCCTTCCACTATCTAAAAATCAATGGAAAAATATCCTCAGGTGAGGATTAACTGAAAAATAAAGTGCTTTCCTTGAAACATTAGTTTCTGAAGAAAAAAAAGAGAGAAGGTAAGAAAGAAAAGTTCAATGCATTAACCCTGCCTCAGTCCACTTGGCATATATAACAAAATACCATGGATTGGGTGGCTTATAATAACAGACATTTATTTCTCATGGTTCTGGAGGCTGAAAAGTCCAAAGTCAAGGTACCGGCAGATTTGATATCTGTTGAGTGCCTGCTTCATGGTTCATAGATGGCCATCTTCTCCCTGTGCCCCCATATGGCAGAAGGGGCAAAGGACTTCTCTGGGGTTCCTTTTATAAGAGCACTGACCCCATTCATGAGGTCACCCCTTGAAAAGCCTACCTCCTAATAATATTTATCACCTGGGGTGTTAGGATTTCAACATGTCAATCTTGCGGGGAGACACAAACATTCAGTCCACAGCCAACCCGTTCCACAATGTCTAAGTCATGTGACTCTCTGAAAGAGTCAACGGTCACAGAGGCAGGTGCAAGTACAGCATTTCTATTTGTTATTATTCTTTCTAATGGGCACAGAGATGACTGGTAGAGGCCCTGCCCACATTATCCCCAAATCAAATCAATAGGCCACCTTCATGTTTGCCACTTTGTAGAGTATATTTTTGAAATACCTCCTTAATTCAAAAGTAAAATCTTTGTCAAAGAAACAGCATCCTCTCCAAGACTGAGGGCCAGAGTTCTCCCTTAAGAATCCCCACAGAACTCTTTCATACTACTAATTAAATATATTTAGCTAATAGGTGGGTTTCAGCCAAGGTAGGATAAGAAGAATACATTAAATATAATATCAAATTAGTCACTTTTAAGGTAATAGCATAATTATCTGCCAGACAATGACACTTTTAGGGAATATACCATCTGCTGGGGAGAAAAGAAAAAGAAAAGAAAAGAAAATCAAAAGGTCATCTCATTTCAACTGAAAAGCTGAACTGTAAAAATTATGGTTGGCAAAATGCTATCTCTTCAATCAAAATAAAACATAAAATGATCCTTACTAGGCCAACAGCAGCTGTCCAATTATAATAAACAAAATTCCTCAGTTGATATCTTTTTCTGGACCCATGTTTTCTTCACCTTTTATTTTTTTCCTCAGAAAAATTAAATGGAAAGACCCACGGGTAGGGAAGAAGAAAGGAAGACATTTGGGGTTGGTTCTTATGTGTGTGTTGGATTATCTGAAATACACAGATAAAACTGGGTGTAAGCCTTAAAATAGAGCAGAGTGTCAATTTCAAAAATAAATAATGATAATGGTATTTTCAAGATCAGCTCTTTATTCATGTTCTGTGCCAAAGCACTTAAATACCCTGTGCTACTCATAACATAATGTGGGTGGTAAAAGAAAAAACCCATCCCAACTCCACCATGTTATTCCTCAAGATTCTATCCCTGTCAGTGCTGCGAAGATACGATTCATTTATATAACCCCGATATCCTGACACCGAAACACAGAGTGCACAAAGCAAAACATTCTCTTATTTTGAAAAGAGGAGCATGAACATAAACCCTGCGTTATGCCATGGCACAAATCTATTTTAGATAAATAATTAAACATTTTAATTAACACATTATTCTAGTAAGCCAATTTTTATCAGACACATTTTTTTTTTAAGTTCAAAGTTGGAGCCCACACATACTTTCACCCCATGGGACTTAACAATCACTGTGCTGGCAGTATTGTAGGATTTGAGATAATCCGGGCTTGCCATGCCTTAATTCAGGCTAGATGATGACATTGACCGTCATATGGTTAAATGACTAGCTTCAGGTGCTTTTTTGTTTTGTTTTGGTTCTTTTAGGCCACATATCATACCTATGTGGCTATACTCTATTTTGAGGATGCCTTTTAATTTAAAATAATATTTGGGCCATTTAAATCTATTTAGCTAAAAATACCAACCAGTTTTTATCCTCACCCAAGGATATATTTTTATTGCTTTTTAGAGAGAGTGGGAAAGAGACAGAGAGAGAGAGAGATCAATGTGAGAAACATTGATCGGTTGCCTCCCATATGTGCCCAACTGGGCATCAAACCTGCAATCTAGGTATGTGCTCTGACAGGGAAAGGAACCCACAACCTTTTGGTGTATGGGACGATGCTCCAACCAACTGAGCCACCTGGCCAGGGCCAACCAGTTAAAATTTTTGGTTAATACAGAAGTTTCATATATTTTTCTTAAAGAACCCTGAATAATAACAAATCAAATTATTTGTTTTTAATAGTTCTTTTGTAAGTGAAAAAGAAATAAAACTCTATTTTAAAAAAACAAACTCCAGTACAACCCCAAACCTAACTTTTCAGACAAATAGTACATTCAAAGTTGTGTCAGGAACATTTTTCAAATCAAGTTATATTTTAATTATACCTGTAAGTAACAAGAAATGATTCTAGTCTTGGCTTACAACTGGGTTGCGTTTTTAATTTTAGAGTTGCCTTACAAATTTGAATAGACTGAATAAAAGCTGAACCTTATGAACAATTTGTGAAAGATTCACTCCTTAAGAAAAAATGTAATATTTTGCTCAGAAAATAAGTATTTTCCTTATTTATTTTTTGAAGGAAGCCTTGTGAATTTAAGAAGCAGGTGTGTGTGTGTGTGTGTGTGTGTGTATGTGTCTATACTTGACAGAAAGGAAGAGAGAACACCCATGAGTGTCCAAAACATATATTTAAATATCACCAATTACAGATGCATTCCCTACACTTAACATGCAGGCCTAACCTTTGTGTACATATTCAGGTGGGGTCAGCGACCTATTTATGGAATACAGGGCAGTATTGCTGGGAACCACTTCCCCCTGTTACAGGGTGGTAAGGCTGCGGGTGGACTTATCCAAGAGAAATAAGATAGAGACTATAAATGAGCAGCATCCTATAGACATCAGAACTATAATTTCCTTAAGTCTCCAACCCATGGGAGGTGGAGAGAAGAAAGATAATTTTAATTCTACAAGCTACTATCATGAGTAAAGAGGTCTTATTTCTTGTAAATGTTTATTTTATTCTGAAATCAGTCCTTCTTTCTTGTTTCTGATAAACTGTGTCTTGCCAGTGATGCCAACACAAGTCAGAAACACTTAAGTTACACAGTATACACAACAGAGATGCTTATGTTCATAACAGTGTGAGGGGTTAGTTCAGTTGCCACCTGTCTTGATGATTAAAATAGAAAGTATGGGGAAACCTAGTGGAAGCTCCCAGTAGCAGGATTATGTTGCTTTTGTATATCCCGCCCATTAACCTCGTATGTGTGGGGAGGAGGCGGGAGTAGTGCACACACTGAAATATGTCTGCCTAGAGAAAACTAAATGTTTCATATTAATGAAAAAACAGAAGATTAAAATTTCAAAGATTAAGAGTTGGGCAAAGGAGACAGTATGGTGTAGTAGAAAAAGTGGGCGTACTCAGGTTTGACTGTTATCACTTAATGAATGTGTAGACTTGGGCAAGTCAATTTAGCAACAAATTTCCTCTTCCTTAATATAGAGATGATGAGGTCTTTGTAGGGAGTGAGTGGGATAGTGGCACTTAATAGACATTCAATGTTTGTCTCCCCCAGCACGTGCTAAATAAACAAAGCTCATTCAGAAATCTAAAAATGATCACCTCCTAGCCTAAGACCACTTTGCCCAACAATCTTTGCAGGTCCCTCCCACAACATGTGTATCACTTCCATGAACTTCTGTTCTAATTCCCCAAGAATTCAGTTTAGTGGCTCCACATGGGTATGGTTGGTCAACCCCAAGTTTGTTCCATAATGGCAGGAACTATCCCTCTCCCATACAAATTTGCATCCCAGCTCAGGCTTTTAAGAAATATTGGGCCTGGCCAATGTGGCTCAGTGGTTGAGTGTTGACCTATGAACCAGGAAATAACAGTTTGATTCCTAGTCAGGGCACATGCCTGGGTTGCAGGCTCAATACCCAGTAGGGGGCATTCAGGAGGCAGCTGATCAATGATTCTCATCATTGATGCTTCTATCTCTCCCTCTCTCTTCCTCTCTGAAATCAATTTAAAAACATACATGAAAAAACAACATCACACCTATTGTGTTTGAGCCTATGTATGTTTGAATGGATCTCATTTTTCATACAATCAACTGCTGCTAGCAGCAAAATATGAGTTATAAAAATTTTTTTAAATCAGCACATCAAAAGATAGAAAGCTATTATTACTCAGAAGAGGAGAGGAAATGGGGCAACTAGCTTATTTTGTAGTTGTTTTTCACATCTTTTGGATTCAAGCACAAAATTGCCCATGATGTTATTTAGCAAAATTGAGTCGAGGCAGTTAGTCGGAAAACCCAGTCATAATATGACCCATTCTGAAATTCCCCCAAGTCCCCCATTGGCACCATCTTGGACAACTGCCTTGATTCCCACACCCGCCCCCCGCCCCACCCCAATCTCTTTGCTCACTCATTCCCCTCTGCTATTTGGCTCAAGAGAACCCTCACAATAAAGCAGAAAAAAATACTTGTTACTCTGAGCATGATTCACTTCCACAGAGAGTCCCAATTTGAATCGCTCATCCTCCTCCTGTGTGGTCATCCCTCAGGCCTTGGGATCTATAGCAGAAAGTTTCTATTCTTTCTTAAGAGTTACCATTTCCTCCCAGGGAGGGTAGTTAATGGAAAACCCTCTGATCGGTTGTATTTGTTGTGTTTCAATGATGAGTTGCCATTTAAAGGGTTTAAAATTAGCTTGGTTTCTGCTGCTGCCTTTCCTGTAGCCAGTTAATCACAGGATTCTTTGCCACATTGAGGCCAGAAGGGGCATGGCACATGCAACAAGTAAGGAAGCCACTGATTATAGGCCAAGGAGCTAATGTGCTTACACAACATGGATTGTTGAAAACACTCTGAACACTATTTTGTTTTTAACTGTCCTTGACTTCCGAATTGTTTCTCTAGGACCCAGCCCTGAGCCTGACACATTAGTTCATGAGCGAATGGGTTTCTGGCTTTTCCCTTGAAAGGCTGACCAAAGTAATAGCTCCCCTTTGCTTGGGCAAATCAAAAGTGGAGTTGGAGTTGGAGAAGTTATTGAGTCATCTCTGAACTTGAAGTTGTGAGGCCCCTCTGTTTGCCTTGGGCTACTGTGACCTTACTGATGATGATATTAAAATTCAGAAGAAGCTCCATGCACATTTTAAACATCAGTGAAGTCTCTCAAAATCAAATTTCTTTTTTTAAATATGTTTTTATTGATTTCATGGAGGAAGGAAGAGGGAAAGAGATAGAAACATCAATGATGAGAGAGAATCATTGATTGGCTGCCTCCTGCACGCCCCCACACTGGGGATTGAGCCCGCAACCTGGCATGTGCCCTGACTGGGAATCAAACTGTGACCTCCTTGTTCATAGGTTGACGCTCAACCACTGAGCCACTCTGGCTGGGCTCAAAATCATATTTCAGTGAAAAAACTTGCAGGTTGCTTTTGCCTTCGAGTACAAATTTAAAATCCAAGCAAAAACATTATACCACCACCTCTCACCTTTCTGGCATTGCTCTGACATTGCATTGGGACCTTAAAATGTACATAAAATATTTAGTGTCATACAGGGACTGGGCATCAAGGACTCAGGAGTTCTGACTTGCTTCTCTATTCTTACTTGCTATAAACCTTAAGGCATGTCTTCAAATCTCTTATTGTCTCCATTTGCTTGTCTATAAAGTGAAGATAATTCAGCTAACCTGTTTCATAGGGGTATTGTGCTGAATAGATAATCAGTGTTTATAAAATTCATTGAAAGTGCAAGGTGTTAGACTAATGTGCATAAATGGTAATGACATGTCACAGAGTAGGAGGGCCATATTTAGCCACTTTTATGTAGAAGGAAATTAACGTGCAATGAGACTTTCACATCATATTTAATGCTAAGGTGATAGAAAGTGAACCCTAACTACCTCCTTAAGGGTCTCATTGTTCTACCTTACTGACATCCAAAGAGAATAACATAACACTAAATGATTTGAAAGAAGATAATTCATTCCTGTCTAAAGCTCCCTGCAACTTCTGCATGCTACTGAAAACTGCCTCAACGTGTAGCAACAAGGCCAACTGAGAGCAGGAGTAGTATTAGTCATTGATCTCCTGGCCTTTGTTTGTTTTTAATGATAGGGAGGGGGAGGAGTCATTAAAGATGTCAGGCCAATCGAGAACCTTTTATGACCATGGCAAACTAGTCATAGAACCAAAAGATATTCAGCACAGTTAGTACACGAAGAATATTTCAATGCTATGTGAAAACTGACATGAGGTTGTTTCCTTGAATTCTAGGTTGTACACTGTTCCCTAAGTCAAGTGCTTGACCCACTTCTGTTCTCTAAAACTGGGTCGGCTGTCACAGTGGTTGCAATGTTTCTAAGGTATGTTTACTTTTGAAAAATGGATAGAGCCACACACCAGATCCTTTCCTTTATCAACTTTGCTGACGATTTCCACAGTAACTGCGATGCATGGCCTACCGTCTTGTGTGGGGACCACATCAGGACAGATACATCTTAACTCTATGACACGATGCAAAGAGAAAAACAAAAAGGAACATTTAAGACATTTCCAAACTACGCAGAGGTTAATTAAGGATATAAAATTACTCTGACCCATAAAACATTAAATATAAACAGAGTTAGATGTTCTTACAGGCCTAAAGAAAAAAATGTGGCCACACTCAAAATGGAAATTAGGACCAATAGACTGGAAATTTGAAGACCATCAGCCAATTATAATAATAGATAAATAAATTTAATATATCAATGCATAATTTATATGCATTGCATTCTCACAAACTTTTGAGAAATTCATTCATTCATTTAAAGGTATTTATTTACTTTTCTGGTTCCAAGTACAAAATAGTAGGTGACAAGGGCCACTATTTCTACTATAATAACTTTTAAAAACCAGTTAAATTGCAAAAAACAAAATCACCCTTATTTTAAAAGACCTTGAAAAGTTGAGGAATCAAGAAGAATTAAACAATCCATAAAAGGGAAAGCCCTTCTGAGATGAGGTCTGTCACTGACTATTTTCTATGGGAGATCTGCCAGTTTTAGAGATGGGTTGATGACCGGGATTGGCCTGCATGGAAGGACTTCACTGGGAGAATGAGAAATCAGCAAAGCTTTTAGTGGTTATATGGGGCTGGCGGGATAATTGGAAACTTCAGACATTCTAACACATGGTTAGTTTTTCCCACAGTGTATTTGCGGAATTCTGGGATTAGGAAGCTTTTATAAAGCAAACAAATCTCCTAGCACCATGGTATTTAAGAGACAAAGTCCCACTTGAAGATGGGACCTGCCTCAAACACACAACTAGACTCCTCCTCAATATATTTACCAAAGTTGGAAGTTGTGGGAAGCAGGAGGCCAAAGACCAAAGTCCCAAATGTCTGAAGGGCAGATTTTAATGCCTAAGATTATAGAGACTTGCCAGGCCTTCAATAAAAAACTTAGGAGAACATGCCTGAGAAGCACATGTGAAGTGATTCAAACTGAGCCATATACCTGCAAGCAAGTCCCAACGCAACATAATTCAGGTTGGAATGAGACAATCAGCCCTTAACACTATCTTCCTAACATGGGAAGGTCATTGGTAGAAAGTATCCTGAGCTTCTACAGATCATTAAACACAATGTTTGTCACACAATTAAAAATTACTAGATTTGTGGAGAGGCTGGTAAATCAAGGAAATAAACATAATAGTAGAAGATAATTAAATGGTTCAGATATCAGAGTTAGCACACAAGGCTTTGAAATAACCAGTTCTAATATATCAAAGAAATTAAAGAAAAAGAGGGCAAAATTGATGAAAAGATGGAAAATTTCAACAGAAAATAGGGATTTATTACAAAGATACTAGCTATAGGCAGTCTGCTGAGTGTATTATCTAAGAAAGTAAACTTCTTTGGAAATACAGGTAAGGAATGTTGTGTAATTGTGGAAAAAGAAATTGAGAAGCCTTTATGTTAGTTTTCTTTAAGGCACTTAATACCAATAAGTGATTATGTTACAACAATAACAACAAAAATAGGCTACATGAAAAGGACTATTTTTCCCATTTGAAAAGTTAAGAATGTGATCGGTCAATACAGAGATTTCATTTAGTTTATACCTGAATAAGAATAACAGTAAGGCCCTAACCGGTTTGACTCAGTGGATAGAGCATCGGCCTGTGGACTGAAGGGTCCCAGGTTCGATTCCGGTCAAGGGCATGTACCTTGGTTGCAGGCACATCCCCTGTGGGGAGTGTGCAGGAGGCAGCTGATCGATGTTTCTCTCTCATCGATGTTTCTAACTCTCTGTCCCTCTCCCTTCTTCTCTGTAAAAATATCAATAAAATATATTAAAAAAAAGAATAACAGTAAGGTTAAGCCATATTTATATCGAAGAGTATTTATAGTTTGTTGCAAGTATAATTAATCTTAATTATTTAATAAGGTGTAAACACTTTTATTACATTTTATGAATTTGCCCATTCCTGATCATTTTGCCTCAAGAAAGTACACATTTTTTAAAAATATATTTTTATTTTTTTCAGAGAGGCATGGAGAAGGAGAGAGAAATAGAAACACCAATGATGAAAGAGAATCATTGACTGGCTGCCTCCTGCACACCCCCTACTGGGGATAGAACCTACAACCCGGGCATGTGCCCTTGACTGGAAAAGAAGCCAGGACCTTTCAGTTCGCAAGCTGACGCTCTTCCACTGAGCCAAACAGACTAGGGCAAGAAAGTACAAATTATTTTTAAAAATATGTATTTTTATTGATTTCAGAGAGGAAGGGAGAGGGAGAGAGAGATAGAAACATTAATGATGAGAGATAATCATTGATCGGCTGCTTCCTGCACTCCCCCCCCACCCCCCCTTACTGGGGATCGAGCTTGCAACCCAGACATGTGCTCTGACTAGGACTCAAACCATGACCTCCTGGTTCATAGGTTGATGCTCAAACACTGAGCCATGCCCGTCAGGCAATAAAGTACAAATTTTAAAAATTCCTTTAGAACCATTACACCAGGTGTACCAGTTACTAATGCAGATTTTTTTCAATAGATGGAGTTACACATCTGTTGATATATATGCGATTTTGATATGTATGCTATTTTTGTTGTATTGACAGCAAACTTCAAAACTTCATATGTCAAATTTTGTGAATGTGTTAACATCATAGATATTTTTATGCTTAAAAATGTCGAATTTCGCGCCAAAAAAGAGCATTTGCAGGAAGTTTTAATTCACTACATTATTTTGAAGAAAAGTGCTGCTGTATACTTTGGGAAGCTTATGGTGAACATTCTCCATCTCAAGATACTTATGAACGCTGGTTTAAACGCTTTAAAAGTGATGATTTCTATGTGAAAGACAAAGAACGTCCAGGTCAACTGAAAAAGTTTGAAGACCAACAATTACAAGCATTATTGAGTGTCAAACTCAAAAACAACTTGCAGAAAGATTAAACGTTGCTCAGCAAACAATTTCTGATCATTTACAAGCAATGGGAAAGATTTTAAAGAAAGGAAAATGGGTGCCACATCAACTGAACGAAAGACAAATGGAAAACCGAAAAGTCATCAGTAAAATGTTGCTTCAACGGCACGAAAGAAAGTTTTTTTTTGCATCGAATTGTGACTGGCAATGAAAAGTGGATTTATTTTGAGAATCCCAAATGCACAAAATCATGGGTTGATCCAGGTCAACCATCAACATCGACTACAAGGCCAAATCGCTTTGGAAAGAAGACAATGCTCTGTGTTTGGGGGGATCAGGAAGGTGTGGTGTATTATGAGCTTCTAAAACCAGGTGAAACCGTTAATAGTGATCACTACCGACAACAAATAATTAATTTGAACCATGCTTTGATCGTGAAACAACCAGAATGTGCCAGAAGACACAGCAAAGTAATTTTGCTTCATGATAATGCACCATCACACACTTCAAAACCAGTTAAAGACACGTTAAAAGATCTTGCCTGGGAAGTATTAACCCACCCGCCATATTCACCAGACCTTGCTCCTTCAGATTACCACTTGTTCTGCACACGCACTTTCTGAGCAGCACTTCAAAACATATGAAGAAGTGGAAAATTGGGTCTCTGAACAGTTTGCCTCAAAATAAGAAAAGTTCTATTGGGACGGTATCCACAAATTACCTGAAAGATGGGGGGAATGTGTAGCTAGCCATGGACATTACTTTGAATAAAGCACTATTGATGTTTCTCTTGAAATTATTGTGTTTTGTTTGACTACAAAACCCGCATTATTAACCGATACACTTAGTAGATTCCCATTCTCTAGGTCAGTGGTTGGCAAACTGCGGCTCGCGAGCCACATGCGGCTCTTTGGCCCCTTGAGTGTGGCTCTTCCACAAAATACCACGGCCTGGACGAGTCTATTTTGAAGAAGTGGCGTTAGAAGAAGTTTAAGTTTAAAAAATTTGGCTCTCAAAAGAAATTTCAATCGTTGTACTGTTGATATTTGGCTCTGTTTTCTAATGAGTTTGCCGACCACTACTCTAGGTAAACTCAAACTTTTAATGTATCATCAATTCTAAGCATTTACACATGCATCGCATTCTTTGATTTTCACTAACATTCTGTGAATCATTTTATCTCCCTTTTGCAAATCAGAAACTAGACACTATTAGAAAGTGATGAAGGATTCAAATACTAAAAACAAAACAAAAAAAACATTTAGCAAGAAACTTGATGAAGAGAGGGAAGGGGCTTCATAGAGACCAAGGACATCGACTCCCTTCCTCTGGAGCTAAACTTCTAAGGTAAAAAGCAAGAAAATTTAGCACATATGATCACCTTCATCTCTACCAAATGCTGTGGAGCTGCCTGCCAAGATAAAGAAACCCACCCCATTCAACCCTGCAAATCTTTCAGGTCAAACCTCTGGTTGCAAAGGAAACAGCACCAATTTGCAACATTCCAGGGCTCTGAGCTGGTTTTTAGAGTCTTCTATGTCTGCTCCGCAAGGAGAATGAATTGATGCCATGGTTCTTTGTTACTTTCAATAAACTGCCTCTGGAATTAATAAAGGATCTTGAGGAATGGCCTAATGATGAGAGTTTAGAAGGAGGAAGTTGTCAACCTAGAAGTTACAATAAGTAATCACAGACTTGCTGTTGTCTTACTGATGCAATACCTACTATGTACTAGCACGGTGAGGAAACACAAGAAAAATGTTCTCACCAGACATGTATACTTTTCCCCTTTTCATTGTTTTCTTTGGGTGATTTTCTTTGACTGATCATCTGTCAGTAACACTGTAATGAGTGGTTTTGAGTCATGTTTTTAAGGTTAGGCTTCTTGAAGAAAGTGACAATTGAAGAAATTTTAAGCAAAGGAGGGAAGATTACTCGATGGATAGAACATGAAAGATTTGTCTTAAACTTGAGAAAAAGCATAGGACTCGTGAAAGCAGACAAAACAAGAAGGCCATTTTGGACAAGCAAATTATATAAAATTATAGACAGAGATTAAGGAAACAGACACAAATATTTGAAAACTTATGAGGCACCTAAATATTCAATAGTTGGACGTTTTCATAAGACATGCACATCTACTCTGTGCAATACTATATACCCTTAAAGTATGCTTTTGAGGTTTATTTAATGGCATCAGAAATTGTTAACGATAGGATATGACTTGAAAGAGAAAGCAGGATATAAACTTCATATGCGGGATAACTGCAGTTTTGTTATACATACCCACATGGATACACACACCACACACATATGCACACTGTGTCAGGACTCTTTGCTACAAGTATAGAAATGAAATTAAAGCAATCTGTCTTGAGCAGGAGAGGGAATGACTGATTATATAACTGAACCATTTAAAGATAGAATTGGCTTCAGATGAGGCTGGACCCACAGTTCAAACATGGCCAGGACCTAGTTTCTCACACTAGATTTCTCCACTCTGTTTCTGTGGTATTGCTCCCATTCAGGTACTTCCTACCATAGCGATCTGTGTGCACCCACATTCAAGTTATGTGGGGAAAGAAATCTAAACAAAAATCAGTTTAGGGTCCTGGTTTGTTTGACTTCTTTCTTGTTCCCCAGCCCCGAACCAATTCCTCTATCCAAGAAGGTGTGACAGCTTTTATCCATCCTCAACAGCCCCACAACTAGAAGTGAGGTGGATCCCATCCACATGGTTGCAAACAGCAGGATTTTCTTCTTTTTAAAGTCTGAATAATATGCCTTTGTATAGATACAGCACAATGTCTTTATCCATTCATCAGTGGACAGATGCTTAGGTTGTTTTCATGTCTTGGCTTTTGTGAATAATGTTGCAATGACTGTGAAAGTGCAGATATCTCTCCCAGATACTGATTTCATTTCCTTCGGATGTATATTCTGACACCAACCCAAATATGTGGTGTTCCGCCCCCAGGCGCCCCCCCCTCCCCCATACACACACACCAAGCAATTCTCTGACCACAGCTGGGTGTCCTACAATTCAACTCAATTCTGATACTGTCTATCCCGAAATAGCATCAGATTCCACAGGTTAAGGGCTCACACAAGGCTGCTTCCCACTTCAGATGCCAGTTGTAAGTCCAACTGTGTAGAAACATGGCTGATATTTTTGTGTTAATTTTATATCTTGCAACTTTAGTGAATGTTTATTAGTTCTAACAAGTTTTTTTTTTCTTTTTTAGTAGAGTCTTTAGGGGTTTCTACATATAGGATCATGTCATCAGCAAACATAAATCATTTCACCTCTTGCTTTCTGATTTAAATTTCTTTTCTGATTTGTATTTGTATTTATTTTTCTTGTCTAACTGTTCTGACTGGGCTTCCCAGTACTATGTTGAATAGATGTGGTGAGGGTGGGCATCCTTGCTTTGTACTGGGCATTAAAGGAAAAGCTTTCAGTTTTCCCCCATTGATTAGGATGTCGCTGAAGATGCCTAAATGTTAACACTAATTACCTCTGGCATTGGATTGTAGATGATCTTAAGTGACCTTACATTATTATTCATTTGTGCAAGAATACTTCAAAATCTGAGAAAGAAATTACAAAATTTCCAGAGGGCAAATAGGTACATTCCCCAACTATGTCACTAAAGTCAGGTTATTTATAGACTGATATTTTATATAGTTAAATACAATTATAGATTTAGTTCTATATTATTTTATACACATAGTTTTATAGCTCTCTCTCTAGTTTTATAATTATGTGTGGGTAATTAATGAATATACATGTAAAAATTTGAGACTTAATGCTGACACCAGAAAGTATTTAAAACCATGGAAGAGTCAGTGAAAAGAGAGTGACCTCATCAAGCAAATCTGGAGAAATTTGGGGGGCAATATTCTTCACTGGTTAAAGTTAAGGGGTCTTATCAATTACAATTAATTTTCTAATACCAATTAATTTTCTATGTTTAGAGAAACATAGCTATGTACTTCAAAAACCTTATTTCTTTTAAACATTTTCACTCAAAATGTCTTGTGCCTGGGCTTTCCTGAGGCGTTTCTCTTCTAGTCCCACCTGTCCCTATGGCAATCTTAGCACATTGTACTGGTAAAGGTCTCTCCACAAAAGAAAGCAACACACACACACACACACACACACACACACACACACACACACACACAGAGAGAGAGACACACACTAGTAAGGAATCTTATTGACAATCTTGAGGACAAAGGAGAATAGTGGTATTTGTAACACAACACAATAAACAGCACCTTTACCCTTCTTCACACATCCCCCAAAGGCCCTTTCCCTTGGCAGCTGTCTCATACCCCCTTGCTCACTCATCCAAGAGGTTTGAATCTATTTTATCTGTTTTTTGTCTCCTCCTCCTCCATCTCTTCTGCAGCACATTGCCTCCAACCCATTACCCTAGGTTGCTTCCTCTAAGAGGAGTCAAAATGCAAATGCCCACAGGAGGCAGACAAACAACATAAAACAAAGACAAAGGCATAAAGGATTAGTGGGGACTATGAAAAACTAGACAACATGTGCTCCACAGAGTCTTTGCTACCCTGTGAGAATGAAGACCAAGTATTCCCTGAGTTTCCAATTGTCAAGAGATCCTGGAAATAGGGCTTTTTTACATCTTGGCAGCTAACTGACATTTTAAAAAATAGCATATAGGCCAAACAAAATGTATTTGCCAGCCAGATGAAAACCACAGGGATTGTAACCCCTTCCCTATATCTCTCATGAAGGGAGCTACAAGAAGCTGGAGGCCCGAGCCTCCTATGGGAAACAGTAAAACAGAAAGGAAACCTCCTCTGTGCTCCTCCCATTTTCCATCTCCCTCTAGAGCAGTGATTCTCAACCTTTCTAATGCCACGACCCTTTAATACAGTTCCTCATGTTGTGGTGACCCCCAACCATAAAGTTATTTTCGTTGCTACTTCATAACTGTAATTTTGCTACTGTGATGAACCGTAATGTAAATATCTGTGTTTTCCAATGGTCTTAGGCTCTACAGCAGCGGTTCTCAACCTGTGGGTCGTGACCCACAGGTTGAGAACAGCTAGCAGGGTAGCCTAGGACCATCGGAAAACACAGATATTTACATTACGGTTCATCACAGTAGCAAAATTCTATTCTATTCTATTCTTTCATTTTATTTTCTTAATGCTGGTTTACACATGCCGCTCCCCCTCAAATGATTTCATGACCCATTTGTGTCCTAGAAGAGTCTCAACTCTCAAAGAGGAGTGGGTGACTCCTGGTCTCCATGCGAGCCCAGGGTAAGCTGTTGAGATGAGGGACTCCTACCAAATTCAAACAGAAGTCTATGAGCAATTTAGGAAGTGTGGGGAAAGTATGGAAGGGTTGTTTTCCGATTCAGAGCAGTCCTTGCAAGGAAATAGAGAATATCATTGTGGTGGAGTCAGCAAGTTTCACATTTCCATTTTGACCCTGCCTTCTCCATCAACATTACAGATGTACGTTTGGAAGCAACATATGACATAGGTGTTTACATGGTGGGTGGCACTGAAATACTAATGCCCTTTTTAGAGTCAATATTTATCAACATGGTGAGACATGGAAATTGGGTTTGTTTTCCTTAGTGAATAAATGTTAATAAAATTATGCCCCGGCCCGTGGGGCAACAACGAGGGCACGCAGGAACCACCTAAGAGAATGAAACAAACAAGGAACGCGAAGAACAGAGGCAAGACAAGGTTCCTGATCAAGCCTCGTTTTTTTATTCGAGTGTTGCGGTATATAAGCACTCAAGAGGGGAGGGGTAGGATAAGGAGTTGCCATGGGATGATTGGTTGGGGACTGGGTATCTGTCCTAGCTGATCTGTTATTCTGATATGGGGGGTTCTTCTGGCCCTTGGGCGCACGGGCTTTCTTTGTCCTTGCTCAATCAGGAAGTAGAGCTGACCAGGAAGTAAGACCAAATTCTTCTTTTATGGCTCCCGGCAAAATTACAGTATTGTCCACCAGATGGTATAAAAGTCACTAATAATAGAATCCTCTTTTGATTTCTGGGGTAATTAATTGAGAAGAGTAAACTTTTATGATTCAAAAAAACACAATAGGACTGCACTATTCATTTTGATTATTTGCTATTATCCACAATTAAGTCAAACTTTTATATATATTTAAGTTCATTAGTAATTCAAGTACTAAATTTGGTCCTTATGAAGCCATTTAGATATTAGTACTACTAAAAACACACCCCCAATTCCCCCCCCCCGGCAACAGACCAGAAACTTGGGGAGAAAACCAATTAAAATATGCGATGGCAAATGCAAAGTAAAATCAATAGATGATTTTGACTCACAGAGCTAACAGATTTATTCATGTGAATTTTACCCTTTGCATTTTTTCACCTCACACCCAAATTCTTCTCTGTGCATTAGATTCTAAAAGTTCATCAGGAAATTCTAGGGACCGAGGCTAGGTTCAGATCCTGCTTCTGCCATTAATGCACCATTTGAACTTTGGCAACTCACTTAGCTTCTTGATACCAAATTCTCTCCGCAGTTAACTTTCATGAAGATCAAATGAGATGATAGATGGGAACAAATTTGGAAGTTTGCAGGTTCTATTCAAGGGCAAAATCTTAATAAACTCTTTGCCTTACATGTACCTTAGTGTCTAACAATAGCTTGGGACACATATTCAATAAATATCTTATAATTGATGGAGCACATTTTTTAGATGAAGATATCTACCAGGAAACTATGATTGCCTAATCTACTTCTACTGAAAAATAGATATACACATGAGAGAGAGAGAGAGAGAAAAGGGGCAAGCTGCAAGCCTTACCAGCATAGTGTAGTGTAAGGATTGAGAGCGTGGGTTCAGAGTCAGTTCACATCCAGGCTCCATGATTTCCTGTGTAACCTGGATGAGTGACTTGCCCTCTCTGTGCCTCATTCTTCTCACCTAAAGAATGGAGAGAATAGAACTCGAAAAATGGCGGCAGAATAGACAGACGTGTTCAGAGCCTTGTCCCAGAGCAGAAAGAAGGAACAGCTGAGGGTCGCACGAGAAATGTTTGTTGGCAACTTAAGGGACAGCTGAACTCCAGGAGAAGGTGGGGGACTGCTGGACGGGGTTCCCCTGACCGGGCAGCCACAACTGTGGCTGAGTCCCCTCCCAGAGCTACGGGCTCAGATGCAGAGACTGCGCCATCTTGAAAGGAAAAGTGGAGCTTCACATCCAGGCTCCATGATTTCCTGTGAATCCACAACTGCATCAACCACCGAACAGCTGCGAGCCCCAGAACACCAGTCCCTAATTGGTGCAGGTGCGCGGATTCAGAGGAGCTCTACACTCCACCACGGAAAGGAGAGAACTACATAACCTGACATCTGGAGAAGAGAGATCATGGGGAGACAAAGAAACAGCCTGCATATGAAAGAAAAGCGGGCATCACCAGAAAAGGAAGTAAACGAAATGGAGGCAAGCAACTTGCCAGAGAAAGAATTCAGAGAAATGGTCATAAAGTGGCTGAAAAGAATGGAAGACAAATTTGATAATATGGGTAAGAACCAAGAGAAAATGAAGAAGAACCAAGAAGAAATGAAAAATGACATCGCTGCTGTAAAGAACTCAATAGAAAGCATCAAGAGTAGACTAGAAGAAGCAGAAGACTGCATCAGTGAGCTAGAAGACAAGATGGAAAAAAAATACCCAAGTAGAGCAGCTTCTGGAAAAAAAAAATTAAAAAGCAGGAGGAGAGCCTAAAGGAACTTTGGAACACCACAAAACAAAACAACATCCGAATAATTGGGGTTCCAGAAGGAGAGGAAACGGAGCAAGGAATAGAAAACCTCTTTGAAGAAATAATGACAGAAAACTTCCCTGATATAGGGAAGAAAAAACCCACACAAATCCAAGAAGATCACAGAGTCCCAAGCAAAATGAACCCCAAAAGACCGATGCCAAGGCACATAATAGTTAAACTGGCAAACACCAACGACAAAGTAAGAATCTTAAAAGTGGCAAGAGAGAGACAGAAAGTTGCATACAAAGGAACCCCCATCAGACTAGCAACTGATTTCTCAACAGAAACTCATCAGGCCAGAAGGGAATGGAATGAAATATACAAAGTCATGCAAAGGGAGGGTCTGAATCCAAGAATACTGTACCCAGCAAGGCTATCAATCAAAATTGAAGATGAAATCAGGAGCTTCACAAACAAAAAAGGACTAAGGGACTTTATTACCACCAAACCAGCAATGCAAGAAATGCTAAAGGGTCTGCTGTAAAGAAAGAAAGAAAGAAAGAAAGAAAGAAAGAAAGAAAGAAAGAAAGAAAGAAAGAAAGAAAGAAAAGAAAGAAAGAAAGAAAGAAAGAAAGAAAGAAAGAAAGAAAGAAAGAAAGAAAGAAAGAAAGAAAGAAATAGGAAGTGAAGAAGGAACACAGGGGTAAAGAATAAAAATGGCTACAAATAAGTACCTATCAATAATAACTTTAAATGTAAATGAATTAAAGACCCCAATCAAAAGACATAGGGTAACAGATTGGATAAGAAAACAAGACCCATATATCTGCTGTCTAAAAGAAACCCACATCAGAAAAAAAGACACACACAGACTGAGTGTGAAGGGATGGAAAAAGGTTTTCAAGGTGAATGGAAATGAAAAAAGAGCTGGGATAGTAATACTTATATCTGACAAATTAGATCTCAAAGTGAAGGACATAACAAGCTATAAGGAAGGCCACTTCATAATACTAAAGGGAGCAATCCAACAAGAAGAAATAACTCTGGTAAACATATATGCACCCAATACAGGAGCACCCAAATACATAAAAAAACCTCCTGGAGGATATCAAGGGAGAGATTGACAGCAATACAATCATAATAGGAGACTTTAATACCCTACTATCACCATTGGACAAATCCTCTAAACAAAAAATCAGCAAAGAAATATCAATCCTAAATGACTCACTAGACCAGATGGAATTAATTGACATCTTCAGAACATTTCACCCCAAAGCCACAGAATATACATTCTTCTCAAGTGCACATGGGTCATTTTCAAACATACACCATATGTTGGGACATAGGCAAAATCTCTTCAAATTCAAGAAGATAGAAATCATATCAAGCATCTTCTCAGACCACAATGGCATAAAACTGGAAAATCAACTACAATAAAAACAATCCAAAGAAATCAAACACATGGAGACTAAACAGCATGCTATTAAACAATGACTGGGTTACCAGAGAGATCAAGGAAGACATAAAAAACATCATGGCAACAAATGACAATGAAAACACAACAATCAAAACCTATGGGACACAGCAAAAGCAGTCTTGAGAGGGAAGTTCATAGCTCTACAAGCATACTGCAAAAAACAAGAAACAATGGTAATAAATTACCTAACCCTAAAACTCAAAGAGTTAGAAAAAGAGCAACAAGAAAAGCCCAGTGTAAGCAGAAGGAAGGAAATTATAAAGATCAGCGTGGAGATAAACAACATAGAGACCAAAGAAACAATACAAAAGATCAACAAAACCAAGAGCTGGTTCTTTGAAAGGATAAACAAGATTGATGAACCTCTAGCCAGGCTCACCAAGAAGCAAAGAGAGAGGACCCAAGTAAACAAAATCAGAAATGAAAGAGGTGAAATAACAACAGATCCCGCCGAAATACAAAGGATTGCTAAAAAATACTATGAACAACTCTATTCCAACAAACTGGACAACCTGGAGGAAATGAACATATTCCTAGAAAAATATAACCTTCCAAAACTCAATCAGGAAGAATCTAAACAGCTCAATATGCCAGTAACTATATAAGACATTGAAGCAGTCATCAAAAAGCTTCCGGCAAACAAAAGCCCGGGGCCAGACGGTTTCACAGGAGAGTTTTACCAAACATTCAAGGAAGAACTAAAACCCATCCTCCTCAGACTATTCCAAAAAATTCAAGAGAAAGGAACACTTCCAAGCTCCTTCTATAAAGCCAGCATCACCCTAATACCAAAACCAGATAAAGACAACACAATGAAGAATTACAGGCCAATATCCCTCATGAATGTAGATGCCAAAATCCTCAACAAAATTTTAGCAAATTGGATCCAGCAGTACATCAGAAAGATCATACACCATGACCAAGTAGGATTTATCCCAGGAATGCAAGGATGGAACAATATCCGCTAATCAATTAACATGATACATCACATAAACAAATTGAGAGATAAAAACCACATAGTCATATCAATTGATGCAGAAAAAGCATTTCACAAACTCCAACACCATTTCTTGATAAAAACTCTCAACAAGGTGGAAATAGAAGGATCATACCTCAACATAATAAAAGCTATATATGACAAACCCACAGCTAACATCATACTCAATGGGCAAAAACTAAAACCATTTCCCCTAATAACAGGAACAAGACAGGGATGCCCACTCTCACCACTCCTGTTCAACATAGTACTGGAAGTATTAGCCATTGCAATCAGACAAGAAGAAGAAATAAAAGGCATCCAAATTGGAAAAGAAGAATTAAAGCTTTCCTTATTTGCAGATGACATGATACTGTACATAGAAAACCTGAAAGACTCCATCAAAAAACTAATAGACTTAATAAATGAATTTGGCAATGTAGCAGAATACAAAATTAATGCCAAGAAATTTATGGCATTTCTATACACCAATAGTGAACTTACAGAAAGAGAGACTAAAAAAGCAATCCCATTTACCATCGCACCACAAAAATTAAGATACCTAGGAATAAACTTAACCAAGGAGGTAAAAGAGCTATACGCGGAAAACTACAGGACACTGAAAAAAGAGATAGAGAAAGACGTAAACAGATGGAAGAACATACCATGTTCATGGATTGGTAGAATCAACATCATTAAAATGTCCATACTACCCAAAGCAATCTATAGATTCAATGCACTTCCCATTAAAATACCAATGGCATATTTCACAGACCTAGAAAAAACTCTCCAAAAATTCATCTGGAATAAAAAAAGACCCCGAATAGCCACAGCAATCCTGAGAAAGAAGAACAAAGTAGGTGGGATCTCAATATCAGATTTCAAGCTGTATTACAAAGCCACTGTTCTCAAAACAGCCTGGTACTGGCACAAGAACAGACATATAGATCAATGGAATAGAATAGAGAATCCAGATATCGACCCAAACCACTATGCACAATTAATATTTGACAAAGGAGGCATGAACATACAATGCAGTCAAGACAGTCTCTTCAATAAATGGTGTTGGGAAAATTGGACAGATACATGCAAAAAAATGAAAGTAGATCACCAACTTACACCATACACAAAAATAAACTCAAAATGGATACAGGACTTAAATATAAGACGGGAAAACATAAAAATACTAGAGGAATCCACAGGCAGCAAAATCTCAGACATATGCCGAAAGAACTTCTTCACTGACACTGCCCCTAGGGCAATGGAAGCCAAAGAGAAAATAAACAAATGGGACTACATCAAAATAAAAAGCTTTTGCACAGCAAAAGAAACCATCAACAAAACAACAAGAAACCCCACTGTATGGGAGAACATATTTGCAAATGTTATCACTGATAAAGGTTTAATCTCCAACATCTACAGGCAGCTTATAAAACTTAATAAAAGGAAGATAAATGATCCAATAAAAAAATGGGCAACGGACCTAAACAGAATCTTTTCTAAAGAAGACAGAAGGAAGGCCAAGAGACACATGAAAACATGCTCAAAGTCACTAATTATCTGAGAGATGCAAATCAAAACGACAATGCGATACCATCTCACACCTCTCAGAATGGCTATCATCAACAAATCAACAAACGACAAGTGTTGGTGAGGATGCGGAGAAAAAGGAACCCTCGTGCACTGCTGGTGGGAATGCAGACTGGTGCAGCCACTGTGGAGAACAGTATGGAGTTTCCTCAAAAAACTGAAAATGGAACTCCCATTTGACCCAGTAATCCCACTCCTAAGAATATATCCTAAGAAACTAGAAACACCAATCAGAAAGCATATATGCACCCCTATGTTCATAGCAGCACAATTTACAATAGCTAAGATTTGGAAACAACCTAGGTGCCCGTCAGCAGATGACTGGATCAGAAAACTATGGTACATCTGCACAATGGAATACTATGCTGCCATAAAAAAGAAGGAATTCTTACCATTTGTAGCAACCTGGATGGAATTGGAGAACATTATGCTAAGTGAAATAAGCCAGTCAGTGAAAGAAAAATACCACATGATCTCACTCATTTGTGGATAATAAAAATCATTATAAACTGATGAACAAAAAGATAGATACAGAGGCAGTAAAGCATCAAACAGACTGTCAAATCACAGCGGGAAGGTTAGGGAGAGGTGGGGGAAATAAGAGATCAACCAAAGGACTTATATGCATGCATATAAGAATATCCAACGGATGCAAAACATTGGGGGGTGAGGGCATGTATTGGAGTGGGGGGGAAATGGTAAGATATGTACACATATAATACCTTAATAAAAAAAAAAGAATGAAGAGAATAGCATCATGTCACTCATGAAATTGTTGTGAGGTTTGTAAAGTGCTTTGGAACAGTGGCTGACAACAGTAGCCCACAACAATTATCAGGTATTCCTATCACTTTTCTTATTATTTCTAGAGCTAGGGGATACTGGTGGAGAGGAAAACGCAGGATGGAAAGAAAGAGACTACAGAAGAGGCATGAATTTGAGAGATGCTTCCAAATTCTGAGAGTGCTGCAGCAATACTGCAGACTCAAAGGCCCACAGAACAACAGGTTAAATCACCAATTCTCTTCCTTCCCCAAGTTTTCCAGCTCTCTATTCAGAGCACTTGTCCATGAGAACACAACTCTGATTTTATCATTTTTTTAAAAAATCTCCCAGGTTTTATAAATGAAACTACAGTGAAAGACCATCACATCTCTAAGAGAATGGCTAAAGTGAGAAAGACAGACAATGCCAAGCATTGAGGAGGGTACAGAGCAAAGGGAACTCGAGTCCAGGTGGTGTCACATAAACTGCTGCAGACCTCCGGGAAACAGGGTGGCAGTATCTGCGAGAGCTGAGCATATGCATTCCTTATGACCCAGAAATTCACTCCTACGTATATACCCACTAGCAATGAGCACATATGCTCACCAAAGACATGTACAGGAATGTTCCCAGAGACAATATTTATAACAGCCCAAACAGGAAACAACCCAAATTTCATCACAAAAGAATGGGTAAATAAATTGTGGTATATTCACAGAATACAATGCTATATATCATAGAGAATGAACAAACCATTGTTATACAACATAGGAGAATCTCACAAGCATAACACTGACAAAAATCTGCCAGTTACAAACAAGTACTACTTAGGGATTCCATAGTATATAAAGTTTAAACACATGCAAAGCTATACGATGGTGTTAGAAATCAGAAGTTGTCATCTTTGGAGCAAGGTGTTATGGGAGAGGGCACAGGGGCTCCCAGGGAGTTCTCATGCTCTATTTGTGGATCTGAGGGCAGATTACCTGGGTGTGTCCACAGTGAAAACTGGACAAAGGTACACATACATGTATGCACACATTTATACATAGACACACAATGTGTATATGTTAAACTTCAAAACTATATATACACACGTGCGTGTTAAACTTCAAAAATATGTAAATGCAAATAGTAGTCTTGAGCATTTTAACTACTGTAATGGAAACAGTTAGGGCCTTTGAAGGAATAGCCACCCTAGGCTTTGCTGAAAGTCCCCCCTTCATGCCACCAATTAAACCTGTGTCATGGCACCTAACACAATGCATTGAAATCACTTATTTATATGTCTGTCTGCCACACTCAGCCATCATCTGCTTAAGGCTGGGGAGTGTGTCTTATTTATCATACTAGAGGCTCGGTGCACGAATTCGTGCATGGGTGGGTTCCCTCAGCCTCGCTGGTGACTGGAGCTGATCGGGGCCATCTAGCCCAGTCTGGGGGGGAGGGGCGGGCGGGGACCACCGGAGGTTGGCCAGCAGCGGGAGGTTGGCTATGGGAGTGCACTGACCCCCAGGGGGGCAGCTCCTGCATTGAGCATCTGCCCCCTGGTGGTCAGTGTACATCATAGCAACCAGCTGGTCAACTGGTCATTTGGTCGACCAGTCATAATGGTCACTTAGGTTTTTATATATATAGATATCTCTAGTTTTCAACATACTAGTGAAGCCTAGCATACAGTAGACTCCTTGAATAGATGGAAATTCAAACTAATAGGAAGTGAGATATGTTTCACTTTACGTTTTATAGAAATATGCTCTGATGCCACATTTGGTGAAATATCAGTTTTGTCAAGTGGGCTGCCCAGCCAATTGCCTTCTGAGTTTTTTGTGTTTTTTTTTTAATATATTTTATTGATTTTTTACAGAGAGGAAGGGAGAGGGATAGAGAGCTAGAAACATCGATGAGAGAGAAACATCGATCAGCTGCCTCCTGCACACCCCCTACTGGGGATGTGCCCGCAACTAAGGTACGTGCCCTTGACCAGAATCGAACCCGGGACCCTTCAGTCCACAGGCCGACGCTCTATCCACTGAGCCAAACCGGTTTCGGCTGCCTTCTGAGTTCTTACCCCAACCCCCAAATTCCACCCAAACTATTCATCGGCCTTCCCTGGCTTTGGAATATTCTTAACTAAGTTCTTCTGCTCAGAGGAAACAGAAGACATCATGAGCTATATTGTCCTTACTAAGGTTCCCTAATAGAGTCTGTGGTTATAAGGTAAAAAAAACCCCACAAGCTTTTATACATAGCCAAGCTGAGTATAATTCATCAGAGAAATATTAAAACCTAACATGGGCCTTCTTATGTACTTCTGAGACCCACTAAAAGTTTGCAGAGACAAAGTAGGGATGGAGGAAGCGTTCTTGCTCTGCTATACCATAAACAATGTTCTGAGATTCCCAGTTTATTGCTGTCATAGGTATTAAGAGAAATGAAGTAATCATCTGAGACTCAGGATGCTGTTGAGCTGAGTGTGGGCATCGTGCTTCCCATCCTGAGGGCAAGTTCTTCTTTTTCTTATCAGTCGAATCTATGTGATGCTCTTGGCCTCTATTAGCTTGTAAAAGTTTATGTACAGACAACAGCAAAGAAATACCACACCTTGGCTTTTATCACTTTCTAGTCTTAGCTCTTTGCATTTGAGACTTGGACTACAAAGCAAAATTAGAAATGTCAATGTGTTGAGGTTCAGAAATTAGTTTCATATTTGCTGTCTCGACAGCCACCCAAAAGGACAAATTAATAAAACATTCTGTACAGTATTGTGAAGGGAGGGGTGGGGGGATTTACGTCATCTATTAATCAGTGACCTAACCAGAAAAACACTAGTGAGTGATTAAAGAAAGATGACCCTAGGGGGAACGCAAGGGGATTCAGACAGGCTTTGGTCAAGGCCCCCAAATCTAATGTAATTTCAAGCTGGCCTCAAAATTCAATTTGTATGGAACCTCTAAGTCATGTATTCCGCAACGACACAGCGTAATTGCATTTGAACGGCTTCCAGCACAGCCCTGAGAAAATGCCATGTTCCGGGCCCGGAGTGCCCGCAAGGAAGGCGGCCCAGATGACCACACAGGAGGCCAGGCTGAGTAACGCCGTCTGCGGGTCCCACCTGCTGACCGTTGCCCTCCACAGGAAGCACATGTTTCTGCTTAATTCCTGCCAGCTTTTGGCTGTCAGGTAGGGCATCTGCCGTGGGCAGCTCCCAAGGGCTGCCACCTGGTGCTGTCCGTCGGCCCCAGACCAAGGAGGAAAAGGGAAGGCATTCATCTATGTGCTTATTTTTCTGTGTTTAGGGTATTTCTTGGGACTTAGAGTTTTCACTTGGCAAGCGAACTGGTCTCTTTAGTTAGGAGGGGGAAAAAGGAATTTTGCTTGCTTTCCTTTAACTCAGAGTTCCCTTCTTTGGAAAGGCTGTTTAGTAATACCTGGTTCACCCTCATTAAATCCATGCAGCTCCTTCAGAATACCTCCAACCTACTGGAAAATGTGCTCAAAAAGTATATCCTAATCACTGGAATTTGAATAGTTATTAAGTCTCGTTATTTTTAATGTGCAGTTATAGACAATTACAAACAGGCAAAGACAAAGTTATCATTTAATCCCATTAAAAAGAAAAGACAAAAATGAATAGAAATAAATGTCCCAGGAGAAAAATGGAGCATTCTTAGAAAAGACCATTTTTGGCTTCTGTCTCAATCGTTTATAACATGCAAAGGAATAAAAGATTCTCAATCAATGTCAACAGTTAGAAAATATATCAAACAGCCTGCTTCTTTTGATCCAAAATCAACTTATTATGTAATTCATTTAAACACATAACTTGTGTTTGCAACTTTCCATAAAACCAATTAGACACAATCAAGTTGACTAATGAGGAAGTGTGTTTTGCTTTTACCAGATTGCTTTAAGATATTGGACGACTATGAACAGGAATTAGCACCTAGGATACGACTACAAAGAGTTCCTACATGTTTAGAAACTCTTTCCTGCCCTAACGACGCAGATATTTTTGTAGTGGCTTCTTGCTTGGTTTACATTACTGATGAGTAACAAAAGTAGTCATAATGATAATGTATAAAGATCTTGAGTTAAGGATAGTAATAATAGGTAATAATAGGAATTCGATGCAATCAAATTGGTAATAATAGGAATTTGATGCAATCAAATGCTGGATTTGCTCAATAAACTTTAGATTGTATATCAAAGCAGCTATAGCTATTTTTTTAAAGTACACACCCAAACACTTATTTACATTACCATAAACATTAAGTTTGTTATCTCTCTAGCTCTGAATCCTATCTTTTCCTCTGAAGCAATTCTTTTCATCATGTGATTTTTTTTTTTTTATAACAGAATTTTGGAGGAGTACAACCATCACATTATGGCAGAACAGAATGTTCTGAACTTCAGAAATATATTACTATGGAAATTGGTGTTCAGAAAGTGAAGTGGAAAGGCTGTGAGTTTATTTCTGCCTTAATGGCATGTTTAACACTGGACAGAATCACCGTGGAGACAGAATCAGAGGACCCTCCGCCAACATAGTTATGCACGTTTTCTAGTAAATATAAGCACTTCACTGCCTCTATTTGCAGGGCCATATTTTCATTCTACCTGTGTATTTTAGGAAGTTCAATAAAATATTTGCTCAGAAAGTATTCCGGACATGTGAAGGCACGAGGTGCCAAGTCATACAAAGAACTGGATGCAAGAGAGGAATAGGAAGTTGAATGGGTGAAAAGTGGTTGGGCAAAGAAGTACAAAAGGGATTTAAAAAAAAACAAAAACAAGCAGAATGACCCTTCAGCATAAGAGGAATCAGACCATAACGTTCAGAGCAGAGACTGGTTTTGTAACTTCTTGTTCTACAAAAGGTGTCTCGATGATCTTAAACCTCTGGTGAGCTGCCTGTGCTCACTCGCTCACTGTTAAGGGGAGCCTGGAATGAAGCGACTTTAATTTCATGGGAGGTTTTGGAAACATGCTCTCTGTGCATGTTCTGATTTCTCATCTGTGTGCTTAGCCCCATGCAACAACTGTACCGTCCTGCTAGTTCTCCCAGCATCCCCTCAGGGTTGCTGATGGAGACAGAGTGGCCGTCACAAGTGGATGCAGGCTCCCCACACCTAAGGAAAGGGCTCTAACTCAACAACTCTTATGAATGCCCAAGGAAGCTCCTTCAAGGGAATTCTGCAGCCAAACACGCTTGCTAAACTGAAGCAATTTTTCTGGGCAGGCAGAGCATCTGCCAGGCTTACAGGTCAGGAACATCTCAGCCTGCCCCTGGATACCCTCTCCTGGGTTTTCAGCTGTGCTTCTGAGAACTGCCCGTGGACATGCAGGAGAGCTTGCTGCATTAAATTTTTAAAAAAGGATACGACTACAGAGAGTTCCTAAGTGTTTAGGTAGATTCTATATTCATGTTCACAAAACAATATTGCACATTACTTGTCTCTCATTCAGCTGGCTCTGAAGTGGAAACACCCATCCCCCTGTGTGCAGTGTGAGAAATTCCTAGGTTTTGTTTTATGAATTTTTCATGGAAAGCAAAACAGTGTTTTTGTTTTTGGTTGTGGGGTTTTTGTTTTGTTTTTTGTTTGTTTGTTTACAGAAAATCTTTCAAAATGTCTTAAACTTGTTTTGGGTATTTAATCAGATCAGCTTTTTTTGTAGAGTTGCTTCCCACCTTCCTGTTCTTCTCTCATCCAAACCCGAAGTCCTGCAGCCACCAGCCCTGGTTTGATAACCCTGCAATTGGAGGGTGGAGTGGGAGGAGAGCCTCATACCTTTGTTTTTCTGGTTCTCCCCAACACCCTGGTGGCCTACTTGGGTGTCCCACAAGCTCTCAGTGGAAAATAGTGCATCCCTTTTAGCAACAACCCCACCTAGCATGAGCTCCTGAGCTATACTTAAACAAGGGGGAAAGCGAGTTGGAATGATTGAGGCCTGCGTTATGCCATGCGAGAAGAACCATTTCTCTCCATGGTGGCGGGCCACAAAGTAATTTCGGCTTCTACTTTGGCAACCCATGGGGTAGAGGGAGTGAAGTCATGTTATTTTCCAGTATGACAGAAATGCAATTGGTGTTCAAGGGTATATTTTCAGAGGAAATTTTCAACAAAGTTGAAAGGGTTCCTTCTTTTTTACCTAATAAAAAAATATCCAGAAGAACATTTTTCTGTTTCCTAAGGCTTCTAGTCATGCTGAATTACCTTTTTATGTAAGGAAAGGGAAGTTGATTCTGTGTAGCTCAGAGTACCCATGTCCTCACAGCAGCACAAAATGATCACACTCTTTCCTAGGTCTTCTTCAAAACAGTCATGGTCTTTTGTGTTTTGCAATATTTATAGAAAAATATGGATTAACTTCATGGCCCAGCTTTTGAAGCATCTCAACTATTTAGAGTGTTCCCACTAAGTACTAAAAACACGCTGGGGAGGAGGTGTGAAGATGTCAGCATTCGCCTCTAGAGGACTGTGAGCTGAGCCTCCGTTCCTCTTCAATAATCAGTATAAAAGTGCTCAGGCAATTTTTCCTAAGTACAGAGTGACTAAAATTTAACACTCACACCCATCTATTAAAGTACTGTGATGTAAAAATCTACTTCTGGGGCTGGACCTTATTACAGCATTCTGAAACCACCTTCTGCCTCTATTCTAATCATACCAACCATCTTCCCTTTGTGTCCCATGGTACCCAATGTCTTTGTCTATCATTCAATCATATTTCTTATGACATTTTATTATATAGATCATTATACCAACTTGTTACATGAGTTTCCGCATGATGGCTTAATCATTGCAAAACTTCCAAGGTCAAGGACACACCTAGAACTTTCAAATGACTAATAAATGTTTGTTGAAGGAAAGAATGAATGAGTAATAGGAAGTCAGAACTAACATAAAGACTGAAATATTTGCATGTTTTCATATATATATGCATATGTCTGTGTGTGTGTGTGTGTATATCTTTAAAAGACACCAAAAGAATAAATAAAGTCACTTTTTGTATAGAATTTTGAAAAAAAGAAAAATAATTTTTTGACCTTATATGTATACTTTCTAAATAAACTCCTTTTTTTGGAGAGCAATCAATACACATGCTTTTAACAAGATGGGGACATGAGGAGTTGTGGTAATGGCAGGAAGACAGCTAAGTCTGGGCAAAGGGTAAGAAAGGAACTTCTCTCTGGGTGGACCGTCTTCACTTTAGACCTGCTCTAGGATGCAGTTTTCCCTTTTTAAAATCATCCTGCCGCTATGAAAAACAAACAAGTAAATAAAACTGTTAATTAATTTATTTTATTTATTTATTTATTTATTTATTTATTTATTTATTTATTTTTGTCATAAAGGTTGAAAGCTTGAGTGCACCCAATTTGCCTAGTTTGAATTCTACTGGTTAAAAGAAAAAAATATGTACTTTCCCTCTTTTGCATACACTCAGAGGACTGGGCACAGAAATGAAATAAATAATTGCTAGGACTCACAGACATTACACCAAAAGCCTAATAACATGAAAGACTTCTCTGGCATCAAATTTATAGACATATGAGAGCAAATTTATTTTCAACAAAAGTAAAAATAAAATTACTGTGGGATATATACATCATAATAGATGATATACTATACATATTGTGCATCACTATAAACTAGATATTCCTTTGGGGAACATTCATGCTTGTAATTAAGAATATTCAAAGTTAGGCATCCAAAGCTAGAAGCCTATGAATTACAAAAAAGTACTCTGTTACCCCAAAGAGAGATATTATAAATAGAAGATTTTGTATATAAGTCTATTTATCTGTCTAGTAAAGAATTGAAAACTGTCTAGAGAATGTGATCTATGTAGGCAAACAATTCAGATAATGTAAATTGCAGTTCAAGGCCTAAGAAATACAGAAAACATGTTTAGTCTAAAAAAAATAGAGAGACCTAAAATGGCATCAAATTCTGAGAAAAGTTTTTCTGGGACTGGACAATATGGAAACACTAAAATATAAATTAAAATCAGAGACTTTGCAGTTTAATACGATGTGTCAAGATCGCTGCTCTGAGCAACTTGTCCCAAGCTCTCATTCAAATCCCACAGAGACATGCAAAATGGAAACAAAGGCGAATGATCTATTGCTAGAGTTAGAGATGAATTTTCATAAATAAAGCAATCTGAAAAAAAACCAATTCAGAATCTATCCATGCTTGACTTCTTGAAACAGAGCAGCCCCATATAAGCAGAAGAAGGGAAGACCTTACTACTGACAGTGACCAGCACCCTGCGGATATGAAAAATATGGATTTTCCATATCCATTTTGAGGCTGAATATTCCAGAAAATAAAGGAGCAATAACTTAAAGAGGTACTGCTGATTACGCATTGCTCTCAGTGGACAGAGATGGGAGAATCCTATGGCAAGTATTTGCTGAAGACATGGTGTCCTGGGTGCCATTGGTTTAGAGTGTGAAGTAACAGTTCATGGGTGTAGGGACCTGGAGGTTGTCACTTATTTCACTGCCCTTCAAGGCCTTATGTTGACTGAGGTAAAATTAATGAAAGAGGACCCACACAGAGACGTGAGCTAATAAATTGCTTTAATAGAAGGACGGTATCTAGATAGAGAATGCAGGTCAGCTACAGGGGGACTGAGATCAGGTTGGCTTTCTTTTAAGCAGGAAAGGTCAGAAGACAATGAAACCATAGCTGCACAACATTTTGCAAAAAAAAAAAAAAAAAAAAAAAAAGTTTGTGAGCTAAAAGTTTAATACCCCAGCTATGATGTTTTCAGTGTGAGAAGACTGGTCCTTGGTATGTCAGGTCCAAAAACAAGCAAACAAAAGTCACATGTCCTTCTAGAAAAAATTATAAGACATATTGGTCAAGATTTATTTTAAAAATAACAGCCTCACAGTTGGAAAGTATTCTATAAAAGCATTGGTGGTAGAACTCCCTGAAATCTATTAAACACAGTTGTCTAAGTAATAATATAAATAAGTAAAAAATGGAATGCAACTTCACCAAGCAAATTTTAAAGATCAACTATAGATAAACTGACTATAAAAATAATAATAGTTTCTATTGATTGTTAGTATGTGCTAGACATTTACTCTGAGAACTCCTTTAATCCCAACAATAAAACTTACGGGATGGGTGCCACTGTAATCCCTATCTTCTAGATGAGAGAACTGAGGCACAGAGAACAAATTGTCCTAGGTTACATAATATCCTAGAAACTGGATATAACAGCCTGAATTTACAACTGTGAGATTTTTTTTAACTTAAAATTAGAAGAACTGGGTGGTAAAATCCCTTTGATGAATTATACATAGAAAAACCCCCAGAAATTTTTATTATTTTTTTGTTGTTAGTCCTCACCCAAGGCTATTTCTCTATTGATTGTTAGAGAGTGGAAAGGAGGGGAAGAGACAGGGAGAGAGAGAAACATCAATGTGAGAGAGACACATTCATTGGTTGCCTCCTGCATGGGCCCCAGCCAGGGCCAGGGATCGAGCCTGCAACCAAGGTATGTGCCCTTGACTGGAACTAAACCTGGGACCCTTCAGTCTGCAGGTTGACACTCTATCCTCTGAGCCCAACTGGCTAGGGCCAGAAATTATTTCCTTTTTTGCTTCTACAACTTTCTAATTGGTCTCCTATTTTTTGTCCTAACTCTTTGCAATTGACTCTTCACCTACCAACCATAGAACATGATACCATTCTTAAAGTTCTCCAATGGCTTCTCACTGCACTTGGAGCAGGAGTCTGGCTCCTTCGAGTGTCCTAAGTAGCCCTGCACATTTCAGCCACTGCCTACTCCTTCCCTCTTATCAGGAATTTAGATTACCCTTCTCAGCCTCTGAATCTTATGCTTTCAAATATATGTATATTTTATTAAATATAGCAATGCTATAACAAATACATTTGAATCAATATGTTTATATCTTTGTCTTTCACTCATTACACTCCAGCCACACTGCTGGACAGATTTGAATAAATGTTGGGTCTAATAGAATAGAAAGTTATAGGGTAGTTAAAATACTATTAAAGCAAGGGCAAAAATGATCACCTGTCACCAAAACTCTATGTAGAGATAAGGCCATAATTGTAAATACTATTATTAAAAAATAAAGATTACAAATAAATTTTAAAAATTAAACACAACTGATGGTTGCCAGATGGGAGGGGTTGGGAAGATGGGTGAAAGAGGTGAGAGGATGGAGAATTACAGATTGGTAGTTACAGAATAGTCACCGGGATGTAAAGTACAGCATAGGGAATATAGTCAATAATATTGTAATAATTATATATGTTCCAGATGGGTACTAGACTTATTAAAGGGAACACTTCATAAGTTATATATATGTCTAACCACTATGTTGTACACCTGGAACTAATATAATATAGAATGTCAACTATAATTGAAAAACTAAAAATTGAAAAAGTAAATAAATAAAGTTATGGTATTTTTTGAGAACAAAAGAAATTACACATAAAATACTAGAAAAATATAATGCTATTTTTTAAAGAGTAAATTCTTACATCTATAAGGTTGTTTGCCAGTTCTGATTATTTTTTAAAAATTATAAAAATTTATAATTTTTATAATTATAAAAATTAAATAGAATAACAAATCTAATATGAGAAAGAAAATATATAGGGATGAATTCTTATAATTTTAAATTATTAGGAAACACTATGTTAATAAAAATGTAAATATTAATATTCAGTGCTGATTCCACAGCATATTAAACAGTACCTGGGACAGGGAGGTGTTCAGTAATATTTGGTGAATACATAAATCTTATAGAAAATTATTACTTGTCTCAAGAACTATAAAGCCGGAAAAGAACAACAGCCATGGATACTTCATGTTACCAAAGAATTGTCTCAAATTCTGAAATCCTCTCATTCCATAAAACTTAGCACTTACTATATGCTAGGAATGACTCTAGAAACTGAAAATACCCATTTTCCCCTTCTCCCCCCACAAATGTCTTCATAAAGTTCTATTCATTTCCTATTACCAAGAGGAAAAAATAACCCCTAACCAAACAGGTGCTATGAAGAAAACTACAGCAGAGGGAGAGGAATAAGGAAGGGGGTCCATGGATGGTCATCCCTCAGGGAAGTCAGGAGCAGCAGACCTGAAAAAAATGAGGAGAAGCCTAGCCAGTATTGCTCATTGGTTGAGCAACAACCCATGAACCAAGAGGTCATTGGTACAATTCCTGGTCAGGACATGTGCCTAGGTTGCAGGCTCAATCCCCAGAGGTGGGCATGTAGGAGGCAGCCAACTGGTGATATTTCTCTCTCGTCAATGTTTCTATCTCTCTACTCCTCTCCTTTCCTCTCTCTCTAAAAAAATCAATGAAAAAAAAATATTTTTAAATGAGGAGTATAGCATGCAGATAACAAGCAAAGCTGTTTCCAAGGAGACAGAAAGTGGACGAGCCCTAGGCTGAAGGCATGTGCCTGTGCCTGGAACTGAGTGAGCCAGGCAAGAGCAGTAAGACCAGGTGCCATGGGCCTCAGAGGCACTGCACTCTTGGTAAGAAGGGAAGCCACGGTGGTCATGAGCTAACTTCCATTTGAAATCCATGCTGTGATTGTGGTGCCGAGAATAGACTCTGAGGTACAAGGTAAAATCGGGAAGAACAACTTCAATACAGGTCCTTGCTCTAATCCCAGCAAGAGATGCTGGTGGCTGAAACCAACAGGGTCGCAGTGGAAGTGGCTATGGTAGGGCTTTGGGTCTAATAGTGGCCAGATTCCGGATTCACTCTGATCAGGGAGCTGACAGGATTCGCTGATGGTTGGGAAGAAATTATACTTTAAGACAGTAAAACATCTTAGAAGCTGCAAAAACAAAGAAACAAAAGGAAGTAGAGCTCTGGTTCAGTGCAGAGATCAGTAACTTGACCTATATAAAAGATAACCCATTAACAGATGCTGGAATATATTTTTAAATTGAGTATATGATAAGCATAGCTTTACAAATCAAATCTATGGAGAATAATTATTCAATAGATGGTGCGAACATAATTCATTACTGATTTTTAAGTCATTCTTAGCTATAACATATGCCAAAGAAATGGTAGGTGAAGAGATAAATTTAATGTGAACGATGTTTAAGGCAACTGTTAATATATAGGAGACACTTTTGATTAACTTGTATCTGAACTCAGTAGCCATAGAACTGCTAAGTGAAACAGCAGCAAAAAGAAATCACAACGAGGAAAACATATTAGAGTGTTAACTAGATAAAACATAGAGCTTCTATAGGTAAAAAAATGTATAAACAAAATTAAAACCAAAGGAAGTAGAAAAGTTTACATAAATATAACAACAGATAGTCCATGTTCTAGTTATACAGAAATTTGTTAAAAACAAAAACAAAACCCAAATCCTCATGACCATGCTGAGGAACTAATCTAAAGACCAAAAACAGAACAGGGAGCTCAGTGGAGTTGTGCTAACACGTGTTTTTCCCGGAAACCAGGAAATCATGGGGGCCATAATTCCTGCTTTCTTAACTTCCTCAGATTTGAAAATGCACCTCTATGTTTCCAGATAGGAGGAAGATTTGAAATGTAAAACTAAAATGGTTAACTAAATGATGACATTATAGAACATTCAAGTAGTCGGTGAGCTATAGCTTAGACATATGGGAAAAATTGCATTTGGGAAGAAATATCCAAATAATACTTACGAATGAAGGAATTGAAACTAAGAAGGAGTTCTAAAAATTACAGGTTTAAAAATAAAGTAGCTGTTAAATGTAAAATAATTTTAGCGTTATGTTAAATATACACAAAATGAATGTCTATATTAATATGTAGAAATTTATATTCTCTTACATAATTTAGAATGAAAATATTTTATATTCAATATTCCTAACTTAAAAATTACAGTATGCTATTCATTGAATATAAGATCCCAATACTTTGCTGTGGATAAAAGGAGCAATAAAATACTTGATATCAAAAGTGAAAATGTCACTCAAAACCACAGTGGACTGTCCCTGGAATATTATACACAGGGACTAACAGTCGCTGACCAGCTAGAGAGAAAGGAAACTGGAACGCTCTCAGGGATTGAGAGGTTTATGAAAATAAACTTTAGAAAGCAGGATTCCTTCTCACAGGTGCAAAATTAAAATAATACTAAAAAAAAATGTGCTATGTGTTTACTGTGAGCCAGGCCATATGCTAAATTCTTTCAATACAATATCCCATTCAGTCCTCCCAACCAGCCCAGAAGGGAGGTATTCTCATCCCCATGTTTCAAGTGAGGAAATGGGTCTCCGAGCTTGAGGTCACACAGCAGGGAAGAGCTGAGCAGGGACCCCAAGGTGGGCCCGACTGACTCCAGAGCACTTCTCTTAGTTGTTAGCATCCATGGGCTGTGGAAACAAGCCATGTGGGCTGGTCTGCCACCTATTAGACCTAGTGGGTATTCCTTGACATTTCAAAGAGGGAAACCCAAGGGCAAGTATTCTGATCCCCAGCAGCACCAGTGGAATTCCCTCCCTGGGGAGGCAGAGCAGGATGAAACACAATAGATTCAAAAAGAGTCTTTCATCCACTTCTTCATCTCTCCAACAAGTACTTACTGAGGCCCTGCTATGCATCAAGCATGGTGCCAGGCACTGAGTGTTGAGTTCAGAATCAATTTCTCAGGGCAGAAAGGAAGGCTTAGGGTGAACATTCTCAGCTTTTTTAGCTTGAACTTATGCAGGACAAGGATGCTTTCAAAAGAGAAGCCTTTTCTTGTCCTGGCATAGTAAGCCTGATAAACCACAAATCTGACATGTGTCCTTCCATCTAAATTTAACCGTGTGCGTTTGAGAGGTGGCACATTTGGACTATGGGTATGGCTCTCTGAACACTTGAAGAAAACAACACTAGGTCATAATTTGGGAAGGGTAAGATGCAGCCTACTTTTTAAATGTGAAGTCTGCTAAGATTCCTTATACATCTAACCCTCTATTCCCAGGGACCAACAAAATAATTTTAGAGCTGGTTTATTTTCTACTATGATTTAATTTTATATTGTCAATGCTTCCTAGTGTTTATCTCCAAGTTTCTCCATCCTTTCTCTCTCATGATGTCAACTTCAGGAATATTGCAATATGCCCTCTATAAAGTCTGGGAAGAGAGCACAAATTTTCCTTAAAAAAACATATAAAAGAAAAGGACTAGATGGGGGTGAAACTGTTCTGAAAACCATTATATTCTATATGAGCAAATAAAATCATCAGGCTATTTCCATAGTTAAATATTCTCTTGTAAATCATAGAGAAGATAATTTTATCGATTGAATTTGATCCAGCTGACAACATTTTCCAACTTGGGAATTTTATGTTTGTATAAAATATTTGGAAAATAATGGCTTTGTGTTCACCAGCCACTGAAAGTCTTTGTGTAGGACAACAGACTCCCCGAGGGATGGCTCCGGTTCAAGTCATTAGGAAGGTGAGGCTGGAGCCCTGGAGGGAGGAAGCAGATTGCGTTGCACATGAGCATGACCTAGTGGCTGGTTCACTGAGTGGCATTTATGGCAGGAATAGAAAAGACTGCTTGTCTGTTCTCCAACTGTCAGGGTAAGTGATGTATATGCAGCTGTTGCTCACCCAGAGGTGAAGAGCAGGGAAGAATAGCATCCTAGGAAGAAGCATAGATGAGGGAAGGACATCCACAATCTCTTCATAGTCAGCAGTTGGGTCGCCCCACTGCTTTCAGGACCCTGGACCCATCAAAAGCACTTGGTTGTCTATGTAAACAGAATGCTCTTACGGATTCTTCACAAGGAACCAAAAATGATAAACTTTGCCTCGTACTGGCTCCCAAATCATCGTGGTGAGTTTATTTAGACTGCAAGACACTTAACAAAGCTGGCTGTGGTCAGCATGGCTTGCCATAGTCACTCCATCAGGGGCTTACTGGCCAGTGTGCAGTAATATTGCTAAATAATGTAAATATAATGCATTCACCTTAGAGAAACGTAAAGCTGCTATGTTTCCTAGCCAGGCATGGAATATATATGCTTAAGCACCTCTATAGTCCCTTGAAAACATGGCTTTGCATGCCTGTCAACATCTTGATTAAAATTGATTAGACGGCAAATTATCTGAAGCACTTTTTTATAAACCCTCAATGATAAGTGTTTCACCTTAAACACATGACTATTGATATAACAATTAATATTTTGTTCCTATCAGATTTGATAGATCTGGACATTTCCTAGCCAAAATTGTGGACTTACTACCATATTCCTATAATCAGTCTCAGCAATTTTGGGGGGAAATAAGGCCAGAGGTGCAGTTACAGTTCTGCTAAAATTAAAATTAAAAAAAACCAAGTCTCAAATATCTCATTTGAAAATTATGTTGCATAAATTTGCATATTATCTTCATGAGGCTCATCTGTATAAATTTAAATAATTGTTGGACCATATTGCCTATCAGGCATCCTCAAACTACGGCCCGCAGGCCACATGCGGCCCGCCGAGGACATTTATCCAGCCTGCCGGGTGCCGCTGCCTGTCCTGCTTAGCAGCCGACTCGTCCCGGGCCCGCAGTGCGCATAGGAATTTGTTCATAGGTTTTTTTTTTAAATCCGGCCCTCCAACGGTCTGAGGGACAGTAGAACTGGCCCCTGTTTAAAAAGTTTGAGGACCCCTGGATATACTCAAATTCATTACTGAGTGGTAAACCCATGAACTGCTAAGAAGTTTTTTTAAATGATCACATCTCTGATTAAAAGCAAAAGTAGCAGCATTGGAAGTATGAGATAAAGTATGATTTAATAAAAAGGGGTCTAGACTAGAGTACAGAGACCTGGGCTCTAGTTTCTACTTAGTCTTAAAGATGCTGCATGATTCAAGCCCTCAGTTTCCTGTTCTCAGGTCATTGCTGGAGGGGGCGATTCATAATGTTCTATATTAGAATGATTCATGTTGGAAGGACAGAAAAACCCAGCTAATATTAGCCTAATGGATAAGGAATTTTTTTATTTAGGGAATGTGAGAATCCAGGGGCAGTCTTTAGGGCTGGACTCACACCCCACATCAGTAGTATCACTAGGATCCTGAGTCTCCAGCTCTCCAGCCTGGTGTCAGCATCATTCTCGGCCTGTCCACACTCACCGTCACCAGATAGCTGCCAACATCTGAGGATACACAGTCAGAGACAATGTGCCTGCCTCACATTTAAAACAATATACTTGTATTTTTACTCTGATTAGACTAATGGGGACTGCTACCCCAGAAGCACCATGGCTGTGTAGGTGAAGGCTGCCTGCCCCCTGAAACTCTAGCATTTGTTAGAGGGAAGAGGAGGAAAAAAATGAATGTTATGCAGATAACCAATAAATATCCAGTACAAGAATTTTTAAAAGCAATTTTGACCTTCTACTATTCTAAGTTTCTTGGGCCTCATTAAATTTATGCATTTATTCAACAAGCACTTATTTAGAATCTAAATCATGAACCCTGGCCCACTCCCAAGGAGATTACAGCCTGGTTAGAGATATAAGAGAAACAATTATTTCAATAACCAAAGGAGAGATGGTATGAAAATAAATAAATCAGAAACAAATGGGTGTGAGGGAGGTATGATGTAGACTATGGGGCGAGGCATAAGGCAGCAATCTGAGGAGCATAGAGAAGGAAAGTGGTCGAAGAACAGGCTGGATGGGGAAAGTGGGCGGATGATGACACAAAAGATTATAGGGGTCAGACTTTGAAGAGTCTTTGTGTCCTAGTAGAGGAAGCTTCTACTTTCTGTATAAATAGATTCAGGTTTGTTTGAGGAAGTGGAAGGCAAGATTGTAATTTCCAAAAGACAAAGGATGATTTAGGTTCATTAATATAGCTGGCCAACTCAAAACTGTGTTGATTGTTTCCTTTGCTGTGAAGAAGCTTTTTAGTTTGATCTGGTCCCACTTGTCTCTTTTAGCTTTTGTTGCCTGTACTTTTGGCGTCATAACCAATAAATCATTGTCAAGGCCAATGTCAAGGAGAGTGAAACTAATAATCCACTGGGCCATGCTACCTTCTGAGAATAAAAAGGGAGTGGTTTATTATTTTCAGGTGAAAGGAATTCAGTGATATACCCTTTTCTTCTCAAGTATAAATCACCTTTAGCTTTCTGAATCACTACAGCCTTCAAGTTCAGATTCTAGAGCAGGTGGAGAGACTGAAAGGTTCTGAGGACCCTTGAGTATGGGCCAAAAGACAGACGCAGATGGGTGAGAACCAAATAAATACTCAGTTTCTTCATTCCCAGGTGGCTGAGGCTCTGGGAACTTGGGGGATCTCTGGAGGATGTAACTTGGGATCAGAGAAGATTCCAGAAGTGTATTTGAAACCACTGCAGGGGGAAGAATTCCTAATGTAGAGGAACCTACTTGAGCAGGGTGAGCCCTTACAGAATTGCATAAAACTAAATTTTCATCAGTGTCCTGTGGGACTTCTTGAATGACTACTATCCTCCGGATCCTGTATTTTCTTCTGTGCCTGTCAAAACACCTGGAGTAGATGTGCCTTTGGAGGAAAAGAAGGTCAAGGTAAAAACAAAGCCCCCAAAGCAGCTGTGCATCTGTGGAGCCCCCAAGGACCCAGCATGATCCCAATGTTTTCCGGAGATTCCTTGGGTGTCATGGAGCTGGGCAATTAGGCCCCAGTGGTCCAGTCTCTGACCCTTAGACCCTGAGGCAGTCCTGCTGATTAACTCAGAAGCAAAATGTCCTTTCTGCATTGCTAGGTGCCATCTTCATGACTCATCTTGATGTACAACAAAAGGTATTAAATTATGGCTCCATTCCAAGGCAGAGGCCTTGCTCACTGCCTAACTGCAAGGAAGAAATGCACAAATTTATTTCCAAATGGGAGGCAGTGTGTGACCGTGGAACAACTTCCATGGTCCCATAGCTGAGGGCCAACAGAGATTTTAGCTTCATTCATCTTCCGGAAAACTATTCAGCCATGGACATCAGCTGGAGTTTGAAAGCAAAACAAGTAATGCAGAAAAGGGAAGAATTTTAAAGGAGAATAAAACAACCACAATAAGACAAACAATCCCGAATCACAAATGAGAACACTCCCATTGGCAGAGACACAAAGGTAATATTTTGACTAGAATGAATAGTCCCAGAAAAATTTGTTCTCCAATATCAGACACAACTGGGCCTTTCCTTCCATATGAGACATGAATGTCTCCTTTTTCCATTTCATCTTTTTCATTTATCCAAACAAAATTTTAGCAGCAGAAAAAATAATAAATTTAGTCCATTTTAGGTCCAATATTTCCTTGTTAATATATTAACTCCCTGGCAGTAGTCAAACAGGGCACTCCAACTCCAGAATGTTTCTTTTTTCTTTATCACCTTCAGAATTCCAATGTCACCTAATAACTAATTATACTCTACTTCCTTTTTAAGAAGCAGACACCTTAAGAGCACATCAACTTCATCCTACGGAACCTTTGGGAGACTTCGTATAGCACAGAAGCTGACTGCTGTTTCTAATGTCCTTTCTCTAATGTTTGTTAGAACACTTTCACTTGAGCCACTCTACCAAGAGGCTGTTTAATTAAAAGTGTACACAAAGGAGAGAATCCCCACTTATGGACTAATATTTGCTTAATAGTCTTCATTTCCCCAATGTCACACTATTCAAATACTCTGTAGGCCTTTCTCCAGCTGTCGTGACTGTAAATGAAGAAATTTTGCATTGTTTCTGAGTACAGCCTATGCCCAGAGTCTAGTATTTGGCCTCATGTTTCTCATAACTATGTGTCAAACAATGCCTTTACTTTCATTTGAGATTAAGGGGCAAGCGTCAGGACAGATTGTGGCCCGGGGAGTTAGCTCAGGCCAGTTTCTTGACTGTGACTTGTTGTTCCATACTCCAGAAGCTGGAACCCCCATTGTTCCTCTCTTATGTAACAATTTTGAACATAAATGACTGCTATCCTGCATGGTGGTATTTAAAGTAAACATAATCACAAAATCAACACTAACAAAAAAGAGAGAAGAGGAGAGGAGAGGAAGAGGAAGGGAAGAGAAGAAAGAGAAAAATTGTCGACAGAACCAAGGTGGCGGCATAGGCAAACACCCATACTCACTGCCTCCCACAACCACATCAAAATTACAACTAAAATACAGAGCAACCATCATCCAGAATCTCCAGAAAGCTGGCTGAATGGAAGTACTACAAGTAGTAGTAGAGAGGTAAAGAAGAAAGCACACTGAGACTGGTAGGAGGTGCGGAGGCCCAGAACAGGCTGGTCCAGCACCAACGTGTGCCACTTTTTTAATCGAGAAGAAGATCAGCTCTGTGGAGGCTGCCTGGAGGAGCAAGGGGTCCCAGCCCCACACCAGACACCGAGCCCAGGGTCCCAGAGCTGGGAAAAGAAGTTTCGACAGGCAGTAAGAACTATGGGCTATAAAAACCAGTGCAGGTTAGGGCTCAATGACACAGAGGCTGCTGGAGACCCAGCTGCTTCTCTTAAAAGTCCAGTACACAGACTGAACTTACAAGCTTCTGCTTCCTCTGAGCTCCAGTGCCAGGCGAGGAGATACATATGAGGAGAAACTGGACTGCCTGGCATTGGGGCAGGAACTTGGGAGTGGTTTTCTCCCAGATGGAGGTGCTTGCAGCAATCATTGTTCCTATGCTGGGACTTTCCTGGTCGCAGGGCTGACTGGCAGCCATTTCTGTTTGCTCCACCCTGGTGATTCCCTGAGATCCCACCTAATCCAATTTATAACCCCACCCAAGCTGTTTGCAGCAGCTTTTGCATATGAATAGCCTGTCCTTGCTCAAAGTAAAATCTCTCAAAGAAGCTGCAGCTGGGTCAGGAATCCCCAAACCTATCAATAAAAGGCCCAAGACCCAGCACCAGCACCAGCCTGCCTTGCTTCACAGCTGGGCCTCGTCTGGGCACTTCCAAACCTGATACAAAGAGGAGGAATCTGCAGATCTCTCTGTAGCTCCTGCTGGGTGGCCCTAGGCAGTGGCTAACTTTACAACTCCTTGGAGACCCAAGAGCCAGTATACCCAGTGGTCAGTGTCAGATCATACCAGATTACAACTCTACACATCCATAAGCAACACACTCAAGGGGCAGACTCAGTAAGCACCAAAGTTCCACTGAAGCAAGTCCTGCTCCATAAAGGTGTCTCCTGCACAGCAGCTCTCCCACTGTAGTCGCAACTGATCCCCACAGCCAATTGGCCTGGAGGTCAATTCCTCCCAGTGATACCAACAACAATCAAGGCTTAATTACAACAAGACTGTGTACACAGCCAACAAAATGGGTGCATCTAGAGTGTCCACCTCAGGTGAATGGGGAGGCTGAGCCACTGGGCCCTAAAGGACACCTACTACACAAGGCCACTCTATCAACTCAAGGAGACTTAGCAGCTCTACCCAATATATAGAAACAAACACAGGGAAGCAGCCAAAAATGTGGAGACAAAGAAACATGTCTCAAATGTAAGAAATGGAAGAAAGCAAACTACTGGATATAGAGTTCAAAACCACGGTTATAAGGTTACTCAAGAATCTTCTAGAAACCTCCAAGGGACTTAGTGAGACATTCAAGGATCTTAGTGAGAATGTAAAAAGAAAGAAAGAAAGAAAGAAAAGGACCAATCAGAAATTAAGCATACACTGACTGAAATAAGAATAATATGCAGGAATTCAACAGTAGACTAGAGGATCCTAAGAATCAAATCAATGATTTGAAACATGAGGAAACAAAAAACACCCAACCAGAAGAGCAAAAAGAAAAAAGGATCCAAAATATGAAGATAGTGTAAGGAGCCTCTGGGACAACTTCAAGCGTACCAACATCCGAATTATGGGGGTGGCAGAAGAAGAGAGAGAGCAAGATACTGAAAACGATTTGAAGAAATAATGAAGAAAACATCCCCTCCCTAGTGAAAAAAATAGACTTACAAGTCCAGGAAGCACAGAGAACCTTAGACAAGAGGAACCCAAAGAGGACCACACCAAGACACATCATAATTAAAATGCCAAGAGCTAAAGACAGAGAATCTTTTTTTTTTAAATATATTTTTATTGATTTTTTACAGAGAGGAAGGGAGAGGAATAGAGAGTTAGAAACATCGATGAGAGAGAAACATCGATCAGCTGCCTCCTGCATACTTCCCCCTGGGTATGTGCCCACAACCAAGGTACATGCCCTTGACTGGAATCGAACCTGGGACCCTTGAGTCCACAGGCCGACGCTCTATCCACTGAGCCAAACCCGTTAGGGCTAAAGACAGAGAATCTTAAAAGCAAAAAGAGAAAAGCAGTTAGTTACCTATAAGGGAGTGCCCATACAACTGCCAGTTGATTTTTCAACAGAAACTAAGCAGGCCAGAAGGGAGTGGCAAGAAATATTCAAAGTGATGAATAGCAAGAATCTACAACCAAGATTACTCTACCCAGCAAAGCTATCATTTAGAATTGACAGTTAGATAAAGAGCTTCACAGACAAGAAAAAGCTAAAGGAGTTCAATGCCACCAAACCAGTATTATATGAAATGCTGAAGGGTATTCTTTAAGAAGAGGAAGAAGAAGAAAAGTAAAAAGATAAAAAATATGAACAACAAAATGGCAACAAATACATATCTATCAATAATTGAATGTAAAAATCAAACAAATAAGAAATCAAATGAACAGAATAAACTGGTGAATAAAATAGAATCGGAGGCACTGAAATGAGACAGACTGATGATTCTTAGAGAGAAGGGGGGTTGGGGGGCGGGAAGAGATTAAACAATGATCTTATATGCATGTATGCATTAGCTATGGACACAGACAATAGGGTGGCAAAGGCCTAGGGTGGGGCAGGAACTGGGTGGAGGGGAGCTATGGGGGGAGAAAAGAGGGACATCTATAATAATCTCAACAATAAAGAAAACAAACAAACAAACAAATTGTCCCTGTAGAAAGAGCTGGAACTGCATTAGGGCAGCCATTGCCTGAGCTTACTGCTTTTGGCTGTAGGTGATGGTTGGGTACAAACCAGTGTTGTCAATCATTCACACCCAAAGCTGCCATATGACTTGAAGTTGCAACACAGAACAGCAATATCAAAGCTTGAAGAGGGTAAAGAGAGAAAGAATAACGTCTCAGTTCCTTGAATGTTGCAAAGGCATTTGGAAAGATTTCAAAGTGTCATCCATTACTTCTTATCTTTCCTCTACCTGACCTTCATTTCCCCCTTCCCTTGTATCCTTACGGCTTCCTCTTGAGAAGCCACTATACAGCAGATCTAAAGACAGGGATCCCTTCTAAACCATGGAGGAAGGTGGAAGGCAAGAAAGACAACCAGTCGGCTTCTTCACACCTCACACACCTGCCTCCTTCATCCATCCTTCCCACCAAACTTCCCAGCCACCTTTGCTGCTGTCAGTGGCTTCCTCAACACTATGGTAGACTCCATCATTTCAAAACCAAGATCCCCAACACCACTGTGCCTTTTTGCCCATTTCAGAAAAGATTTTTAGCCTGCCTCGAATGCCTAAAGAGCCAAATGCCACATCTTTTTAACCCACCTCTTCATTGCCATGGTGCTTCGATCCATTCAATTAACCAAACTCAGAGCAAAGCTATTTACTTACCCTCTAGGGGCTTAATAACAGCATGGCTTACAGGCCTATCAAGTCTTTGCATTCTTGCTCCCAGGAGCTCTCCACTTTTTTTTTTCAGTGTTATTATACAATAAAGCTCTCTTTATAAAATTAGTTTTCAATTGAGTATTTGAAATAGAGAGGGGTACGGCAAGTCGTATTTACCTTCACAGTTTCATATCCATTCATCTTGAGAGGGAGCGTGTGTCTCTTTTGGACCACTGGGCACTGCAGAGCAGAGCCAGGAAGTACAAAACAGTGTTCTCCTTCTGCTCGCCCATAAACCATGCTCCGTGTCTGGAGCCAAGCAAGGGAGTGAGTACCGCTCTCCACAGCAACTAAGCCTGTGGTCTCCCCTCCCAACCTCCCCAGGAAACAGAGCCTAGAACTATAGTTGATCCACCTCCGAATATAAGTGTTTCACTGTCTTTCTAAGGACAACCCCCCTCCTCTGCCCCAAAGTCATTTTGGATTTTTTTCCCTTTACAGGCCTCCCTCTCCCCCCACCCCAGACCTCTCTCTGCTCAGTCAACATGGCAGTTGTCTCTGGCTGGGCCCTCTGGGCAGTAAATAGGTCAATTATGACAAAAAGGTCCCAGTTGTTGCTGTTGCTTCTTGCTGCAGGTGGCAAGCAGGTTCCTGTGTGTGGTTCCCATGAGGCTCTACTTATTATCCACAGCGTATCTTACTTGTGTGTGTTTTTTCCTCCCCCTCTGGCCCCTGCCCATTTCTGCAAAAGTAAGAGTGTCGTTTCTTCAACAAATAAAGGATTTCCTCTGCGCACTCATAGGTTTGGTAAAACTCCACTGCTTTAAAATTTCTTTGCCCCACTTAGGAGTTCTTTCCAAAAAGTGCTACGCCACAAGTGCTATTGGATGGCATGCACTGTCAGGCTATTTTTTAAATTTTCATTTTGACTACAAGCACTTGGAAAACCTCGCTCACCTGCCTAAGCCTGGGTTCTCACCAGGCTGTGGACTCGGTTATTCAGAGATTGGGTATCTAAGTCCTTTCAGTTTATCTACCCTTTCATTAGGAAAGGAATTACATGGAATCAGAATTATAGCATTAGATTTTACTACTGGTTGGTTAATTCTTTTATTTGCAGAAAGGGTGTTGTAGAAATAGACGGAGAGATCAGTTTTTTAAAGGTTTGAAATAATCTGTAAGTACAGTAGCCACTTGTTGAATGCTTCTTCCAGGCACTGGACTATAGGCTTATAGACACTGCTTTATTTAATGGGTTCAATAATCTTTGGGGGTCTCGTTACTATCTCCATTTTATGGATGCATAAATAGACCCAGACTTTTTAGTCCATAAAATGGTCTCAAACAAGAAAATATCAAAGCAAATTATGAGTATAGATTTTATTGAATCCCAAACCTGTGCTACTAGGTACCCTGACAAAAGCCCTCTTACTGACAAACAAATGTTTGAGTTGGCCAAACTCTCACAATGGTCACTTAGAATTTTAAGGCACCATAGCTGCCAGCATTTTGTTATTGTTGTTGCTGGATCCTCTATCTACGTTTTTAAAAAAATCTGGACCACAGATCCCCAGGACACTGGATATGCATTTGCCCCTCCTGCATTCGGGTCCTCTGTGGACGCCTGTGGCCTGTCATGTGTCGGTGTCACAACCTCTCCCCTTCCTTCAGACTGACAGCTTGACCATTACAAAGCTCTCTCAAAGACATCACTGAAACACTTCAGACATGTCCCCGGCCTGACATGTGGAGAGTTAAATAGGATGTTGCTCTTGGGTTTTTTTCCTAAGATGTTTTAACATGTGCTCAAATTTCTCATTAATCCCAACCTCATTCACTCTTACGACACAATTTCCACGCACTGTACAAGTGAGATTATCCTCTCATTCCAGACAACCCACGTTAGTCAGCTTCCACGCGTAAGCCATCCAAGCGAAATCTGAATGTATCCTGACATGTAAACGGCTTTTAGAGTTTTTCTACTCCCATCAGCATCAATGATTAATATTAATAGCAGACATTTGTACAATTATTTCAATGCATATTTCACATGTATAATTTCACTTCATCCTCACAACATGAGGCAGATCTCATTTTACAGGTGGGAAAACAGAGACTCAGAGAGATTGCATAACCTGCCAAGAGTTCATAGCCAGGGAGTGGTAGAGTTGGCAATTAACGCTGGGGCATTGACTCCAAGGCTAATGCCACTATCCTGATGCCAAATCAGCAGATACTTCCTTTCTAGAGCTTTCTAGGGCCCTATAACACAAGTCAAACTATGTCCTTTTGCTTTTCCCTGAAGGAAGGACTCCCAGGGGAAACAAAAGGGGACAAAGAAAAACTTAAAAGTCATACCAAATGTCTTAGAAAACATTGCAGAGATGAGCCATTATCAATTTATTAGGTTGTTTTTCTTTTTCTTTTGCTGAACCAATCACTTATAAAGTTCAAGTTTGAAACATTGGAACTAATAGTCCATGAAATATGCTTATTCATAGAAGCTGGTTTGAAAAATCTAGGTTGCTAGCAATAATAGACATCTTAAATTATGATAAATATGTATGCCCTAGTCATTTTGCATTTTGGAATAACACAGTTCTGTGCTCAGTTCCACAGTTCCATGAGGCAGGTTTTAAACAATGTGCTGTGCTTCAGGATGAATTCTTAAAGCATGAAAGACGGAGAGGAAAGGCCCGTAGATTCTGGTGAAGAAGAATAAGGAGCCTGGCCAGCGTGGCTCAGTGGTGGAGCGTCCTCCTCTGAACCCGGAGGTCACGGTGCGATTCCCCGTCAAGGCACAGGCCCAGGTTGTGGGCTCCTTCCCCAGTAGGGGGCATGCAGGAGGCAGCTGATTAATTATTCTCTCTCAACATGGATGTTTCTATCTCTCTCTCCCTCTTTCTTCTGCTCTGAAATCAATAAAATATTTTCTTGAAAAGTAGAAGAAGAAAAAGGAATACAGAGGTCTGGTTCATATTTTTAAACTTTTCTAACAGTATTCATTTCTTTTCTGCTTTCTAGTTACCTACCACCTCCAGGGATGACCAACAAGTGCCCCATCCCTTTCAATATATCTAAGCATAGCAGCTAATAGTGCATGAATGGTGCTGCTGACACACAGTGGGCTGGACTTCCAGGGCTACTTTTTTTGTTCATCTGCTCTCTCTCCCCCAGCCGTCCCCTGTGCTGCTCATGCATTTGTGAGCATCTGTAAGAATGTGGAGAGAGGTAGAAGCACATTTTATCTGTGGCACTGATGAAACCTAATTAGCTCAGCAGTTGTTAGACCAGCTTAAGTGTTCCAGCCAATCAACACACTTGGAGGTGTGATTTCATGTGATTTCAACACTTCCCGTACAGAGATTTCACTATTCTTCTAAAAGGAAGCATGGAGGCCAGAGCCAGACAACTTAGGTTGGTCACTGCCTGCCACAAATTAAGCATGCCATGCTGGGCAAGTCACCTAAACCTCCATGACTCTCGAAGCACCTGCTTTACAGGTTGTTGGCCGGGTTAAGTGAGTTGATACCTTTATAGCATCGTCACTGGCCTTTACCCAAAAAATGAAGTCCAATTCCCTTCACATGATTTAAGAAGCCTTCAGTCTGCTCTCCAGTCTCATTCTTTGCCATTCCCCTTAAAGCTCAGGCATCAGCCACACTGCATGTCTTTCCTTCCTTACACACACCACTCCCATTTGCACACACTGTTCCTCTTCCCACCTCCCAATCCCTAACTACTTTGCTTAGGTAATTATTTAAGTCTTAGATCTGACATCGCCTCTCCCCTCACCATCAAACCGGCACCAGAACACTAGGTACTTTATATACAAAATCAATCACTTGCTCACTTAACAAATATTTATTAAGCACCCAGGGACTTCTCTGGGTTCTGGATAGAGGGCACAAGAGGGGCATGGTCTCTGCTACCATGCTAGATGGACAAACAAGAAAATAAGTTAGCTAATCAGTACTCAGTAACATATGTAAATATTCATGATAAATTGGATAAAGTTTTTATAAATAATTAGTTTGCACTCAGATTATGAGGAAATAACCTTTATTTCTAAGAGATGTTTGGAGTTAAGAACTGTAGATGTGGATAATAGGATAGAGAGAGGCTTATGAGGAGGGGAGGTAGATATTGGGTGATCCAAGAATGCCTCTCTTGGGAGGGGATGTTGGAGCTGAGATGGGGAAGGTACATAGAAGCCTGACATGTAAAAGTCTGGGGCAGAGCACGCCAACCCGCACAAGCTTCTCAAGCAGTAACCCACAGGCTGAAGCTGCATTTTAATGATTCTCTCATGATCTGCCTCCTCCTCTAGACGATAAACTCACTCACCGTGGAGATCATGTTTTGTGGCCCACTGTGGCCCAGTGTGAACACCAGTGCCTGGCACTGAGTAGATGCTCCAAAAACATTTATTAAAGTAATAAAAGTAATCCATTAATAAAATAGAAGGAAGTAGCTAATTATTAAAGTGTTGAGTGAGGGATGACCACTCTGTAACATAAGAGTATCAAGATCTTAAAGAACCACAGAGGAAGCTAGTAAAATCGACACGCAGTGATCTCCAACTTCTACCATTCTGCCTTGTCCACTAAATTTGGGAGCCATGAGTTGCGCACAGGGATCACCAGCAGACACTGAGCAAAGAAAGGCCTCACACTGGGATGCTTGCCAGTGAGGCAGTAAGAAGTGTTTGCTAAAGAGCAAAGCAGATGCTGAGATGCTGTCATAACTAACGGTCATGCCCAGTTAGTTAGAAATGCACCCGCCCCCTACTCAGGCTCACACCCTTCCCTCTCCCAGCCTGATGGGCCCTCCCTTTGGGCCCAGCACCCTGAACTACCCAGCCTGCCATCCTCGCTCAGAGCATAATGCTATGTGCCAAACCTTAACATCGAAATAGTCTCCTTAAGTAAAGCCCCTCCCTAGAGCCCCTCAGAGCTTCTCTTTACTTCCTTCAGACTAGAATCCCTTCAAGTCTCTTCTAGAACCCTGTGGTGTGAAAGATACATGATCACAAAATCGGAGGCTGAAAGAGATATTGAGAGACAATTTGAGTTAAAGCTTCAGATACATTTAAACAATCTGTAGAAGGGGAGAAGCTATTACCTATATTAAGTCCTATAAGCAGAAATCCTCTGATCTTTCCTAATAACTCAAGTTATTGACAGTGACAGGAGACTTACTTCTCATCCCATAAAGACCAAGACACAGTCTTTGCTTAGATCCAATAACATTAAAAGTTATCAGATGCTACCCACCCGGTGTGGCTCAGTGGTTGAGTGTCGATCTATGAACCAGGAGGTTACAGTTCATGCCCGAGTTACAGGCTTGATCTCTCTCATCATTGATGTTTCTATATCTCATTCTCCATTCCTCTCTGAAATAAATAAAAGTATATTTTTTTAAAAAAACACAAAAAAATTTTTAAAAGCTATCAGAGGCCCATATTAAGGATATGAGGGTTTAGGGAGAGGGTGAGGTAGAAGATGACTCAGAGCTTTGAAGTCTTGGAAACTGGATGAATGGTGGCAATATTCACATTAGAAGGGACATCAAGAAGAGTTGTGGGAGAAAAGGCAAGGCTTACTACTAACTTCATAAAACTATTATTGACTAGAACCCTGATAATTTAGCACAAGTTGAGACAATGAAACAGGAAATATCAGTGCTGGACACTGCCAGAGAAGAAACACACTAATTAGTTATGTTTTTTCACCTTGCCAAATTTGTCTTTGACTTGCTTTCCGAAACCCCTTTGTTGTTTGGCAATTGCTCCATTAGTGGGTGGAATAAAACATACAGATACAACATAATTCAAATAAGCCTATTCTGCTACTTGTCAAACAAAGTTTTGACTTCAAGAGGAATTTGCCATAAAGAAACCTAATTAAAGAATATTGAAATTCACAAAAATAAAATGGTGAAGGTCATAAGATAAGCAAATAGATTTCCTCCTTTCAAAACAGCCCAAAAAAGCCCTTTTAAGTATTCCCTCAAACATGGCTTAATTTATAAATATACATCCAAAAATGTTACCTGTAAAAGTAGAGCAATACGATTCTTAACTTGTATGTTAAAACTGCACCAAATAAGATCACAGTTGTGTTTATGTTAAGATTCATGTATCCTTGTTCTCTTTGACTGTCATGATCAGAATTAGGACACCCACAACTTTACTGTGACTCTTAAATTTTAATCATACCTGAGACCTAGAAGTCAATCATAAGAGTTTTACCTGATTAAGCAATGTTATAATATAATTATTTCTACTTGTATTACCATGTATGCTATATTAGTTTTCTTTTTTAAATTGAATTTATTGGGGTGACAGTGGTTAATAAAATTATATAGGTTTCAGGTGTACAATTCTATAATACATCATCTGTATATTATATTGTGTGTTCACCACCCATAGTCAAGTCTCCTTCCATCACCATTTATTCCCCCTTAACCATCTTCTATCTCCTGCCACCCCCTTATATTGGTTTTCCATTAGCAGCTTAAAATAATGCCCATTTATTGACTCACAGTTCTGTAAGTCATAAATCTAGCTTGGCATGACTGTGTTCTCCACTTAAAATAACACGAGGCTGAAATCAAGTTGTCAGCCATCTGGATTTGAAAGTTCCAGGATAAATCCACTTTTTATTTGTTGTTGGTAGAATTCAGTTCCTTGCAGTTGTAGGACTGAAGCCCCCACTTTCTCACTGGTTATTGGCTAGAGGCCATTCTCAGCTGCTTTCCATGTGGCACCCACAAGCAGTTCATATGATGTTTGCTTTCTTCCAGGCCAGCCAGGGAGCAGCTCTAGGACTTTCTCTTTTACTACCAGCCAGAGAAAATTCTTTGCTTTTAAAGAACTCCTGGGATTAGGTTAGGCCCACCCAAATAATCTCATGATCTTAACACCAACTGATCAGTAACCTTAATTACATCTCCAAAATCCCTTTGCCACATAGGTAACATAATCCCAGGAATACACCAGGAGGCTGAGATCATGGGGCCATCTTAGAATTCTGCCTGCCATACATGCTATTTTATCTTATCTATCATTGTTTATAATAATTCTCATAACTATAATAAATTCCTAATAAATCCTGAACAATTTGTCCCTTTAGTTAATTTCCAGAGATATTAAGTTCATCTCTTTTCTTTTCTCCACTTGACTTTTTAAAATTGCCTTCCTTTTGCCTTACTCCATTCTATTACACTTCCTTGTTTCTTCTTTTCTTTATGTCTCCTTAATTGTTTTTTCTCTATCCATCTCCAAACTCCTTTCTCTGTCTCCAGGTAAGGATATTGCCATTTTGAGTGTATTTTACACAGAGATGCTCTGTAATTAGTGATAATGACATGCTATACTTCTATGAGTTGCTCATCAAATCCTCAAAGCTTATAAGCCTTAATTATGCCTCACAATGTATTTGTGAGGATGATGAGGAGGATTATTCCATTTTACGGATGGGAAGAAAGCAAACATCATATGAACTGCTTGTGGGAGCCACATGGAAAGCACCTGAGAATGGCCTCTAGCCAAAAGGATGGAGAATCATCCTTAAATCATCCAGACAAAAGAGAGGGTTGGAGCCAGGTAGACAGTCTTCCCAACCTTGATAATTCTTAGGGTGTTTTTAAAAGTCCCTCCCAATGATTGTCACTGTAGAACATACAGTTTCTTCATTAATCTCCCTTCATTGATGGTATCGCTGCTGCCTACCAGAATGCAGGCAGGCATGGCAAACTCAGGAAGGAGCCACTGATGAGTCATTTCAAGGTCTGACAAAGAGTGTAGAAGGAATCTGTTTAGGAGAAAAGAGAACCAGAGCCCAACCCCAGGAGTAGCCAGAATTAACTGGGGAGGAAGGGGTCAGACATGGAATTACCAAACCCCTAAACTAAAAGGGACTACAAAAGCCATCTAGTTCTCACTTGACAAGTAATAAAAATATGGCTTAGAGACATGAAGTGGCTTAAACTTTATTCCAAATTGAGCCCAGAGCTGAGCTGGTATCAGAGTCCCAGTGCTGGGATGCCCAGAGCAATGGCCTTTTAGCAGACTGTTCAAAACAAAAGTCAGGACCCAAGCATTTTGGAGCATAATGGTCCCCTAACTTTGAAATAAAAATCTATTTGCTTAGTTAGCAAAGGGACAGGAAAGAAAAAATGTTAAGAACAGCTATGTCTGAATAATTTGCTTTTTATATTTTTTTCAATGTTTTACAAATATTTTATGTGCTATTATCATCAGAACAATAAATATCATTTAAAGGTGTTTAAAATTGTAGAGATTTTTGCAGATTACATACAAGTTCTATTCAAAGTAACAAGGGAATATATGCCTTCCAACCTCTTCTTTTTTTCTATTCTTCCTCTGAAAAGCTTTCACATACTTATAATTTTAAAGGGCTCCAAATGCAAAAATAGCATGCTTGAACTCAGCATCTCACCTACACTCCCTCCTTCCAGCTACCTGTTGTACCTTTCTGACTAGATGTCCTTTCAGAATCTCAAACCCAACATAACAAAAATCAAAGCAGATTTTCCTGACTTCTTTATTTTTTGAAATGGTACCACCAATGTTCCAGTCCATGTAAGCTACCAGGATATAATAATATAACCACTTTAATTGGCCAATGTACATAATGCAGAGAAAAAAAATGTTGAAATTTTCAGGCATTTCTGGGAATGCTTGAAAGACTTGAATTCAGACTTCAAGGTGAACAGGTATTGGTCAGGTAGGCAAGGTAGAAGTACATAGCGTATTTGGAAAACTTCATATCTCTGGTCTGACTAGAAAACCTATTGTGGAGGGATGGACAATGAGTACAAAAAATGATCTGCAGCAAAGATCTAAAGGGTCTTTAAGTCATATAAAAAGTATTAACTTTGTTTTTAATGATGAAAAGCTATTGAAGAAATTAAGCAGAGGAACTGGATAATTCAATTTGCATTTTAGAAAGACAAGCCAGTTGGTAGTGTTCAGGATGGTCTGAAAGGTGAGAGGGGGCCAATATGGATGTTACTGCAATAGTCTTGGCCAAAGATAATGAGTGGGGAAGGAGATGAAGAGGGACTCAAAAGCTATCAGGCATGTAGAAGTCATAGGATATCATGAGTGATCGATGTAACAGGTGAGAGAAATGGGAGTATCAAGGACAACTCCATATTTGGCCTGTAGGTATTTGTCTCTTTCCGCATCCAGCGTGGCTAGAGAACGGGTCCAGTTCCTGAGTAGGAACGGCTGGGGATTGAGAAATAAAAGAAAGAGACAAGACACAGAGATAGAAGGAAAAAGCTGGGACTGGGTGGGACCACCGTCCTCTTCTGATAGAGAGACAGGGACAGTGATCCAGAGCCAATCCAGCAAGTTTATTTTATATCCCAAATACCAGGAAGTTTCACCAAAAAGTCAAGACAAAAGGAGATTATTTGCATTATTGAGTAGGCCCTGAGCATTCCTGGTGCTAGGCTGGATTTAGATATCAAAACCACTTCCCCACACCACAGGCTGAAATGAAGATCAAGCTGACAACACCTTGCCCTTTTGGCAAGGCGTGTTCCCAGGGCGTGGCTTTGCCTGTTGCCTTGGGTTCAGCTGACAATAATTAAATAATGCCCATGTGCCTTCCCAGTCGCTGTCTACACTGCCCATGCAATTGGCATCATTAATCAGGTAGTTTCTGTTGCTCATTTGAAATATATCCTACACCAGGGGTGGGCAAACTTTTTGACTCGAGGGCCACAATGGGTTCTTAAACTGGACCGGAGGGCCAGAACAAAAGCATGGATGGAGTGTTTGTGTGAACTAATATAAATTCAAAGTAAACATCATTACATAAAAGGGTGCGGTCTTTCGGCTCCACAGGCCGGATAGAACAGCCAAACGGGCCGGATCAGGCCCGCAGGCCGTAGTTTGCCCACGGCTGTCCTACACTCACTCACTCCTTCTATTTCTCCTGCAGCCAACCTAGTTCAGGACATTGTTGTTCTCCCATCACTACTTTAAGAAATTCTGACTGGTATCCAAGACTAGAGTTTCTTCTCTGGTCTTTCAACCCATTGTACATATCATCACTCAATGCAATCTTCAACATCTTAAGAGGTTAGCTATTGTTTACAGCAATATCATGCTAATTCCTTCCAAGGCCTCATCAGTTAGGTCACAAACTCTACCTTCAGTAAGACTTTTCATGCTTCCCAATTATTTAAAAAAAATTGACATTAAGAATTCTTCTTCAACAAAAGGCATCATTAAGAGAATGCAAGGATCATCCACATGGTAGTGGAAAAAGAAGTTTACAACACACAAATGGCTCATATCAAGAATATATAAAGAACTCCAAATCAGTTTGAAAATGATAAGTAATTCACTAGAAAATTTGGAAATAATTTTAAACAGGAAAGTCACACAAAAAATATCCAAATGGTTAATAAGCATGAAAAGGTACTCAGTTTCATTTGTCATTAGGAGCAAATTAAAGCCTCATAACAAAACCAAATGTTAGTAAGGACAAAGAGCAACTTAAACTCTCTGTACACTGAGTGCATGAACTGATAAAAATCACTTTAGAAAACTGTTTAGCAATATTTACTAAAGGTGGGCATACTCTTTGACTGGGGAGTTTAATTTTTAGATGTATACCTAACAGGGGAGCGTATACATGAGTACAAAAGGACATTTACGAGAATGGTCATAGCATCATGATTTAGAGTAACTAAAACTACAAAGAATCTAAATGTCCACTAACAGTAGAATAAATCCTGAAATTATGGTAAGTTCATATATTGGAGTGCTATGTAACAATGGAGATTTGCAAACTACTATTCACAGAACTACAAAATCTCCTAACTATGCTTTTATCAGAACACATCCCCACCATTCAGTGCACGTGACTGTACTGCCAGTGATGTAACAAACTGTCCTTTGTTTCTGATCCAGAAGTGTCATGTCTCTTTGGCAGGATAGTTTGCAAGCAGGGCAAATGCTCAGACCTTTCACATCTCTTAACATTGATTTGCCATAAAAATCACAACATAAACCTTAGTTTATTTCATGAGCATCAGACACGGGCTTCATTTATTGCACCCAGAGGGAGACACTGCATCTTCCAAGGCTGTTCACTACCAGTATATCCTTGACAAGGTAGACTCTGAAATAGGCACTCAGTGTCTGCTCTCAGCACCTGCAGACATACAAGAGACCCACAGAGAAGCGTGGCTTGATAATCCGTAGAGAAAAGAAGCACTCAAATATTTAATGAGTAGCTAGCTACCTTTTGTCTGCTATGAAGAATCTTTCTTGCACTTTAAACTTACTATAGTCTCAATATTTAAAGCTGTTATAAAGCAGAGGATTGGCGATATAACATTTTTAAGATTACTTGAGAACAGAGTTCACATGGTGGAAGGATGACAGTTTTCGAGTCCTGAGTCAAGATTTCCACAACTTCTTCTTCCAAATTCTTAGCTATATTATAGTAAGGTCTTTTTAAAAATATATATTTTTTATTGATTTCAGAGAGGAAGGTAGAAGGAGGGAGAAACAGAAACATCAATGATGAGAGAGAATCATTGATCAGCTGCCTCCTGCACGCCCCACACTGGGGATCGAGCCTGCAACCTGGGCATGTGCCCTGACTGGGAATCAAACTGTGACCTCCTGGTTCATAGGTAGATGCTCAACCACTGAGCCTTGCTGCCCAGGCTGGCAGGGCCTTATTCATACCCTAAACTCCTTGTCTCAAGTTCAGGCATTGAAGGAAGCTGGTACTATTTCCTTTACCTCTATTTTAAAGGAAGTTCCAGGTAAAAAGTGACAGGGATGATACCAGCCACTGAATATATATATGAGAGAGCGAGCGAGATGGTCACTCCCCTTTATTAGTAGAAAGGGAGAGAAAAAAAACAAAAGTTGCTAAACAACGTAAGAAGTATTATCATGGTAAGAGAAGTGACATCACAAAGGCACAAAGGTCAGGATCATCAGATCATGCCAACATTTTTATTTCTAAAAAGCCATTATCTTTAGAAAGCAGCAAAGGGAAAGCAGCAGTTGTGGTTATTGTGTGAGTAAAATATTTAAGCATTCAAGCAAGCAGAATTAAATATAATTAAATATAAATGGCTTCTCTAGAATGTGACTGAAAGATTAAATGTTCTTTTTGCAGAACCCTATGGAAAAGAAAACAATTAAGACTCAGCCTTGGGAACGCCCATGAGTGTTAGTATCCTTTCCAAGTTTAAATTGATAGATGATTTTTTTGTTCACTTAATAAATAAGTTAAATAATACATCTTTTGAATGAGTTAAGTGTAAATTAACCAGAAATACTTGTCCTTAGTAATAATGTCATTTATAAAATAATTTAGTGTGTCAGGGTGCTGCTAATTTAAACAAGGCAATGGGCCCTGCACATGATATTCTTTTTTTTAAATTTCTCTATTGATTAAGGTATTACATATGTGTCCTCATCCCTCCATTAATCCCCCAACTCCCCCCCCCCCCCGCCCACTCATGCCCTCTCCACCCTGGTGTTCGTGTCCATTGGTTAGGCTTATATTCATGCATACAAGTCCTTTGGTTGATCTCTCATCCTTACCCCCACCCTCCCCTATCTTCCTTCTGAGGTTTGGCAGTCTGATTGATATTCTTGCATTAATTAGGAGATTCTTGGCTAATAGCATCAGAATTTTCAAAGGATATTTCTGAAAACACACACATAGTAGGGACATTATCATAACAGGCTTCAAAGGCATCATTCACCAAGACCATCCTGGTCCCTCTACCCTTTCATTCAGAAAATAGTCTCTGGAAGGAAAAAAAAAAGAAAAAGAAAAGAATGATGGGGCTGAGGGAGTAGTTGGAATAAATTGCGAAAAGCAGAACATCTATGTTTCTCAGAACCACCACTTTTCCTGTGGAGTTGTCGCAAATGCTGTAATTTATGATATTATCTTTGCTTTTATGTTGTCTTGGGTGAGACTCCTTTCCATCTTTCCCTTTGAGTCATGTGGAATGGCTACTAATGGGAACGATGACAACACGGCCTGAGTCATACAGTCACAGGGAAAGAAAAGCTGCCGCAGCTGATCATCGCTTCTCCAGATGCCACGGCAGAGGTAAAGCAGCAGAGGATATAAGTTATAAGTGCAGGGCCTTTCCTAGGCAATGGCAAAGTTAAACAGAAAATCAATAGACAGTGATATATCACATGTTTATTGTGTGGGATGTCTGTGGATACAAAATACCTTCCGGTCTTCAAGAAATTGGCAAACCAGATCCAAAGACAAGCCATAGACACATAGGCTAGCAAATAACATCGTGGAAATCTCAATCTTCAGTCCTCTGCCTTTTACCAGACTGTTCTTTCTACCACAACACCCCCTGAACACAGACCAGGAACAGCATGTAACCATGCTTTTCATGAAGTGGGAACATGACTAATTAATTAACATTCCATAGGAATTAGTTAATGCTCCTGGAGAGAATTTTTTTAAACATATATTTTTATTGGTTTCAGAAAGGAAGGGAGAAGAAGAGAGAGATAGAAACATCAATGATGAGAATCATTGATTGGCTGCCTCCTGCACACCCCCTACTGGGGATGGAGCATGTGTCCTTGACCAGAATTGAACCTGGGACCCTTCAGTCCTCAGGCCAACACTCTATCCACTGAGCCAAACTGGCTAGGGCCTGGAGAGAATTCTTGATCCATGGACTATAGTCTGCTTGAATGTAATTAGAGAGGTAAGAAAATGATTAGAATGCGCTGACCCCACAGACACCTAAGCAGGTGAGTTTCAAGATGGCAGTCATCATAGTGTTCAATGCTGAATTTACTCATGGCTCCTTTGCTCAAAGTGCTCATCTTTTTTGTGTCTCATGATCCGGTCTTCTCCATTAACAGTAGACCTTGGAGTTTAAAACTCTTCACCATCCAACCACCACATCCATTGGCCACTTGCTACACAGTGTGATGTTAGAGACATTCTAGCATTCACCATTATGCATCAAGTTTTTTTACCTCACAGCCACAGCTATATGCCATTCATGGTTGTTAGCTAAGACATGTTAATGCAGTTCCCTGTGTCCTTAGTCTTTTCACGAACATTTGTAACTTCTGTGCTTGAAATGACTAACCTCTAAAGGAGGTTGGGTTTGCCTCCATCAGCATTTCACTGAGAACTGAATTTCAGAGTTGTCAGTGTTGTAACTGCTGAGCTGTTCTTTAGCAAATGTCACAGGAACAGATATATTGCACAGTTTGAAACCAATGACTAATATAAAATTATGGACTATTTATGCAAGATGTCACTTCACATTAGCAGAAATATCTGAGGTTCAACTTACCTTAAACACACTTATAAAAACCATAGTAATTTACTCAAAGACATTTGTTTCCCACAAATGATCTACAAGTAACTCTGTTTCTCTGGATTTAGATAACCTGAGAAACTTAAAAAAAAAGAAAGAAATGTTTTAAAGAGCATTTAGATTACAAAATTACAAGAGGAGTTTGTCTTGTGGCTTATAAAATGATTTTGAAAGCAATTCCAAGAGAGTGATGTGAAATTCTGTGAGTGAAGCAAGTATCAGCAGAGTAAGCATCTAGTTTTCTTTCCAAGGTGACTATTTTCAAGGGTACAATGTCAGCTTGCCTGTACAGGTTTTGAAGTGACTTTAAAAAAAAAAAAAAAAAAAAAAAAAAAAAAAAAAAAGGACTTTCCTACTTAAAAATTACACATACCCATCATTCAGATAAAATATACTCAAATTTTTCAATAATAATAGGTATCAATTTTGCCTTCAAAACAATACAATTTTTAAAAATATACCAAAATGTTATCAGTTTTTATCTTGGGTTGGGGGATAGAGAGGGATTATGATGATTTTTGTTTCTTTTGCAGTTTTCTGTATTTTCCGCATTGAGAATGTATTTATTTTATAATCAGAAAAAAATTATTTGTAAAGTTAGCTTATTCACTTTGTACTCTGGGGATGTTAAGCAGCACCATTCATTATTCTTTCTGAGAAAACCAAAAATTTCCTTTCAAGGGGGAAAAAATAAGGTTTATACAAAAATTATATAACCAGACTCTGGTTGGCACCCTATTGAAAGAATTTTCTTTGAGTGACTTCCACGATCCAAAATATTAATTCAACACATTTCAATTTTCTCTGCTCTGGGTGGTGCATTAATTTCCTCTCGCGGACTTCCAGGGAGTTCTGCGCGTGGAGGAGCCGTCCAGGGAGAGGCTCTGAGGCCTGGCCTCGCGGGCGCTCAGCATCGCCTGCCCTGGTTCTCTTCATGGTTTTATAGCGCAGGGTTCCTTTGGGCCAGGAAAGCATTTGTTTATGAAGTTTTCCTTAAAATGCATGTGGATTTTTAAAAGAAAACGTCTTTAGAGAAAAAGCATGCAGGAGGTTTTCATAACACACAACCTTTGGGAAAATGGAAAGGTTTTACACATTCATTTGCTTCTTTCCAAGTAATGTTGCTTATCCAACTTGGGACAGGCCTCTATTTTTTTAAAGTTCTTTTTATTTTTTTTTATGTTTTTATTGATTTTATTTTATTTTTCTTTTTTTTAATTTTAATAAATCTTTATTCAGATTATTACAATTGTTTCTCCTTTTTCCCCCCATAGCTCCCCTCCACCCAGTTCCCACCCCACCTTCTGCCCTTACCTCCCCTCCACTGTCCTCATCCATAGGTGTATGATTTTTGTCCAGTCTCTTCCTAAACCCCCCATATCCCTTTCCCCCTGAGAATTATCAGTCTACTCCCTTTCTATGCCCCTGATTCTATTATATTCACCAGATTATTCTGTTCCTCAGGTTTTTAATTCACTTGATTTTTAGGTTCACTTGTTGAGAGATATGTATTTGTTGTTCATAATTTTTCTCTTTACTTTTTTCTTTTTCCTCTTCTTTAAGAATACCTTTCAGCATTTCATATAATACTGGTTTGGTGGTGATGAACTCCTTCAGCTTTTTCTTATCTGTGAAGCTCTTTATCTGCCCTTCAATTCTGAATGATAGCTTTGCTGGGTAGAGTAATCTTGGTTGTAGGTTCTTGCTATTCATCACATTGAAAATTTCTTGCCACTCCCGTCTGGCCTGCATAGTTTCTGTTGAGAAATCAGCTGACAGTCGTATGGGTGCTCCCTTGTAGGTAACTAACTGTTTTTCTCTTGCTGCTTTTAATATTCTCTCTTTGTCTTTTGCTCTTGGCATTTTAATTATGATGTGTCTTGGTGTGGTCCTCTTTGGGTTCCTTTTGTTTGGGGTTCTGTGCCCTTCCTGGACTTGTAAGTCTATTTCTTTCACCAGGTGGGGGAAGTTTTCAGTCATTATTTCTTCAAATAGGTTTTCAGTATCTTGCTCTCTCTCTTCTTCTGGCACCCCCATAATTCTGATGTTGGTATGCTTGAAGTTGTCCCAGAGTCTTCTTACACTATCTTCAACTTTTTGGATTTTTTTTTTTTTTTTGCTTTTTGCTTTTTCGGTTGAGTGTTTTTTGCTTCTTTGTATTTCAATTCTTTGACTTGATTTTTGTGTTCCTCTTGTCTGTTTTTGGGTCTCTGTATAATATTTTTTATTTCAGTCAGTGTATGTTTAATTTCTAGTTGGTCCTTTTTCATATCTTCGAGGGTCTTGTTATATTTATCGGCCTTTTCTAGGATATTCTTGAAAAGCCTTATAACCGTGGTTTTGAATTCTATATCCAGTCGTTTGTTTTCCTCCATTTCTTTCATTTGTGATCTGATTCTTTGACGCCGCATTTTCACTGCTTCCCTGAGTTGGTAAGGTAGATTTGTGTGCTAGGTTTCCAATATGGCCCATTGGGTCTGCCTCCCCAGTTAACCTGAGGTGGACACTCTTGGTGCACCCCTTTGTGGACTGTGTGTACAGCCTTGTTGTAATTAAGTCTTTATTGTTGTTGGTATCACTGGGAAGAATTGACCTCCAGGCCAGTTGGCTGTAAGGATCAGCTGTGTCTATGCTGGGAGAAGTTCGGTGCTGGAGACAGCCTTATAGGATTAGACTTGCCAAATTGCAATAGCCTCTGTGCTCGGGTTGGATGGGGTGGAGTCTCAGTCTTGGCTTCCCGTCAGCCTTGCCCTTGCGTGCACGTGCGCGCCTTCAGACCTCTGCCTTCCCGGCTCCCGAGTCTCCGCCCGAGAGTCCAGACTCCCCCCGGAAGAGCGTGGGTCCCCAGGGGCTCGTCCTGAACTGGGGTTCAGTGCAGTCAGAACTGGGGTTCAGTGCAGTCGGGGGCTTCCTTCCCCCTTCCGCTAGAGAAAGTCAGCCAGGCTCTCAGCCGCCCTTCCTCTCTGCGCGCACAAAGACCCTTTGCCGTACCTCCAATTCTCTGTGGGCTTTTCTCTTTCCTTCTAGTTGTAGAATTTTCACTCAGCCAGCTTTCCTGTGGTTCTGGATGGTGTCCGTTCTGTCTTTTAGTTGTAGTTTTGAAATTGTTGTGCGAGGCAGCAGTTTAGGTGCTTACCTATGCCGCCATCTTGGTTTCTCCCTAAAGTTCTTTTTAAATGGGTAGCCACTAAACAATTATTCTACCTGTTTGTAGAAAAAAAATCCCAGCTTTTTTCACTGCCTTAAGGACTTTCTTCTTTATTCGTGTTAGCTCTGCTAACTCAGGTAATAGTATAAAACCCAATTTATCAGTTACATATTGATGAGTAAAAGTTAAAAGTTAGGATCTTCTAGTTTTCATAGTTTACCCCCATCTCCCAAAGGAAATATTATTAGGGAATAACAAGCACTATTTCTCTAAATATATGTTTCAATATCTGCCCTTTAACATTATCAGCATGACACTAGACATGAAAATCTGATTTTGCCAGTGGATTTTTTAAAAAATATATTTTTTATTGATTTCAGAGAGAAGGGAGAAGGAGAGAGAGATAGAAACATCAATGATGAGAGAGAATTATTGATAATCTACCTTCTGCACACCTTCCCTCCCTCCCCCCACTGGGGATCAAGCACATGCCCTTGACCAGAATTGAACCTGGAACCCTTTAGTCTGAAGACCGACGCTTTAACACTGAGCCAAACCAGCCAGGGCCAGTGGATTTTAATTTAGTAATGAAGCAAAGATAAAACAAAAAATTCCCATGTGGTTTTAGATTAGACAATTACTTGTCCATATGTTTCAAAGGCCATTTATCTCTGTTTTATTGTATTTTTTTGTGTGCATAGGCCTCCCCTCCATCTAAACAGCATGAGTGACATGGTATTGGTTAAGAAAGTATTAGCAGGCCAGGGCATCTTTCACACCTCTGTGAGATACTCTTCCCTTGAGAGTGGGTGGGACCTCTGACTTGCTTCTAACCAATAGAATACAGCCAAGGTGACGGGATGTACATGATGACATCTATGTGATTACATCACATAGCAAGATTGTAATGGCCACCTTGAGAAGGCACCTTCTCTCCCTTGCTGGTTTTAAATAAGTAGCTGCTATGTGGTACGATGACCCATATCCAGGGCCATGTTATTAGCAACTGAAGAGGGCTTCTGGCCAACAGTCAGGAAGAAACGGAGGCTTTCAGTCTGACAGCCTGTAAGAAACTGAAAGCTGCCAATGACCACAGGAGCCCGAAAGCAGACCCTTCCCCCAGTCTTGCCTTAGTTGAGACCCGAGCCCCAGCCACCACCTTCATAGCAGCATCGAGGGACCCTGAAGTTGAGCCTGTACTCCTAACTCATAGAAACTATGAGATATAAAGGTGGGTGTTTTAGGCTACTAAGATTGTGATGATATTGTTATGAAGCATATATAATTAACAGAGAGGATGTAGTCAATGAGAGGAATGTCAAACCAGAGGTGACCACAAAGCACAGGGTGTAATCTCAGAAGGAGGTGGGGGAGGTGGGGGGAAGGAAGGGGTCAGTGGAAATGAGGACAATATGGAAAAACAGTCTTGAGTTGTCTGTTCTACAAAGACCAAGAAGTTATATACGCAATGAACTTCAGGCTTCAAGATGGATGATAAAAGCAGGTGCTGAGGACTCTCAGCAGCGCCTGTACTGAAAGGTGTGGTCTCAGATTGGCAATGAGAAGATGAGCACAATGCTGGGACATCTGTGTTTAGGGTAAAACTATAACATAGCTTTCAGAATCACCACAGTGAACTGACTGAGCATGGTCTTTCGACATGACTGTTTGCACCAAGCTCTGTGGCCAGGGAAAGTTTCGACAGCTCACTGAGGTTTTGTTTCTTATGTAAAATGTATTTATTTCCTTGTAGGGTTGCTACAATGATTAAATGAGATGATATATGCACCTGGCATAAAGTAAGGGCTCAAAATATCTCTTTCCTTTGTACTTTGTACTAAGATTTTTCTTACTGATTTTTAGATATAGAGGAAGGAGGGGGAGTGGGGGGAGAGAGAGAGAGAGAGAGAGAGAGAGAGAGAGAGACATTGATTGGCTGCCGCTGTTTCCTGCACACCTGCTACTGGAGGTCAAGCCCACAACCTGGGCATGTGCCCTGAGCAGGAATCGAACCAGCAACCTTTTGGGCAGTGTATGGGGCAATGTCCAACGAACTGAGCCACAATTACCAGGGCATCAAATACACTCTTTCTACTGGCTTTTCACACAAGAAACGTCATGTCACAAAAATAATTGAGCAAATGAATTCAAAGACTAGAGGGAAATGTCACATAGGTGTTTAAGAGAGAAAGCTCTTAGAAGAACCTATATGAAAAAAATAGCCATTCATTTATACAAACAGAATAGCACAAAAGGAAATGAGAGATGCATTACATCTCAGAAGGCATAAAGAAAGAGGAAAATGCTAGTTTTAGAAGAAATAAGGCTAGATTACAAATATTGAATGCAACACTGAGTTTCAGAAATGTGATCTCATTTTCCCCCGAGGAGATACTAAGTAAATATCCATACTTCACAAGATCAACACATTTTTAAAAGTTTCTTCTCCTGTGAATGAAGACTTAATTTTAGTACTATTTCCATGTGTAGTGCTGGCTTTTGGGTTGGTCCCACATGCAGAGCCTCTCACCTTTTCAGGATGAAAATAAAACCGTTCTTACTCAGGTGCATATTAATCATGTTAAGCTATTCTTTAAAAGCAATAAACAATGCACATATGGTGATTAGAAAAGAATTATTTTTCATAGGAAAATAAAGTCTGACTCCATATGTTTTGGATTCATTCTCCCAAAAATAAACCCACAAGTCTTCATTCCTTTACCAAAAAGGAAAAAATAATCATCTGTTTTAAAGAATATGGAATCCTGACATTTTGGCTAATTTACATTTATAACTATCCAAATATATTTCAAGAACTGGTTAATACTTGAGAATATATATTTCAGATATTTTAAGGAGAAAAAAAACACATTTTATGTAAGGTAAACAAACCAAAACACCAAAAGTTGAATCTTGAGGAACCTATGGTTTTATGACACACAAGTAGATTTTAAAGTTAGAAAGCTTCCTCTTATATCCAACATTTATTCTAAATTTATGCATGTAAAAATATATGTAATGTCTACAAAATGCCCAGGTGTTTACAACATTTAATAAATGAAAATGTTTGCAGAACTTCAGGCCCGGGTAGGACATAAAATTCAGACATATTTCCAACAAAGAACTGAAGAACTTCTTTATAAGTAAGCCACTCATTTTGAAAATAAGTGGATACATGCTATTCATGAACTTTAAAATAAGGCAGAATCTGTGGTCTCAAACCACACCACAGAAATAATTTTTTAATTATATCAAATTCTATCAAATCAGATATATGGTTGCCTTACATGTAATGGTTTCTTTGGTCCTAAAATTTAATGGCTAAATTTTTGTTTTAGTCTGTGAGGACATTCTTTCACAAATATATCTGTCCCCTTCCAGACCATGTAACCACAAGACTATTGCAAATCCACATTTTTAACTACCAGATAAAGGTTTTCATAACATACCATTTTTCTAGGGCAATTATTTATAAGACAAATAATATTTTAAATGTTTATTTGGAAATGTTTAAATGAGCATATATTTTGATGTAACTGTTTTCATATTGAATTTCTCTTTTATATTTTAAAGAAATGTTTGCCAGATTGTTAAATTGCCGCAATTGTACACAGCTTAGTATCTTTAAGGATTAGTTCTGTATCTTGATTAAGGTAGCCTGAATTGAATAAATAAGTCTTAGCATTTTTACATTACCATTAAATTAAAAACATCTAGAAATAGAGCATGGTTTCATTCAATCATTAGTAAACATTCATGTGCATAGGTTGTATTCATGGATTAGTTGCCAAACATGTAGTTAAATGATCCATAGATACTCATTGAGGAATTAAACTTTCCTACAGGGTGGTCTTGATATGAGTCAAAGCCAGAAAATTAATGCTTAGTTTCCAAAACACCTAATGCACACAAAAGTAATTAATTCTATAGCTGTGTGGGCTTTCAATTCTGTGAATTTATAATGTCTGCCACATTTTATTAATTGTTTACATAGCTAAGGTATTATACTTTCTTACATCATTTACGTAGGGTTGAGATACAAATGAGTAAATTTAATTGATGTAATCATTAATTACTGAATCATCTCAGTTGTGATTGCTCTGTTTATGAGGTAATTTCATGATGCCACTGTTTTCCATTATTTTATCATTAAGTCCCATTTCTGCACACCCTCTAGTCCCATTAACTCACCCTTCCAATTCCATCGGAGGAAAACGTATTAGCAAATTACACACTGCAGCTGATTCAGGTATTATAAGAAATTGACATTTACTAAGGAAAAACTCTAGCACGTACTATAAAAATAACAGTTTAAGTCACTACTATTAAATGAGACTATTTTTTTAAAAAAAGTTTTAATTGACAAGATTCAATTCCAAGAGACACAATTCCCAGCCATCACAAGAAATCTTCACAAGAGACTCCTGATGCAAGTGCCCAGGGGTCTCCATCCCAATTCACTCTCTCTCACTGACACCAGCTCTAGTCAATGTGCTGAGTGAGGGATGTTCAATGGCACATCCACAGTCTTGGAGACTCAAACACACTATATGAGATGCAAGGCTGGCTGCACAAAGGGGCTGGTGATAGTGGCCATCACAGCCCCTGCAACTGTGGCCAGAGACAGTGAATGTTGCAGATAGATTCCATCTAATTCAGAAATGATTCCATCATTCCATCGTGATTCAGACATGATTAAGGACCAATTGTAGATACTTAGTAAAAGCCAGCTATTTGTCAGGAAATCAGGTAAATGCCATCTGCTAATTGGTGCTGCTGCGCTTAGGGAATTTATCTAGCAATAAAATTGTATGCAGTTCAATAAGTAAATATAATACGTAAAGTATAAGGAATAATTAATATGTAGTCTCTAAAACTTATTTTATAATGAATTATATATAGCAAAATAATTATAATGAATTATGACGGAATTAAATATAAACAGGATAAAATTAATTATAGAATTACAGTTCTATTCCATATGATTTAATGAGTTAAAACAGTTATTTACATCAACATAGTAACTTTAAGAGTAAATATCATTGAAGGAAGCTTGAAAAGGCAACACAACCTAACCAAACTATATATTTTTTTTTGAAAAATTTATAATCAATATATTTTAAAATATAACTTTGCTCATGACACCAAAACAAAAAGGTAACTATGTGAGATGATGGATGTGTGATTGTGGTAATCATTTCACAATATACATTAAGTCCTCACTTAACATCATTAATAGGTTCTTGGAAACTATGACTTTAAGTGAAACAATGTATAAACAAATCAATTTTCCCATAGACTAATAAGATATAAACAAGAGTTAGGTTCCTACAGAATATTTTTGATCACAAAACATCACTAAACTTGTAAATAAAGATCCAAAACACTTCTAATATTAAACTGTGAAATAAATGTGAGCTACATTTAAAAAAGATGTACATTTAAAAAGATGAATAAAATGTGAGATGAATAAATGTGAGCTACATTTAAAAAAGATGTACATTTAAAAAAAGATGAATAAAAACAAGATCATTATTTTCCAACCAGATTGGTGCCAGTTCAAGGTTATAAAGTGAGCACATAAATTTATCTTCTCTCATTCCTTAGACCCCATTAAAATAGGAATCTACCAGTTAAAAGGGGAGGGGTAAGTAGAGAACAGTGAGAAAAACATGAGGGAGTTTGTCAATAGATAAACTATTTCAACGCGTTCTAGAAGATGGAAGGCGAGTGGAGGAGTGAAGTAGACTAGGAAAAGACAAAACCCAGAATAAATATGAAGAGGCTGTAGCTGAGGAGGGCGCCATTCTACTCTTCAGAAGTTGGAAGGGGTTATAGGCTCAGCGATGCCAGGTGTGATGGGCAGCAGCGTACAGCACAGGGCTGAAAACAGAAGCGTTTATTGAAAAGTCTGCTGCCGATTTCCCCATCCTTACATTCAGAATACACAGCAGCCAGGTGTTACCCTCTAGGCAAAAAAGTAGAAGAAGGGATTTCTTGTGTGTTTTCTAAATAAGGTTAACACACTGACTAGCATAAACAAAAGAAGGAACTGTTGCTGTTGGAGCACAAGTTAAAAAACATTCTGAGAGCCGGGGTTCCCCAGGGGAATGGCAGAGCTGGGAAGAAGACCTGGGCCTGGCTCTGGAAAAGGAGATAGTGGACAGAGCTCTATGGGCTTGGTGTAAGAAGGGGAAATGTAATTGGGATCACTACTCATAACGAAGGGCAAACATGAAAAATGGCTGAAAGAAACTGCTGCCCGACTGCTTTGTGAGGGTGAAGATTATATGAAGTTATGTATCCCCACTGACTTGGTGACTGAGCCTGTTAGGACCTATTTTATGGTGCAATCCACATTCTGGAGGTCCCATGGGATCAGGCTGAAGCCAGGCTCCGCTTACATCTTTAGCTTCACCCTTACGTAGTAGCTTCCTTCCCCTGCTCCCAAGAGTACTCCTTCAATAAAATGCTTGCTGAGGTTCCCTGTCCTGGGCTCTGCTTATTGACAGCCTGACCTAAGTCAGGGAACAAGAGGGCAGCTGGAAGGCAAGGATGAGCGAGGGGACTGCTTCTTCCTTTTTACCTGCTCTTCTGTCCTCACCACCTGGCAATGAGGCCTAATTTTTGTTATGAATTAAATTGTGTCCCTTCCCACAAAAAAGGTGTCCAAGTTCTAACTCCCAGGACCTATGAATGTGACCTTATTTGAAAATAAGGTCTTGGCAGATGATGAAGTTATAATGAAGTGGATCTTAATCCACTGTGACTGATGTCCTCATAACAAGAGGAAGTATAGGCACAGAGACAGGCCTGCACAGAGGGAAAATGAAGTGAAGGTAGTGAGAACACCATCTACCAGACAAGGAGAGGAACCCCTGACGCTACCAGTGTGAGCAAGGAGGCCCAGAACAGATTCTCCCTCATCTTCCTCAGAAGAACACAACCCTGCCCACGTTTTGATTTCAGACTCTGGCCTCCAGTGCTGTGAGAGAATACATTCCTGTTGCTTTAAGCCACCTAGTTTATGGCCACTGGGGACACACACATCCCAACAGTGGCAGTTGTTTCCAGTCTCGAGTTTTCTTCCAACATTCCCATAATCAACTTGTTCCGTCAGCTTGGGGGTATTTGCACCAGTGGGGCAGCAGCCCCATCTCTTCAGACCCACAAGGGCTCTCCTATCAGCTTCCATTAGCCCTTTGTCCTCAGTGCCCAGGGGTGGGGCTGCTCCCTGTGGTTACCATGGTACTTCAGTGTTCTCTTTTTGCTTTTTCAGTTTCCCGATACCCATTTAACCAATTCCTCTGCTTAATTAATTTGCTCTGTGGAAATAGGAAATAGCAGAGTCTCTTTATCTCTGACAAGACCACTGAGTGATCATCATTTCATTCATAGTGAAAGCCAAAGTCCACAATATAGCTTACAAGATTCTATGCTAGCCACGCCCCTGGCTCCTTCTTTGCCCTCATTTCTTGTCATTTCCTCTGTCACCCACTCTGCTCCAGCCACTGGGTCTCTTTACTAACCCGTAAACATGCCAAGCATGCTTGCTTCGTGGTCTTTGACTTGCTCTTCCCTGTGCTTGTCCATATCCGAAAGCACGTGGCCTGCTGCTTCCGGTTTCTGCCCTAATTCCCATGCCCTAGTCTGTGCCCATACCCTTGTCAACACCTTTCCTGGCAACACCTTTCCTGACAACGTGCAGTCACGTACTGCATGACGACGGTTCAGTTAATGACTGACCGCACATACAACGGCAGTCCAGTAAGATTATAACAGAGCTGAAAAATTCCTACCGCCTAGTGACATCCTAGCCATGGGAATGCCATAATGTCTGTCACAGCACAAGGTATTAGTCACGTGTCTGTGGTGACACTGGTGTACACAACCTACTGCGCTGCCAGTTCTTTAAGAGTACAGCACGTACAGTCATGTGCAGCCCATGATACTTGATAATGATCAACGACTGTGTTACTGCTCTATGTGTTTCCTATGATATACTATTGATAGTTATTTTAGAGTGTACTCTTTCTACTTATAAAAAAATGTTTCCTGTGTGATGGTGGCAACAACTTTATACACCCGGTGTTTATCGCGTCTCTTGTTGGCGTCATTTTCTCTCGTGCTTGATTTAAGCTCGTGTTGTTTCGTACAGTGACATGCTGCAGAGGCTTGTTGCCTAGAAGCAACAGGCCAGACCGTTTAGCCTAGCTGTGTGGTAGGCTATCCCTTCTCGGTTTGCACACATGCACTCTATGTACATGCACACAACACATTTCTCAGAACATATCCCCAGTGTTAACCAGTGTATAACTGTAATAACTATATATAAAATGTTTTCTCCCAACCGCCACACTTTCCTTCCCCATGACCTCTTTTCTTTGTAGCATGCATCTCTGGCAGACTGTCTGTGACTTTTCTTCCCCAATAGCATGTGAGTTCCACGAGACAAGTTTTGTTCACTGCTTTGTCCCAGTGCCCAGAGCAGGGTCTGGCACACAGCAGGTACCAACTTTTGAAAGACAATGAATAACTAGAAAAAAAAAAAAACCCTACCAGCAGCCCTAATGTTGTGTCACTGTGTTTGAATTACAACCAGTCTCTAATTTTTAAAAGATGTATATTTATTCTTTGGTTTTGTTTGCTGCCCTTCCTCTGAAGAATCACGCTTGATAGCAATGTCTCCTGAAATTCCTTAGTGATAATGTATGGTGTGTCTCCCTTCCTGTTTAACAATTTAAAATGTCATAATGCAAATATTTCCTCCATTTTAAACCTTTAAAAAGTGTTAAGTCAAACAAGATTGGCCAGTCAGCAGCATTTATTGGGAGGCTGGCACTGTAGGATGAGACTGAACTAGACTCTTTTCTGGGTTCACCAAAGAAGGAAATGTCATTCCTGTTTTGGTGGAGCTTACCATCTCATGGGTATTCGACTCCCATGTATGAAAAAAATCTGAGTCATCAACAATGCACAAATGAAAATATAGAACATAAGTGCTGGTTAGATGAGATGCAATGGCTGAAATGCTATTTGAACTTGAATAACTCCTAGAAATTGAGTAAAAAGCCAGAACTTAAAAATCTATGAGGATAAGGTAGGAAAGAAGAAAGGGTACTTGTAAAAGGAAATAACAAACACATGAGTATAACTTTATTAGTTACCTAGTCTATAATCCACACTATGAACTTGGCCTGTAGCCTCTCCTTTCTTAGTTATCGACTGTATTCTGTGCTTTCCCTTTAATGTATCACATTCTATTTTGAATTCTAATGCTTCTGTACTCTAAATGGCAGGGTGGAGTCACTTCATAAACTTCTTCTGACTCTTCTAAGGTCTCTGCTGAAATTTCATTTTCACAGAGAGGCTTTTTCCAGTCACTTAATCTGAAATAAGTGTGCCTTGATATTCTCCATCTTGGCATTTTTTCAAAACTCTTTACCACAAGTCATAATCATAAATTTATGACCTTATCATCTGACTTCCTTACTAGATTATTAACTACCTAGAGGCAGGGCGTTTGTATTTTTTTCTTTTTTCATTACTGTAAATAGATTGCTTAGCACAGTCTCTGACACTTAATATATATTTGTAGAAATGGAATGAAATACTGTATATTTCTGTGAAGTCCAGAAATCCACATACAAAACTGATTGCAATAACCCAAATAATTTTATTTTAAACATTTACCAAATTTAAGTTGTGCTAACTTCTGATACATAGAAATTACATACATAATTCATATACATGGTAATATTTGGAGCTTTACCTATTCAATTGTGTCAAATATTTCATCTTTTACAATAATCCTAAAATGTTCATGAGAACCTTTAATCTATCTGAAGTAAGGAATATAATCCTGGCTAGGACTGGTGTATGGGGGTGGGATGGGCCTAGTTGCTCCTATTCCGTTACAGGGTGCCTTGGTGCAAATCAGGAGCCTCATTGTCTGGGTAGACATGGCCATGCACCAGTCCAGTCTGCTTGGTGAGTGGAGCTCAGCAGGATGTCAGCTCCCATTGGCTGCTTCAGCCAGGTGCCCTTGTTCATGGCACCGCCTGCATATAGGTGCAGGCAGTCCTGGGTGGGGCTGCTCAGTGCTGGTGCGAGCAGAACATGGTGATCTGGCCATCCTCGTGCAGCTTGCTTTTAAAAAAGACCGATTTAATTTGTCTGGAGGAGTCTGGCCGGGCAGGGGTCCCTTCTTCTCACCACTTCTGATGATTTAGCTGAAGAAAGCCATTCTTCATGTTCAAGTGTGCAGAAGGCTGTGCAGCCTCCAAGTGGGCTTTCAAGGTTTAATCTTAGGAAATAATCAATGTTGATTCTTGATTCCTAGACAATTATTCTGTCAATCTGACTATAGATGAACTTTGCAATTTCCCTCTGCAAAATCAAGAATTAGAAGTTAGTTCATGTGTATACCGCTGCTTAGTGACTATATGGAAATTTTATCAGTGGCGCTGAGAATAAGCTCTGCTACTCATCATTGACCCGATGACTGTCATGATGGTCTCATTTCTGTAATCCTTTCCAAACTCTCTCTTGAAACTTAGGATCATGGGTTATAACAGCTTCATAATTTTTTTAAAGCCAAAATTAATTTACCTTTAAGTGTCCTTAGTCTCTAAGTACAACCATAAGGAAGGCCTGTTTTGAAACTACTAAGATGGATTCACACCTTAGAGCAAGAGCTCAAACCACGGAAATATAATTTTAGAAAGATTTTTATTTTGAAAAAAGGAAGAAAGAAAGAAAACCCACTAAACTGATATTTGGGTATAGAGTCTTGGATAGTGGAATACAACCTAGATTAGGCCCCTGGGTTCTGGTTTTTAAACAACCTAATTAGATGAGATTGTGTGATTCAATCTTGATGGGATTCATCTCCAGATCTATTTGTTAAATAATAGTTTAAAGTCTTTATAACTGTATGCTTATTTTATATTAGAAATCCCCAAAGCAGGAAAAATGTCAGATAAAGCATCTGTGGATCAGAAGACACATTTGGGATCACATGTATACTAGAATCATGCTGTCCAACAGCCCCTGGGAGAAAGGGTCAGTTTGTTATAGGGGGCCTACACTGAGCTCAGGACTGGACCAAATATTCCAACAGATCCTTTTCAGAGATTCCAATTGGTTACCTCTTTTTTGTGTGTTAGGGGTGGGGCTGTGGGTGGGGGGGGGGGGGACTCCATTCCTAAATCTGGACCCAGGAAGTGAAAGGGGCAGAGAAGCCTTATCTAGTCCCAGCACCCACTTTAACTAACAGTAATTAGTTCCATGGGTTATCCATCTCCACCATCACCAACTTTCATGTTAGTTTGGTGAAATCTATGTCCCAGAAGTGAAGCAAATCCAAATATGGCGAACATTTCCTCCATTGCCAAAATGGGAAAACTGCTTTATCTCCTCTTCAAGATCCATCTACCGGAAAATCGTCTTCCCTCTTAAACACTCAAGCGGCAGAAAGCACACTTTTTGTGTGCAATGCTTATAATGCCAACTTGCAGGGATCCTGAAAATGTCAAGTCACCACTCTTGATAGCATACAGATCTTTTTAGAAACTCTTTCTTTAGGCAGACTCTTAACTGGGGAAAGTTTCATTTATTTAGGTACACGGGACATATAGGGCGTCCCACGGCTGAACATCAGCGAACCTGCTAGGAATTCGTACTTCAGAACTAATGCCTCGGTACTGACACCCCCGGGGAATTTTCCCCAGGAGTTTTATTTTATTATTATTTATTTATTTATTTATTTATTTATTTATTTATTTATTTATTTATTTTTTTCATTGAAAATGAAGCTGATTCACGGCCAGTTTCTTCGCCTCTCCTTCACATGGGGCTGGGGAACCTGCGTGCCTGCCTGCGTTCCCGGGGATCGCCAGCGGGGCCTGGCAGAGTTCCAGGGCACAGGTGGGGCCCTACCAGGGGCGTCCCGGGCCAGCCCGCCCAGGTGGGGCAACCCTCCCGCGGGCGGACTACGCCGTGCACCCCAGCCCACCTCACCCCACCTCGCGCGCGCGCTCGTTCCTTATCAGGAGCGCGCGAGACCTTTGCGAGGATGGGCACCCTTCTCGGAACAGTCTTCAAACCCGTTCAGCACAGAGGCTCGCAGCACCTGGGTTGCACCGCCTCTCAATCCGACCCCAAGGAAGATCTTTACCGACTCGAGCTTCACATTGAAAATGACCCGGGGACAGGGGTGTCCGTGCGAGCCAGGAGAGGAAAGG